>NC_092713.1:266006332-266315478 GCF_047496885.1 Scyliorhinus torazame | reverse complement strand
GGGCGGGCCTTGTCTGCATACTGGGGGACCCACTGGGCGTAATATGAAAAAAAACCCAGGCATCGTTTCAGGGCTTTGGAGCAGTGGGGAAGGGGAAATTCCATAAGGGGGCGCATGCGCTCGGGGTCGGGGCCTATTATCCCATTGCGCACTACGTATCCCAGGATGGCCAGCCGGTTTGTGCTAAACACGCACTTGTCCCCGTTGTATGTGAGGTTCAAGGCGTTTGCGGTCTGGAGGAATTTTTGGAGGTTGGCGTCGTGGTCCTGCCCTATCGTGGCCGCAGATGGTTACGTTGTCGAGATACGGGAACGTGGCCTGTAACCCGTGTTGATCAACCATTCGGTCCATCTCCCGTTGGAAGACCAAGACCCCATTTGTGACGCCAAATGGGACCCTTTGGAAGTGGTATAGTCGCCCATCTGCCTCGAAGGCTGTGTACTTGCGGTCACTTGGGCGGATGGGGAGCTGATGGTAGGCGGACTTGAGGTCCACGGTGGAGAAGACCTTATATTGGGCAATCCGATTTACCATGTCGGATATGCGGGGGAGAGGGTACGCATCTAGCTGTGTGTACCTGTTGATGGTCTGGCTATAGTCTATGACCATCCTTTGCTTCTCCCCGGTCTTTACTACTACCACCTGTGCTCTCCAGGGACTATTGCTGGCCTGGATTATGCCTTCCTTCAGCAACCGCTGGACTTCGAACCGGATAAATGTCCGGTCCTGGGCGCTGTACCGTCTGCTCCTAGTGGCGACGGGTTTGCAATCCGGGGTGAGGTTTGCAAACAAGGATGGCGGTTCAACTTTGAGGGTTGCGAGGACGCAGATAGTGAGTGGGGGTATTGGGCCGCCGAATTGAAACGTTACGCTATGCAGGTTGCACTGGAAGTCTAATCCCAGTAATGTGGGTGCGCAGAGTTGGGGAAGGACGTAGAGCCTGCAGTTTTTAAACTCCCTTCCTTGCACCGTTAGGGTCACTATGCAGAACCCTTTGATCTCTACGGAGTGGGATCCTGCAGCTAGGGAAATCTTTTGCGTACTGGGACAGATGGTCAAAAAACAGCGTCCTGACTCCGCAAGACCTGTCCACTGTCTACAAGGCACAAGCCAGGAGTGCGATGGAATACTCTCTACTTGTCTGGATGTGTGCAGCTCCAACATCATTCAACAAACTAACTCAACAACATCCCAGCACAAGCTGCTTGTTTGATTGACAACCCATCCGCCAGCCGTGCACCGTAGCTGCAGTGTGCCCCGGCCATAAGGTGCACAACAGCAACTCACCAAGGCTCCTTCAACAGCATCTTCCAAACCTGTGACCTCTACCACCGAGGACAACGGGCAGCTGGTGCATGGGATCATCATCACTTGTAAGTTCCCCTTCGTGTCACATACCACCCTGATTTCAAATTATCTCAATGTTCCTTCATTGTTGCTGGATCAAAATCCAGGAACTTGCTTCCTGACAGCACTGTAGGTGTACCTATAACAGTTGGGCTGCACTGCTTTAGAAAGTGTAATATCGAGGAGAGTTAGGGGTGGGCAATAAATGCTGGCCTTGCCAATGGCCCACACACTATGACTATGTTTTTAAAAAATGATTGTTGTGACAAATGGAAAAGTAACCGTACTGCAGTAGTAGGTTTAATAACTTAATCTATCTAATGTGTACATTAACTCAATGGGGAGTGCTCAATAGTAAATATCCAAAATGAAAGTGTTCCATTTCACCTTGAGAAAATGGAAAAAAAAGATAAACTATTTTTGAACAGTGTAGATTTGTTGGTCGCTAGGTAATTGTAATAACAAACTTTACCACATGAGGGTGCATTCTCCTGCATTTAGAACAAAAAATTATAATCTTCACAATGGCTAAATGCCCTGTTGAAGCTGAATTACACACTTGTAGGTATTAGAATAAATTGCATTCACACCTTATTGAGGTGAAACAATATGGGAAATGCATCAAAAATTATGTAGTTCTACATAATGCACCAAATGGATGACATGTCTGAAAAAACAGGCTGAATATTCATTTGTGGGCGATGAAAACATGTTACAAATAAATTCAAATCTCCAGCACCTGCAGTATTTTTCTTTTATGTAAGAAGCCGTAAGTGGTTGTAAATCCTGTCTTGGATTATTTATATATAGCTAAAATTCTTCATCTAATTCTTTCTTAATTTTTAAAAATAAATTTAGAATACCCAATTATATTTCCAATTATGGGGCAATTTAGCGTGGCCAATTCACCTACCCTGCACATCTTTTTGGGTTGTGGGGGTGAGACTCACGCAGACACGGGGAGAATGTGCAAATTCCACATGGGCAGTGACCCCGGGGCCAGGATCAAACCCAGGTCCGAGGTGCCTTGAGGCAGCAGTGCTAACCGCTGTGCCGCACCATCTAATTCTTTTTAAAGGACATGTGTATTCATTATGCTCAAATGAGATCATTGATTTGCTTTGGAACGCTTACCTGTCGTGGAAAATAACCATTCGAGGTTACGCAGCATTTCACTTGCACCTCTTGCAATCTGGTCTGTTGCATTCGCTGCTCCCAATATGGTCTCCTCTATATCGGAGAGACCAGACGCAAACTGGGTGATCACTTTGCTGAGCACCTTCGTCTGTGCGCATTCAGGACCCTGACCTTGCCGTTGCTTGCCATTTTAACACAAGACCCTGCTCCCATGCCCACATGTCTGTCCTTGGCCTGCTGCAATGTTCCAGTGAAGCTCAACGCAAACTGGAAGTACAACATCTCATCTTCCGGTTAGGCATGCTACAGCCTTCCGGTCTCAACATCGAATTTCAGATGATTAACTCTACCCCACCTTGACCCATTTGTTTTCATCCCATTTCATTTTTACTGTCTTTTACCATTTCTTTCTTTCTTGTCTTTCTTTATATATATTTAATTTCCCCCCTTCCCCTCCCCCACATTTATACCTGTCACAGTTTACCCTCTGATGTTAGTTTCTCTGCTGTTTGGCCTTTCACACCTTTTGTTCTCTCTGGGGACTGCCATTGCCACTCTTTCTCCTCGGTTTCTGTGGCTATTAACTCCCCGTTTCTCTGGGTTTCTGTGGCTATGACTCATCTTTCATTCTCACTCCACAGTATAAATATTTCCCACTTTCTCTGTCTTATAGCTTTGATAAAGGGTCATCTAGATTCGAAACGTTAGCTCTTTTCTCTCCCTACAGATGCTGCCAGACCTGCTGAGATTTTCCAGCATTTTCTCTTTAGTTTCAGATTCCGGCATCTGCAGTAATTTGCTTTTATCCAGTTTTTTTTTCAGTAGTGTTCCCTACTTATTTCAATGTAAAACATAATTGGGACCTCTCCCTGACCTACCTAGATATGTGGTATGTGGTATAAGTTTGATAAAATTAAAATGCGACTTCCGGTGGCGACCATGGAGTGAAAGGTCGCACATACAGCAGCTCTCGCCTTTAGATTTTTTAAATGTTTTTTAAGCCGGATTTTTCAGGAAATTTCTCAACGTAAGTTGATCGAAGGGAGAGGAAAAGGAGGTGACCCTCAATCTATGGAATCGTGTCCAAATAAGAGTCGAAAAAGAAGAAACCAAAAGATGAGTGAAAGCAAGGCTCAGAGGCCATCGAGCACAATGGTGACGAGACAAAGCGTGCCCACTCCAGCTCACTGGTCAATGGAGCAATGGGTCGAGTACCTGGATGAGAAGCCGGCCCGGCAGCATAAGGAGTGTGCAGAAGACATGACCCAGGCAATAGCCTCGATTAAGGAGATGGTTGACCGGGTGGAGGAGAAAATTACGACCCAGGGACAGGAGATTCAAAAGTTGCAGGAGCAGGTGACTGAACGGGAGGAGGAGTCCACTGCAATGGCTTTGGAAATTAGCATACTCCAGGACAGCCAGAAACGACTGCTAGATAAGGTAGAAGACTTGGGGAACCGGTCTCGCAGGCAAAATATCCGAATTGTCGGGCTGCCAGAGGGAAAGGAGGGATCAGATGCGGGTATGTATGTGGGGAAGATGTTGAAGGAGATGGTCGGGGCCGCTGGAGGTGGACCGCACACATAGGGTGCTCGTATGTAAGCTCCAGGGTCATGAGCCCCTGAGGGTCTTGGTGGTGAGGCTATATCATTTCCCCGAGAAGGAGCGTATCATGACGTGGGCCAGGCAGACAAAATGGTACATATGGGAAGAATCCGAGATCCAGGTGTACCAAGATTAGGGACCAGAACTCGCAAAGAGGAGAGCAAGTTTCAACAAAGTTAAGGCAGCCCTGTTTCCGAAAGACATTACATTTGGATTGTTATACCCGGCTCGTCTGTGGGTGACCTATGAGAACGGGGAGCTGTACTTCAACTCTCCGGAAGAGGTGGCTACTTTTATGAAGGACTATAATCTGTTTTAAGGACTTTTAAATTCAAACTGTGGTCGAGTGAGTTTGAGGGAAGGGATAAAGTGGGGGGGGGGGGGGAGAAAAATAGTTCTGTGTTTTGTTTTGTCTTGTTTAAAATTTCAGTCTTTCTAATTCTGTGAGTTAAGTGGCTATGTTTGGGAAGAAAAGGGTTTTTTGTTTCTTGTGTGATTTGATTTTGATTTATTGCTTTATGTACTAGATTACAAAAGAAAAAACTTTTAAGTTGTGACGGGGGTTTTTCTTTTGTGTAAGAAAGATGGTTGATTCTTGCATGCATAATTTTGCTTAAGCTGCTTGAAGCTTCTTCTATTGTGTTTGATTCTGTTTGAAGGTGATGGGACTGATAAGAATCGGATAAAGGGGGAGGAGTGGGCCCTATTGCCTGCACATTGGGGGATGGTGTGTTTGCTTTTGGGGATTGTTGTTACTGTGTTGAGTGCTTGTGCTAATTTTAGGGGGATAGAATCTGGCAGATGGCAGGTTTTTTGACGCCGGATGGCTAGCTGATGGGCTAGCTGGATAGCTAGTTCATGGGAGCAAAGTGGGGGGAGAGCTGAGGAACGATGAAGTGGGGGGGGCGGGCGGGAGGGGGGGGTTACTGCTGACGGATAAGGGACAGCTAAGAGACTGGAGATGGAGATCAGATGGTGGTCGCCGCCAAGGGGCAGGTCAAGTGAGGTGCGGAACTGGAGCTGGCCTAGGAAAGGTCATGGCTGATCGACAGGGGGGGGGGGGGGGGAGAAAGGCCCCACCCCGACCAGACTGGTTACGTGGAATGTTAGTGGACTGAACGGGCCGGTTAAGAGAGCCCGTGTGAGGGCAGCACGGTGGCGCAGTGGATTAGCCCTGCTGCCTCACTGTGCCGAGGTCCCAGGTTCGATCCCGGCTCTGGGACACTGTCCATGTGGAGTTTGCACATTCTCCCCGTGTTTGCGTGGGTTTCGACCCCAGAACTCAAAGATGTGCAGGCTAGGTGGATTGGCCATGCTAAATTGCCCCTTAATTGGAAAAAATGAATTGGGTACTCTAAATTTATTTTTTAAAAAGAAAGCCCGTGTGTTCGCACAGCTGAGACAGTTAAAAACGGATGTTGCCATGTTACAGGAGACACACCTGCAGCTGGGAGACTAAATTAGATTAAAGAAGGGATGGGTCGGGCAAGTGTTTCATTCAGGACTGGACTTTAAAACAAGGGGGGTGGCTATCCTGATTAACAAAAGAGTGACATTCGAGGTGGGGAAGATAGAGGCAGACACGGGAGGCAGATTTGTTATGGTTAGCGGGAGGCTAGAGGGAATGGCAGTGGTGCTGGTTAATATATATGTCCCAAACTGGGATGATGTTGTGTTTGTCAGGAAGGTGCTGGGAAAGATCCCAGACCTTGACTCGCACCGGCTGATCATGGGTGGTGACTTTAATACGGTCCTGGACCCGAGATTGGACTGGTCGAGTTCTAGGTCGGGGAAACTATCATCAATGGCAAAGGAACTGTGGGGGTTCATGGAGCTCTTGGGAGGGGTACATTCGTGGAGATTTGAGAGACCAAGGAGCAGGGAATATTCATTCTACTCCCATGTACATAAGGCGTACTCCAGGATAGATTTCTTTGTGCTAGATAAAACACTGTTAGCAGGGGTTGAGGACACTGAGTACTCAGCAATTGTGGTTTCAGATCACGCACCACACTGGATAGACCTAGGGGCAGGCACGGGAATGCCCCAGCACCCACAATGGAGACTAGATACAGGGCTGTTAGCGAATGAGGAGATCTGTGAATGAGTGAAAGAGGCCATTCGGGGGTACATAAAGATCAATGACACGGGAGAGATTGCGGCTGGGGTGGTCTGGGAGGTAATGAAAGTGGTTATTAGAGGGGAATGTATTTCGATTTGAGCCCACAGGAATAAAACTGAGCGGTCGGAGCTGGACAGGTTGGTAGGATAAATCTTACAGGTGGGCAGGAGATATTCAGAGTGTCCAAATGAGGAGCTCCTGAAGGAGCATCAGACTTCAAATGGAGTTTGGGCTCCTTTCCACAGGTAAGGCGGAGGGTCAGCTGAGGAAACAGGAGGCAGCGAGAGAAATAGGGAAAATAAAGAAGATGGTGACGGACCCGGGGCAGTGAATGAAGTGTTCCGGGAATTTTATAGCCAGCTATACGAGTCTGAACTCCCGGTTGGGGAGGAGGGCATGAATCATTCCTGAGGAGGCTAGAGTTCCCGAAGGTAAATGAAGAAGTGGTGGAGGCCCTCGGGGGCCCGATTGGGCTTGGGGAGGTGATTGTTGGACTGGGGGCGATGCAATCGGGTATGTTAAGTAATGGGTTAAGAGACATTGCAATTAGTTGTCTCATTTATGTTAAGTATCCATTAATTGACACTGGTATGTAAAGGGGCTTCAGGTAGCCTCTGTCAGGTGGTGTGTTGTTAAGAGTTTTGTGCAGAGGCTGTGGAAGTGAAATAAATGGTGTTTGGTGAAAAGGAACAAGAATTTTAGACTCTTCATTTCACAGCACCTAAAACGTCTAACAATGGTAGCAGAGAATGGTTGCTGTGCAAATGTGAAGGTTTGAAAGATACAACTTTTCCTGATCAAACCAAGGAGTGAGTGAGAAGGAAAAAAAAAGATACATGGCTGAACCCAGGATAACGATGGCTGGATATGACTATCCTCCCTTATTTTCTGAAAGGGAATCGTACGACCAATGGAGAAGTGCAGTAGTTATGTGGACTAAAGTAACTGCTTTGGGAAAGAGAAAACAAGGTATGGCATTGGCTCTTTCTCTACCATATGGCAGTAAAATCCGAAACAAAGTGCTTTCTGAGCTGGAGTTGGAAGAGTTAGACTCAGAAGAAGGTCTGGAGACTTTATTACATTATATGGATAAGATTTCTAAGAAAGATGACTTGTTAAGTGTGTATGAAGCATGGTCGGATTTTTATAAGTTCCGGAAAATGGAGGATATCTCCATGGAAGACTATATAATGGAATTTGGCAGACTATATAAAAGGCTGCAGAAACACAATCTGAAATTTCCACAGTCTGTGTTGGCCTTTAAATTACTTGACTGTGCTAGAGTGAGCAACATGGATAGGCTCCTGGTTTTGACAGGAGTTCAGTTTACTGATAAGAATACCTTATTCGAACAGATGACAAAAGCTTTACAAAAGTTTCTGGGGAAACATTCGATTCCGATGGCTCTGATGACCCAAATAGGTCAGCCTGCAACAAGGCAGAATATGGAAGATACACTAGTAACAGGATGGCGAAATCGTATGGCTACGAACAGGGCTCAAGACTATAGACGGAGACCGAGACAAGGAAATTATGAAGACAGAAACCCAGTTAAAACCTACAAGAGGAAGATGAACCCCAGAAATGCACGGGGCATGATAAATCGATGTTTTTGATGTGACTCTCAATACCATTATGCTTTCAACTGTCCAACTCGTTATGATAGAGTGTTTGAAGCGACACATGACACGGAAGAGTCAGAAGAGGAAAAAGATAGTGACCAGAAAGAAGGCATTGTCCTATTGACAAGCAGTTTTACGCCGGTAATGATGGTGTTGGTTGCAGAATCCTTCAACTTTGCTGTATTGGACAGTGGCTGCACATCTACTGTGTGTGGAATTGACTGGTTAAAATGTTACCTGGACTCTTTGAATGCTGAAAATCGTAACAAGGTTAAGGAATTTGAAAGTTCCACAAGTTTCAGGTTTGCGGATGATAATACTCTGAAGTCGCTGAAAAGGTGATCCCTTGCAATATTGCCGGAGTGAATCATTTCATTAGCACGGATGTTGTATCAAGTGATACCTTTGTTTCTGAGCAGACCGTTGATGAAGAAAGCACACATGAAACTGGATATGGAACAGGATAGGGCAACAGTTTTTGGAAAGACTGTGGACTTACAATTTACACAGTCGGGACACTACTGTATTCCATTACTGACAAATAATTTTTCAAGTAGAGTGATTAAGGATGTGTTAATAGCAGTTGAAAATGGGACTTTAGCTGATAAAAAGCTTGTGGTATTAAAACTGCATAGGCAATTTGCACATCCGTCACCTCGGAGGCTGAAAAATTTATTAAAGGATGCAGGGGTAAGGGATGACGACTATACTAAACTGATAGAACAGGTTAGTGATGCTGTGAAGTTTGTAGGAAGTACAGAAGGACACCAGCACGACCGATAATAACCCTACCTTTGGCCAGGGATTTTAACGACATTGTGGCCATGGACCTTAAGATCTGGGATAAAGCAAATAATATATTTATTTTGCATTTTGTAGATTTAGCAACCAGATTTAGTCAATCAATGATTGTATGAAGTAAAGAAAAGAGAGTAATTCTGGATCAAATCGTGGAAAAATGGATAGGGACAGGAATGGGTCCACCGGCAAAATTCCTTACGGACAATGGGGGAGAATTTGCTAATGACGAGTTTAGGGATATGTGTGAAAACATGAATATCAGAGTTATGAATATGGCTGCAGAAAGCCCATTTAGTATTGGTGTCTGTGAAAGAAATCATGCTGTCATCGATGACATGCTTCGGAAAATGTTGGCAGATCGACCAAATTGCAGGCTAAATTCAGCTTTAGCAGGGGCAGTACATGCAAAGAATTCATTGCAGATGGTTGGGGGCTATAGTCCTTATCAATTAGTGTTTGATAGAAATCCTAAAATTCCATCCATTTTGGATGACCAGCCTCCAGCTTGGGAGGGGACTACAATTAGCTCTGGTTTTGCTGAACATTTAAATGCATTACATAGCAGTAGAAAAGCTTTTTTGGAAGCAGAAGTCTCTGAAAGAATTCGCAGAGCCTTAAGACCAAACGTACGGCCATCAGATGCCGTTTTTCAGCAAGGAGACATGGTATGCTATAAGAGAGACAACTCTAATGAATGGAAAGGCCCAGGGAAGATCATAGGCATAGATGGCAAAACAATTATTTTACAACATGGTAATCAAACTGTTAGGGTCTATTCATCAAGGATAATGGGTACAGATTACAAATTTTCAAATTTAGACAGAGCAGACAGACATGATGAGGAACCAGAGTCATCTGGTCCGCATGTGTTACAGAACTATGAGGACCAATTAACTGATATAGACAGGGTTTCTGTGGAGGAACACAACACTTCTGGTGAATTAAAGCAGGCCATTTTTCTGAAAGGGCAACTGCCAAAAATTAGTACAAAAGTGACATATTTGCCTGAAGGGTCTAGTCAATGGAAGGATGCAACTGTTATTAGTAGAGCAGGGAAGGCCACTGGAAAGTATAAACATTGGTTGAATGTACAGCATTCAGGGGAAGGAGTCAAGACCATGGATTGGGAAAACGAAGTTCAAAAATGGAGGCCACGGAAACGCAGTGCCAGTTCAGATAGTACATCGGATAGTGAACAGGTCCGCAGGAAAAGGTCGAGAACTATTGAAAGGACATCCCACAGCAGAAGGGAAAGATCAAGCAGTAGCAGTACAGAACGAGATACCAGGCGGGGGAGGGGATGTAGTTTGTCAAGATCTTGGAACATGAGTAAGACTACGAATACTAATAGGAGTAGAAGCCCACGTGCACGTGAGATCTTGGTGGCTTCAAATAAATTAGATGAAAAAGTTATTAAAGAAGCTAAACAGCAAGAATTGCATAGTTGGAGTGAATTTGGGGTATACACAGAAGTACCGGATAGGGGACAAAGAGCTCTATCCCACAGATGGATTTGCGTGGAAAAGGTTCTTCCGGGTGGAACTTATAAGGCAAAGGCCAGGCTCGTGGCAAGGGGATTTGAAGAAAACTTAGAAGATCAGGATTTAAGGGTAGATTCACCTACAGCAGGAAAGGTTATTTTAAAGATCTTCTTGGCTCTATTAGCCACAAAGGCATGGGAATGCAAATCTATATATATATATATATATATATAAAAGCTGCCTTTTTGCAGGGGCATCAGTCCCAGAGAGACATTTTTCTCCGTCGTCCTAAAGAAGCAGCTAACACAGAAGGGGTACTCTGGAAGTTGAACAAATGTGTATATGGATTAAATGATGCATCTAGAGTCTGGTATTTTTCAGTAAGGTCAGATTTGTTAAAGTTAGGCTGTTGCCAGTTGAAAGCAGACCTTGCAATGTTTTACTGGCACTATAAAGGAAATCTTTCTGGCATTTTTATGATGCATGGCGATGATTTTTTGTGGGGTGGGACTAGTGATTTTGAATCTATTATAATCTCTCGTTTGAGGAAAGAATTCAGGGTTGGAAGTCAGACTTCCGGTGCATTTAAATATATTGGACTGGAAATCGGACAGACTAAGTTAGGGGCAACTTTACGTCAGCAATCTTATTTGGAAAGCATCACCCCAATAGCAATTAGTCGTGGCCGAGTTTCACAAAAAGACGCAATGGTTTCAAAGATAGAAAAAGAGCAACTGCGAAGTTTAATTGGGCAACTGAACTGGTTAGGTAGACAGACTAGACCGGACGTGAGTTTTGATGTCTTGGAGTTGAGTACAAAAATGAATGATCCCAAAGTGGAAGACATAATAAGAGCAAATAAAGCGTTGGCCAAACTAAAAATGCAGGAGTGTGTTTTGAAGTTCCCGGTTTTAGGTGACCTTAAGCACTCGAAACTCATAGTTTATAGTGATGCGTCCTACGCAAATTTATGTGATGGGGTTTCAAGTGCAGGAGGTTTTATAATTTTCCTTTTGGGGAACAATGGTAAATGTTGCCCACTTTTGTGTGGGAAACGAAGAAAATAAGGAGAGTGGTAAAAAGCACTTTGGCTGCTGAGACGTTAAGCCTTGTAGAGGCGGTGGATATGGCTTTTTATATAAGTATGATATTGACAGAAATTTTGGGATTAGGGGATTTGGGTAATATACCTATTGACTGTCACATTGACAATAACTCCCTGTGGGGAAATGTGCACTCTACAAAAAGTGTCAATGAAAAGAGGTTACGGATAGACATCGGAAGTTTGAAGCAGATGTTGGACAGAGGGGAAATAACAAAAATTAAATGGGTCGACAGGAGCTATCAACTGTCAGATTGTTTTACGAAAAGAGGGGCGAGTTCACAGAACCTTTTGGATATTGTTAATGAAGGGTGCTTGTTTCTTGTTTCGTCCAAAAAAAAAAAAAGGGGTGGGGGGGACATGTGTGTGTTTTTGAGTTTCTTGAAATTTTGTTTTCACCTAATTATTTTTTTTCTCCAAGGAAGGGGAGACTGTTAAGTAATGGGTTAAGAGACATTGCAATTAGTTGTCTCATTTATGTTAAGTATCCATTAATTTACACTGATATGTAAAGGGGCTTCAGGTGGCCTCTGTCAGGTGGTGTGTTGTTAAGAGTTTTGTGCAGAGGCTGTGGAAGTGAAATAAATGGTGTTTGGTGAAAAGGACCAAGAACTTTTGACTCTTCTTTTCACAGCAACTAAAACATCTAACAGGGTAAAGCCCCAGGACCAGACGGATACCCAGTGGAATTTTATAAGAGGTTTTCTGGGTTACTGGGGCCACTCCTGGTTAAGGCTTTTAACAAGTCCAAGGAGCTGGGAGTACTCCCCCCAACGTTATCACAGGCATCAATTTCTCTCATCCTGAAGCGTGACAAAGATCCGGAGAGCTGTGGATTGTATAGGCCAAGCTCCCTCTTGAATGTAGATGCCAAACTATTGGCAAAGATCATGGCCACTCGAATAGAGGATTTTGTCCCTGAGATAATTGGGGAAGATCAGACGGGATTTGTAAAGGGCAGGCACCTGACATTCAACATTAGTCGGCTTCTTAATGTAATTATGATGCCAGCGGAGGGGCGCGAGGCTGAGGTGGTAGTCGTCATGGACACGGAGAAGGCTTTTGACCAGGTGGAGTGGAAGTATCTATGGGATATTTTAGGCAGGTTTGGGCAGGGATTTGTAGAGTGGGTCCGGTTATTGTACCAGTCCCCGGTGGCAAATGTAAGAACTAACATTCGGTCGGAATACTTTAGTCTATGTTGGGGGACAAGGCAGGGATGCCCGCTTTCCCCATTACTGTTTGCCATGGCCATAAAACCCTTAGCAACAGCCCTGAGAGCAGCGAATGCCTGGCGGGGTATAGTGAAGGCGGGGGGGGGGGGGGGGTGTTGGAACACAGGGTCTCTCTCTATGCGGACGATGTGCTGCTTTATGTCACGAATCCGCTGGGGAAGATGACCGGAATCATGGAGGTATTAGGGGAATTTGGACGATTTTCAGGCTATTAGTTAAATATGGGAAAGAGCGAGATGTTCGTGATCCAGGGCAGGGGCAGGAAAGGAGACTGAAGGAGCTACCTTTTAAATGGTTGGGAGGGGTTTTAGGTATCTGGGGATTCAAGTGGCCAAGGATTGGGGGCAGCTTCACAAGTTAAATTTGGGCAAAGCAGTGGATCAAATGAGAAGGGATTTCCGTAGATGGGACATGCTCCCACTGACGCTGGCGGGGAGGGGTCAGACGGTGAATATGATGGTCCTTCCAAGACTGCTTTTCTTTTTTCAATGTCTCCCGATTTTTGTCCCGAAAGCTTTTTTCAGAAGTATGAATGTGGTGATACCGAGGTTTATATGGGTGGGTAAAACCCCGAGAGTAAAGAGGACACTCCTGGAACCGACCCGCGGAGAAGGGGGCTTGGCTCTCCCGAGCTTTATTAACTATTACTGGCCTGCCAACATATCGATGGTCAGGAAGTGGGTAGTGGGGAAGGGGTCGGTTTGTGAGCAGATGGAGGTAGCATCCTGCAAAGGTACGCGTTTGGAGGCTTTACTGACGGCGCCCTTGCTGTTCTCACTGGCTAGGTAAACTACAGACCGGTGGTGGTGGCAGCCCTAAGAGTGTGGGGGCAACGGAGGCAGCATATGAGACTGGAGGGGGCGTCAGTGTGGTCACCAATCTGTGACAATCACCGGTTTGACCCGGAGGGGCTGGATGGGGGTTTTAAGGTATGGCAGCGGGCAGGGATTGAGAGGTTTGGGGATCTATTCATCCAGGAGGGTTTTCCAACCTTGGAGATATTAGAGGAGGAGTTTGATTAGCCAGGTGGGAACGAGTTTCAGTACCTTCAAGTGCGGGACTTTGGGAGACAGGTCCAAAGCTTTCCTCGCCTCCCCCTGAGGGACTACAGGATAAAGTGCTGTCAAAAACAGGGGTTGGAGGTGGGAAGGTTTTGGAGATATACAGGGAATTGTTAGAGTGGGAAGGGGCCCCTATCAGAGAGGTGAAGAGGAAGTGGGAAGAGGAGCTAGGAGGGGAGCTGGAAACTGAACTGTGGGAAAAGCCTTGAAAAAGGTAAATGCATCCTCGTCCTGTGCGAGACTTAGCTTGATTCAGTTCAAGGTAGTGCACAGGGCCCACATAATGGTAGCCCGGATGAGTAGGTTCTTCGAGGAGGTGGAGGACAGATGTGGGCGGTGTGGGGGCAGCCCGGCCAACCATGTTCATATGTTTTGGGCATGTTCGAAACTGAGGGAATTCTGGCAGGGATTTGCAGATGTTATGTCGGAAGTCCTGAAAGGTAGGGTAACTCGAACAAGTCCAGAATTGGCAAATTTGGGGTGTCGGAGGATCCGGGGGCAAAGTGGGGGAGGGAGGCCGATATCCAGGCCTTCTCCTCCCTGGTGGCCCAGAGACGGATCTTGCTGCGATGGAGGAACTCGGAGCCCCCGAAGTCAGGAGTGTGGGTCAGCGATATGGTAGGGTTTCTCAGTCTGGAGAAAATCAAGTTCGCTCTGAGAGGATCAATACAGGGATTCGCCCGGAGTTGGCAGCCATTCATTGATTTCTTTAACAAAAATCAGCAGTAAGGGGGGAAAGGGAAAAGGTGTGGGGGGGGGGGGGGGCGAACAGACGGCATGGTAATGTTAAATAAGGACGGGGTACTCAGTATACGGGTAATTGGGGACAGGGCGGGAGAGGTGGGAGACGTGGTTTATTGTTTGTTCTTTTAGGGGGTATTTTGTGCGTTGACCCGCACGGTTGTTTTAGAAATGTCAACATGTTAAATTGTGAAAATTACAAATGCTTCAATAAAATATTTTCTAAAAAAAAAAGTACCCTTAAGGCGGACTGTATTATGTATTTACTCTGAATACATTGGAAGAAATGCCAGCCCTTTCCTTCATGGCCCAGTTTGGTTCCTGAGTTTTACTGATGGAAAATCTTTTATGGGCTTTCTTAGAATTCACTTCTTCAAAGAACAATGCAGCGCTGGAACAGGCCCTTCGGCCCTCCAAGCCTGTACCAGTCATAACACTAACCTTGGCCAAAACTCCCAGCACTTCCTTGTGCCGTATCCCTCTATACCCATTTTATCAATATATTTGTCAGATGCCTTTTGAACACCGTTAATGTATCTGCTTCCACAACCTCCCTTGGCAATGCATTCCAGGCACTCACCGCTCTCTGTAAAAACCCTGCCTCGCACATCTCCTGTAAAGTTTGCCCCACAGACCTTAAACCTAAAGCAGCACGGTAGCACAAGTGGATAGCACTGTGGCTTCACAGCGCCAGGGTCCCAGGTTCGATTCCCCACTGGGTCACTGTCTGTGCGGAGTCTGCACGTTCTCCCCCTGTCTGCGTGGGTTTCCTCTGGGTGCTCCGGTTTCCTCCCACAGTCCAAAGACGTGCAGGTTAGGTGGATTGGCCATGATAAATTGTCCTTAGTAACCAAAAAGGGTAAGGAAGGGTTATTGGGTTACGGGGATAGGGTGGAAGTGAGGGCTTAAGTGGGTCGGTGCAGACCTGATGGGCCGAATGGCCTCCTTCTGCATTCTATGTTCTATGCCCCCTGGTGACTGACCCCTCCACCCTGGGAAAGAGTGCCTTTCCATCCACTTTATCCATGCCCCTCATAATCTTGTAGACCTCTATCAGGTCACCCCTCAACCTCCGTCGTTCTAATGAAAACAGTCCGAGTCTGTTCAGCTTCTCCGCATAACTAACACTCTCCAGACCAGGCAACATCCTGGTAAACCTTCTTTACCCCCTCTCCAGAGCCTCTGCATCCTTCTGGGAGTGTGGCACTTTAGTGCTGGTTTGGGAGTTAGGATTTGATTTGGTGCACATGATTTTTGGACGTTGGCTTTGACCCTCGAGTGAATGTTTCACAAGAGCAGTCTTTTTAAAAATAAGCTTAGAGTACCCGATTCTTTATTTTTTGTTGTCCCAATGAAGGGGCAATTTTAGCGTGGCCAATCCACCTAGCCTGCACATCTTTTGGTTGTGGGGGTGAGGCCATGCAAACACAGGGAGAATGTCACAAGAGTTGTCTATCCAGCTTAGGTTCTGATTAAACGTCTGTTCAAGATTCTTATTGATTGGCAAATAATTCAAAAATTCCTTCCTTGCATGTGATTGGATGTTGTCACATTTTGAAATCTCTCCATTTTTCCACAGGTTTTGGTAAGAACTGGAGTTTCCTGCAAACGTGTTTTAAAGCATAGTGCAAGCACGCAAATATTTTTTAAAGACTGAAGGATGCTAATGCACATGCTTTGTCGATGTTTTCTAATAGACTGTTCATAATAAATAAATTATTACACTGACTCAACAATAAAAAAACACTCTGAAATTCAACGTCTTAGAAAGTCCTTGTTTCTTTTCTGGTTATGGGTGGTTCTGCCATCACCCACATTGGCGCATGTAGTGATTTGGACATGATTCAATTACTACACTGGTACTCCAAAGATGTGATAAATATCCTGCTCAATGATGCTGGAATTTTATTACTGACTTTAACATCAATAATTAACAGAGCTCAAATAGAGGTAGGGAATTTGCACAGGTCTCCAACTACTGAACAAAAACAATTATTAAAGGATACTCCAAAGTTTTAAACACACAGGTCACAAAATGCAAATCTATAATGAATGGATTTCAGGCGAGTGTTACAATGAGATATGAATCAATTTATGGTGTGAGTTAAGGAATAGATGAGCAGTTAATTAAAATATTTATAATAATGTCTTTGAAGCCTCCTCAATCTCCAATTTAAAGAAATATTGAATTTGTTTATTGTGAAGTAAACACATCTTTCAAATAGGTTTATATCCTTCAATTACTTTCATACTACATTGTCATTTTGCATCATTATTAGACAATGTTAGTGTGACATGTTTTAACAAATACATTTCCCAGAAGTGGAGGGCAGGAATTCTCCCAAGTTCTCGCCAGCGGGTTCGTGGGCATGGGAGTGAATTTGGCATGAGGTCCAGAAAATGGTTTCATGCTGGCGTGAATTTACACCAGGATCCCCCACTGCTGCCCTCCACGGCAGGTCAAAAAACCTGCCAGGGGCCTGTTTGAACCTCATTTGCAACCTGTTAATAGGATGCAAGTGGAAGCCTGGCCCACTGCGCCACTTTCCCTGCAATGCTGGTGCGAATCACATTTGGAACAATGTGGCGTGCTAATGTCAGTGTCATGATATTCAAACACACACATCATGATGGACACACCAACAGGCAAATCAGAGCACACAACACCACAACCAATCACACACAAGAACACCAACCACATAAAAAGCACGAGCACGACACCTGGTGGTCAGTAGGTCTGGGGACAAAGACACAGAGAAGAGCTGTTACAAAATCACAAGCAGGGAACCCCCACGTGCAGAGTGTCAAGACAAAACTGTACATAGTAAGTTTGAATAAAATAGCGTTGTACCATATACAACCGTGTTGGCTCATCTGTGTGTCAGAACACCCAACACCACATGGTACAGGAGTGGATCGATACCTGCCAACTAACCTGCCATTCTGGACATGGACCGCACCGACAAACCGCAGCCGTTGCAAGTCGCGGGGAACCTAGGTACCAATTGGAAGCTCTTCAGGCAGCGATTTGACCTGTACATCCGTGCCACCGAAAAACAGAGTGCCTCGGATGAAACGAAGATTGCAATGCTCCTCTTCTACGCAGGTCAGCACGCCGTCGACGTCTTCAACTCACTGGTGTTCGAAGAAGGCGAAAACCAATCCAAATATGACACGGTCATCCTCAAACTGGACCAGCACTTTAAAGTTGAAGTAAATGAAAGTTTTGAAAGATACCTCTTTCAGCAACGCCTGCAAGGTAAGGAGGAGCTTTTTCAACCCTTTTTGACGCACCTCCGGATTCTAGCGCAGTCCTGCGGTTACGGCACCACCACAGAGTCCATGATCAGGGACCAGATTGTTTTTGGCGTTGCCTCTAGTGGCCTACGCCAGCAGCTTCTTAAAATAAAAAGCCTCACCTTAGCATCTGCTGTGGAAGCCTGTGTCCTCCACGAAAATGCTACCTGCCGTTTTGCCCGATTTCAGGCGTCCGAGTTGGCACGGAGGGGGTCCCCAGCCGTCGAATCGGTAAGCCAGGCCGCCCACGACGTCGAACGCATCCAGGCCGTCGATTACTTCCCGACCCACGGCCCGGACGACAGCGGCCGCTTCCCGCGCTTTTCGCGGTTTCCCGCGCAGGTGCGCGCCAAAAATAACGGCCACATCGAGGGACGCACTGCGCAGGCGCGCCCACCGCAAGATCGCACTGCGCATGCGCAGTGGCGCAACGAACGCCGTGACGTCATGATGTGCGGCAATTGTGGAGCTCTACATTTAAAAGGGCAATGTCCTGCTAAAAACCGACAGTGCCTCAGATGTGGCAAGATGGGCCACTATGCTGCCCACTGTCGTTCGGCTCAACCCATGGATCCGGCACATCCCCGACAATCTCGCAGACAAGTCAGGACCGTCCAGCCCACGCATCAAGACTTCCAGTTAAGTGATGCAGATGACCAGGATGCCTTCCGCGTTTCCGTCATCGATGTCAACAAGGTCAATGCCATCAATCCAGCCGATGAGTGGTGTGCCACCCTGACGGTCAACCCGAACTCGTCACAAGCCCATTAGACTGGACTTATAATACCGTTCATATGTCTAACAAGTTGCACAATTTTACATGATAACCTGTTGTTGTTTATCGCTCCAGATGTCGTCTGACTGGACAACTGTTCAAGTTTTTTTTCTTCTCTCGTTCGCATTCATGTTATGTTATGGTACAACTTGGTTCATGTGACGCACCCGACATCGCCCCATGTACATAGTTCCGTCATATGCACATGCTGCACACGACACACACACACTCTTAGATGCACTCACGACACGATCATATTTATTACCACGTAGGCACATATCTTTGTAAAAAGGGGGGATGTCATGATATTCAAACACACACATCATGATGGACACACCAACAGGCAAATCAGAGCACACAACACCACAACCAATCACACACAAGAACACCAACCACATAAAAAGCACGAGCACGACACCTGGTGGTCAGTAGGTCTGGGGACAAAGACACAGAGAAGAGCTGTTACAAAATCACAAGCAGGGAACCCCCACGTGCAGAGTGTCAAGACGAAACTGTACATAGTAAGTTTGAATAAAATAGCGTTGTACCATATACAACCGTGTTGGCTCATCTGTGTGTCAGAACACCCAACACCACAGTCAGGACTCATCTGAACAATGCCTGGCATTGCCTGTGTTGTTCAGGATGGAGGCCACCTGCAACCCTGGACACTGGAACACCACAGCAGTGGATTGGAGGAGTATCTGCTGGTGGTCCTTCCGGATTCAGTGTTCTGGAGGAAGTCCATCTTCCAACCTTGGAATGTCCCTGCAGATCCATCTTCATTTTCAGGAGGTCCATCTCCTTTCTTCAATAGTGGGTCAGTGATGTTGGGCAGCTTTCAATATGGCACCTGGACACGATGCCAGAGTACGTTTCATCCAGGCCTGCCCCTCTACTGAACATGATGTAGAACTCCTGGGTGCATAATCGATGAGGCCGGAGATAGAAAATTTGATGTGATTTCCTGCCAGCATCTGCAGTGAGAAACACTCCACCCCCCCCCCCCCCCCACCACTCTCCATCCCCACCACCACTCTCCATCCCCACCACAGCACATAGTCTCAAAATGGGAGAATTCCACCTGTAAATTTAATTTCTGCGGAATAACAATAGGGCCATGATGCACGATCAATGACCACTAAAGCGAGGTTGTAGTCCAACTGAAGGCTTTAATAAGCTAGATGTTTCCCCCAGCAGCTCAGGTACAGAAAGAAGGCTGCTGGGGCGGCACGGGCTCTTATACACCGCCTTGCAGCGCGGAGCTACCATACAGCTTGACCAATAGGAAACATACAATATCTACCAATGGTGTTCCAGCATTACCAGGTACCGTAATACCTCTACACAGACTACCACATTCACCCCCTGTTAAAAAAGAGTCCGGCGGGGGTGGTGGCTTGATATTACAACATGGTAACATGGTAGAAATTATAGTTATGGAGGTACCGTAATACCTCCGTACAGCGTTTTGTAACTATTTACAGATTCACAATTAACTATATACATTTTAAAATGAAGCAATCAGTCGATCGGGGGCCCTGGTCATCCTCTGTGATTGTCGAAGCTTTGGTGGTGACGCCGGTGGAGGCTCGGGCGTCTGTGACTCCGGGAGCGTGGCCTCGATCTCTGTGGCAGCTTCAACACCCCTAGACGGCGCTGGTGGGGAAAACAGTTGACCTGGGAAGGGAACGTGTGCGGGTGCGTCGGTGGATGGGGGGGGCCTAGACGGGGCCGGCGGAAGGACCGATCCTCCTGTAAGGTGCCCCGGTGGGAGGGAGGGTGGGACTGGTGGCTGGCGTGTGCGTGGGGATCCGGCGGGCGCCAGGTTTCGTAGGGAGACCATATCTTATCGGCCGTCGGGGTACGCCACATAGGCGTACTGGGGGTTAGCGTGGAGAAGATGGACCCTCACGACCAACGGGTCCGACTTGTGCGCCCGTACGTGTTTTCAGAGCAGGATGGGTCCGGGAGCTGCCAGCCAGGTCGGGAGCGAGGTCCCAAAGAAGGACTTCCTGAGGAAGACAAGGAGACGTTTGTGAGGTGTTTGGTTGGTCGTGGTACAAAGCAGTGACCGGATGGAGTGGAGGGCATCCGGGAGGACTTCCTGCCAGCGGGAGACTGAGCGATTCCTGGACCGTAGGGCCAGTAGGACGGTCTTCCAGACCGTTCCGTTCTCCCTCTCTACCTGTCCGTTATCCCGGGAGTTGTAACTGGTCGTCCTGCTCGAGGCGATGCCCTTGCTGAGCAGGAATTGGCGCAGTTCGTCGCTCATAAAGGAGGACCTCCCTATCACTATGTATGTAAGCGGGGAACCCGAACAGTGCAAAGATGCTATGGAGGGCCTTGATGATGGTGGTTGCGGTCATGTCGGGGCAGGGGATGGCGAATGGGAACCGGGAGTACTCGTCCATCACGTTCAGGAAGTACGTGTTGCGGTCGGTGGAGGGGAGGGGGCCTTTGAAGTCCATGCTGAGGCGTTAAAAGGGACGGGAAGCCTTTATCAGGTGCGCTTTCTCTGGCCGATAGAAGTGTGGTTTGCACTCCGCGCAGATTTGGCAGTCCCTGGTGGCTATCCTGACCTCCTCGATGGAGTAGGGCAGGTTGCGGGGCGTGATAAAGTGGAAAAAGCGAGTGACCCCCGGGTGGCCGAGGTCCTCGTGGAGGGCTCGGAGGTGGTCCACTTGTGCGTTGGCACATGTGCCGCGGGACAGGGCATCAGGAGGCTCGTTTAGCTTCCCGGGACGATACAAGATCTCGTAGTTGTAGGTGGAGAGTTCGATCCTCCACCGCAAGATCTTATCGTGTTTTATCTTGCCACTCTGTGCATTATCGAACATGAAAGCAACCGACCGTTGGTCAGTGAGGAGAGTGAATCTCCTGCCGGCCAGGTAATGCCTCCAACGTCGCACAGCTTCTACTATGGCCTGGGCCTCCTTTTCAACTGAGGAGTGGCAGATTTCGGAAGCATGGAGGGTACGTGAGAAGAAGGCCACGGGTCTGCCCGCTTGGTTGAGGGTGGCCGCCAGAGCTACGACCTGGAAGGGGAGGGACTCGTTGATGGCATGCATCGTGGCCTTTGCAATGTCTGCTTTGATGCGGCTGAAGGCCTGGCGGGCCTCTATCGACAGGGGAAAAACTGTGGATTGGATCAGGGGACTGGCCTTGTCCGCATAGTTGGGGACCCACTGGGCGTAGTAACTGAAAAACCCTGGGCAGCGCTTCAGGGCCTTGGGGCAGTGAGGGAGGGGGAACTCCATAAGGGGGTGCATGCGTTCAGGGTCGGGGCCTATAGCTCCATTTCGCACTACGTAGCCGAGGATGGCGAGGCGGTCGGTGCTAAATATGCATTTATCCTTGTTATACGTAAGGTTAAGGATCTTTGCGGTCTGGAGGAATTTTCGGAGGTTGGTGTCATGGTCCTGCTGGTCGTGGCCGCAGATGGTGACATTATCGAGATACGGGAATGTTGCCCGTAAACCGTTCCGGTCAACCATTTGGTCCATCTCGCGCTGGAAGACCGAGACCCCGTTAGTGACACCAAAGGGAACCCTTAAGAAGTGGTAGAGCCGCACATCTGCCTCAAAGGCAGTGTATTTGCGGTCACTAGTGCGGATGGGGAGCTGGTGGTAGGCGGACTTAAGATCCACCATGGAGAAGACCTTGTAATGCGCGATCCTGTTTACCAGGTCGGATATGCAGGGGAGAGGGTACGCGTCCAGCTGCGTAAATCTGTTGATTGGCTGACTGTAGTCGATGACCATCCTATGTTTCTCCCCGGTCGTTACCACCACTACCTGAGCTCTCCAGGGACTGTTGCTAGCTTCAATGACTCCTTCCCTCAGTAGCCTTTGGACCTCTGACCTAATAAAGATCCGATCCTGGGCACTGTACCGTCTGCTCCTGGTGGCGACGGGTTTGCAATCCGGGGTGAGGTTCGCAAACAGGGAATGCGGATTGACCTTGAGGGTTGCGAGGCCGCAGACAGTGAGGGGCGGGGGGGGTATAGGGCCGCCGAATTTGAAAGTTAGACTTTGGAGATTACACTGGAAGTCTAAACCTAGGAGTGTGGCTGCGCAGAGGTGGGGAGGACGGTAGAGCCGTTAATTTTTAAACTCCCTTTCCTGGACTGTGAGGTTTGCTACACAAATCTCTACTGAGTGGGAACCGGAGGCCAGGGAGATTTTTTGATTAACGGGGTGGACGAGGAGAGAACAGCGCCTTACCGTGTCGGGGTGTATGAAGCTCTCCGTGCTCCCAGAGTCGATTAAGCAGGACGTCTTGTGCCCGTTGATTAGTACTGTTGTTGTAGCAGTTGAGAGTGTTCGAGGCCGGGACTGGTCCAGGGTCACCGATGCTAATCGCAGCAGTTGAGTGTTCTCTTCTGGCGGTATGCGGTCAGCCGAGCTGGGGTCCTGGGAGTCCATCCAAGATGGCGGCTACCATTGGTTGCACATGGCTGGGGGTGCATAAAATGGTGGTGCCCATCCATCGAACGTGGCATCCGCGGGACAAGATGGCGGCACCCGGGGGCCGCATGTGGCCATGGAGGAGGAAGGTGGCGGCACCCACTGGTCGCACGGGGACCGTGGAGAGGTTTGTGGTGGCGGTTCGCATTCGTCACTGGAGACCGCGGCGATCGCACGGGCCTGGCATACCACCACGAAGTGGCCCTTTTTACCGCATCCCTTGCAGGTGGATGCACGGGCCGGGCAGCGCTGGCGGGGGTGCTTGGCCTGCCCGCAAAAGTAGCAGCGGGGCCCCCTGGGGTTGCCAGGCCACCTTGCAGCACAAACTTGTGGGGGGATGGGAGATGTCTCCGGGTCGGCTGCAGAGAGGTTCCACGCTGCCCAGGGGGCTGCCGCGCGGTGGGGAACATAAGCGCGAGCGTTTCGGGAGGCCACATCCAGGGAGCCTGCAAGGGCCCGTGCCTCATTGAGGCCTCGAGTGTCTTTTCCCAGCAATCGCTGGCGGATTTGGGAGGACAGCAAACTTGCCACGAAAGCGTTCCGGATCAAGAGCTCTGTGTGGTCGCTCGCCGAAACTTGCGGGCAGCTGCAGTTTCTCCCCAACACCAGGAGCGCACGGTAGAATTCTTCCAGCGATTCCCCAGGGATTTGGCTCCTTGTTGCCAGCAGATGTCGGGCGTAGACCTGGTTTACCAGGCGAATATAATGTCCTTTTAGCAGCTCCATTGCTGCATCAAAGTCGTCCGCGTCCTTGATGAGGGTGTAAATCTCCGGGCTCACCCTTGAGTGCAGGATTTGCAATTTCTGTTCTCCCGTGGGTGTGTTTTCGGCCGTCCCGAGATATCCTTTAAAACACGCCAGCCAGTGCTTGAAGGTTGCCGCTGAGTTCGCCACGTGGGGGCTGAGTTGCAGACACTCTGGCTTGATTCGGAGCTCCATCCTTTTAATTCTAGCTTATTAAATTGATGCACGATCAATGACCACTAAGGCGAGGTTGTAGTCCAACTGAAGGCTTTAATAAGCTAGATGTTTCCCCCAGCAGCTCAGGTACAGAAAGAAGGCTGCTGGGGCAGCACCTTGCAGGGCGGAGCTACCATACATCTTGACCAATAGGAAACATACAATATCTATCAATGGTGTTCCAGCATTACCAGGTACCATAATACCTCTACACAGACTACCACAGGCCATATAAATCAATTTTATTCAAGTGTATGTTGAGAGAAAATAAGACTATTTTGGGAATAGAATAAGATGGGATGTGTCACACTGAAAAAACAAATCGATTACTTTCACAAATAGTCCCAATGTACAACATCATAGAATCACAGAATTTACAATGCAGAATGAGGCCATTAGGGAAGAGCACCCTACTTAAGCCCACGCCTCCACCCTATCCCTTTAATCCAATCTAACCTTTTGGACACTAAGAGGCCATTTATCATGGCCAATCCACCTAACCTGCACATCTTTGGACTGTGGGAGGAAACCAGAAGACCCGGAGCAAACTCACGCAGACACGGGGAGGAAGTGCAAAGTCAACATAGACAATTACCCGAGGCCAGAATTGAACCAGGGTTCCTGGAGTTGTGAGACAGTAGTGCTAACCACTGGACCACTGTGCCACCCATCAGCTATAATGCAGACAACTGAACTTCAATCCATCTGGAATCCAACTGGAAATGACATAAAGGGCGCGGTCTAACCAAAATAAAATAGAATACAGGCCTGGGCGGGATTAAGCACTGGGAACGACCCTGCTATCTCACGGTGTCTTGTTTTCGTGCCCGGGCAGGGAAAGCCTTGCTGAGGCCGCACAATTGAGCAAAACTCCTCAGTGCAGAAAGGGATTGGAATGACATTTTTAAATGGCACCTCGAACTCTCAATCTCCCGATGCAACGCCTGGACCTCCCCCAAAGCCCACCTCACCTGTCGGGGGTGGGGGGGTCTTCAGGGGGGAGGGGGGGCCTGCACTCCACCACATATGGCATGGAACCCTCTGGCCCTGGCATTGTGCCCGGTGTGGGCACAATACCAGCTTGGCACTGCTAGGGTGCCCTGGTGACACTTCCAGGCTGGCACCCTGGCACTACCGGTGTCAGCGAGAAACCCTGGCAGTGCCCCTGCCAGCCTGGAAGTGCCACCATGGCACCACAGCAGTGCCATCTGGGCACCCTGGCAGTGACACCGGGTGCCAGCCTGGAAGTGCCACAAGGGCACCCTGGCAGTGCCAGGCTGGCACCCTGGTGACACTGCCAGGGTGCCCAGGTGGCACTGCCAGGGTGCCCAGGTGACACTGCCAGGGTGCCCAGGTGACACTGCCAGGATGCCCAGGTGGCACTGCCAGGGTTCCTGGCTGACACCTGTAGTGCCAGGGTGTCAGCCTGCCCAGAGGCTGACCATCCGGAGGCCTCTGATTGCCTGGGTAGTCACCCCCAGGTACCATTCCACCTGTTTGTGAGAACCATTACTGAACAGCGCCCAGCTGGGGTCGCCTTGGCTCTAGGTGGCCATTCAATCCGGCAAAGGCAGAGGTAAGTCAGCTTCTAAACCGACTTCACTCTGCGAGACTCTTCCAGATCTCGAGAGGCATTACGGCCATCGGCAAGTCCAGGGAAGGCCTCGCCCAGCATCTACCAGCTGCATCGCACCCCCATTCTGGTGCAGCACGGCCAATAGATCTCCATGATTATACTTGGCAAAGTATTGCAGTGGTTTGCCATTGCCTTCTGCAGTATGATAGGCCAGGAAACTCTCCAACTTTTATCACAAGCTATCAGATGTATTGGAAGGATTTACAGGCTGATATTCAATCTGTTTGGCCATGCTATGAATGCACCTTCTGTGGCCATCAAGCCCTGATGTGCGACTTGAACCTGGAGGTTCCGGTCCAGAGGTAGGAATGCAACCACTGCGCCACAAAACCTCTCCTTGAACTATTAACCATCAAGGTTCATTCCCATGATCCCTGTATGTTTCTGCATTTATTTTATTGTACGTCTGATGATAAAACTATGAAAAATGTTATGGACTGAATTTTGCAGTTATAAAAATAGTGAGACTATCAGCAGTTGTTATCGATCTTCTGTGAAACTGACAGTAAGTTCAGGCATTTGCACATGTGCACACAACAGAGTTTGCTAGGTGGTAAGCTTTCTTTGTGATCACTGAGCAATACTTTGCTGCCAACTGCAAAATAGAGGCCATTATGAATTTATTGCCACAAATCTTCCTTTCCAAAAATAGCAAATAACAAACTTTGACAAATCCCTGATAAAGAAATTAGAGACGTCAAGACAATACTCAATGTTATTTTTTCATTACAATGTGGAAATTGAGACGTTGCCATCAATGGTTCCTTGCTCCTCCTCAGGGCATACTGCTGACGTCTTCAGAGAAAAATCAAATCACTAAATTTGACATGAACGTCTACTTTTTATGCTACTTTCTTGCTGTAAAAATCCTTTGAAAAGTTACACCTTGTTGAATAGGTGTAACAGAATTTTCAATGATGCATTACGTCATAATATTTTTTCAGGATGTGTTGATTTGAAATTTTTTGACTTGATTGAGTAAGGCATGTCCTTGGTTTTATTAAAATCATGTAATTTGAGCTATTGGATAATTCAAATACTTTTGGGCAGTACAATGGAAAAATAGCCTGTTGGTCTTTATTCTACTCAATGTATTTAGCGACACATAGCCAATTTGAAACAACAGTATGAGTAAAGATCCATAGTACAATCCCCGACAATTTCCCTTCCCATTTTCCAGAAGTGTTCAATTCATGTTTCTATTGCCTTTACTATGGCTCGCATGTGAGAATGAAGCCTGAAGCAAATGTAATGTATGGGTCTATTATCCCAGTGACCAAAAGGTTGTGAACATGCCCTGCACATCTTTACAATGATACGTATCAGAATTGCATCAAATATCGATCCAATCGTCAACAAACATTGATGTTCTGATATAATTCCTCTTTTTGAGATATTGTCATATATGTGGAACTGAATTTACTAACTGTAATATTCCTTTTGGTAGCTTTCAAGAAAGCAAAGAATCATACAGCACAGTAGAAGTCGATTCGACCCATTATGCTTTTGTTGGCTGCTAGAATGAGCTGTCCAATAACTTGTAACCCCCTGCTTTTTCCCTATAGCCCTGTATTTCTTTCCATTTTTAAGTAAATAACCAATTCATTTTGAAAGTTATTATTAAATCTACTTTCAGCACATTTTTAGGCAACGCATTTCATATCGTAACAACGCTGAGGGGACAATTCTCCTCAGGCATGATTTTTAACTATGTAAGTGAATGAGTTTTGAGTCAGTTAAAATCTCATCTCCCTCTTGGCTTCTTTTTTACCAATTATCTTAACTACTCCAATCTCTTCTTAGGTGCCACCACAATCCCAAAACACTCCAACAAAAAAGCTGCCTTGTTAATGAAATTATATCCCTTCAGACTCTATACAAGACGCAGAACTATTGTATTTTTGTTGTCGCAATAGCAGTCTTGTTATCGTTACTGTCCTGTTAGGGACCATTAATAATTAAATAATAACTCTGAACACATGAGGATGATTCTCAGAGCATACAGAATTATGCCCAAGATTGTCAATCTTATTGGAGAGTTCAAAGAGCACTTTGAATGCAGTATCATCCTCGGCAATTCATTATTTGGGAGGTTTGATGTGAAGTCCAGAGTGCGGCAGCGCTGCATCCTCTCTCCTATTCGTGAGATGACAGTGAGTGAGCTCCCAATGGATATGTGATGGGTGTGTGAGTGGGTGAGTAGTGACAGATGAGAGGGGAGTTACTTACCCTGGCTGCACGGAGGACGTCATTCATCTTTTTCCTGCACTGGACGCCCGTCCTCCTGGCGCTGACCAGCGCTGCCACCACCTTCCATGCAGGGCTCGTGACCTTACTGGATGGTCTCCCGCTTGTTTGAGGTACAGCACAGCATGTCTCTCGTCCACTGCATCCAGCAACCTGGTCAGAGCACCCTCCGAGAATCTTGGTGCCGGCTTCCTCGTTGCCATCCTCTTGGCTAGACTTTGAACAAGTGCAGGGAAGCCATTTAAATGCAGCACCTGGCTGATTGAAATGCTCAACTGATCCCCAGGCAGGCCTTTCAGAGCCATCTCACCATAGCCGCGCCGTGAATCTAGTGGCAATTTTTTTTTAAAGTGCTGAAAAATACGGCGCAAAATCGCATCAACGGGGTCGGTGAGATTCCTTCCGGCCCAAAATGATACTTAGCCAAAATAATGGGAAATTGCGCCCAAAGTTGTTTATGTAGCCTCATTGGAATCATAGGTAATCCCTGGTGTAGCCATCTGGGATGGCCACGTCCCGATTACAAAATGGACACTTGCAAAGAATGCAGGGAAAATTGGACAATGCTAAGAAACAAACAGGTGCAAGCTCTGTCTGTTGATTAGAACCTTAAACGCTCAAACAGGACAGAAACTATCAAACGATTTACATACTTATGAGCCATCTCCAGGGACAAAAGGGAAACATTTAGATACACAATGTTAGGACAGACTCCCCGGCGCCAGAAGAAGCTAAGACCAAGCTGACTGACAGTCACCAGGACACGCCCAGCGATCAGGGAACCACCCCTCTATTGGAGGAAAATCGATACAGATGATTGGGAAAGACCCAATTAGTTGAGGCCAAGTTCAAGGCCCGCCCAAAAGAGCACAAAGCCCTTTTCAGTATAAATGGTATCCCCCAAGGGAGAATCTCTCTTTTTTAGCTTTGGGTCTCACCGAAGAGAGAGACCTGCCTAGCAGCTGCACCAGACCAAGTAAATCCCAAGTCAACGCACACTACGAGATAGATGCTCCTAGTTGTTACCCTGTAAACAGCTCAACCCAGCAGCCTCAGAACCGAGCAACGGCCATTGTTCCTCTGACTGAGTGGGCACCCGAAGCTAAGTATAGGCTTTAGTAATAGTGGTAGTTTAGTTTGTAGAGTTTATGCATGAGTAGATTTGACTGTTGTTGGCTGCTAGAATGAGCTGTCCAATAACTTGTAACCCCCTGCTTTTTCCCTATAGCCCTGTATTTCTGAACTTTTGGGATTGCTGTGCTGTTCTTGTACCACAGCTGAGCAGCAAGTCAGTCACGTGCTTAGTGGTACTGTGGACCAAATAGCATTGAACAATATCTCCTGTTAGGACCTGCAAGCTACCAATGGCCTGCAAATTGACAGCAGTTGTTATCTTGGCAACCATAGCGAGAACAGTGCTGAGTGAAAATTGTCTTTGCAGCTTATCTGTCAGAGAATATCACAGGTCCGTAATCACTTTCTTGAACATCCTCTGCCTTTTACATATAGTACAGCTCAGTTAGGGTTTGCCAACTCTGATTGGAAGGATTCGTTGAGTTTCATTACGTGACCTCCCACCTCCAATCACCCTATCAAACATCCTTTTTTCCCCATTCTCAAATATTTTTGTTGCTAATAAATAAGAAAAAAAAACACAATTGTTTTTAACGTTGCCACGATCTTTCTCCTGGATTTCTCACACCAGTGTCCAGGAGACTCATCTTTAACTTTGGAGATTCCAGAATAATTTGAAGTATTTGGCAACCCTGCGATCTGTGGTGACAGGTAACTTGGTGCAGTGGTCATAAATGTTTTTTTTAATCCTCCCGCCTGTTTTCATCAGACAATGCCTGATCGAGGGACCCAGCATTGGGGATGGCGGAGGCCACCCACCCATTTTTATTCGCCGTCAACCCTCCCCTTCCTCTGCAATCACCCCACCCTGTGACTCCCATCTGCTAGTTTCCAATGCAGTATGAAAATACCTGAGTATAGAGGTGGATGACAGTTGTTACTTTCACTGACAATGACATTATCAGGAAATAGGTGCCACAATTCCAGTACAGCCTCACAAAGGAAATACAGTATTTTTAATCATAGCTCCTCGGTGAAGTTGAGATAGCAGTATGTTGCTAACTTTCTCCTTGGTTCAATTGCTCTGTTTTATTACCTTTGCTCTCGAGTCGCCAGGTATCTTTATGATACCGCCATGAGGTTCAAGTCCGAGTAATGATCAATAATCCAATACACCGATTAGTAAGATTCAAATCAAAGCACATTTATTATACACAGTAATCGCTACTCATGCACAAATTCTACGTCTAAGCTACTTCTAAAACTAACAGGCCTATACTTAACTTCGGACGGCCCAGCAGGTCAGGGGAACAAATGGCCTTTGGTTCGGGTTCTGAGTCTGCGGGATTCGAAGTTGGTATGGATTGGTAGCTAGGAGCGCCTATCTCGTAGCGAGCGTTGAATTAAGACGTACTTCGTTCGGCGGTCACTGCACCGGTCACGGTCAATGTTGGTTCGTGTTGCTGGGTGACCCGGGCAGGACGAAGAGGTGAAGAGAGTGATTTGAATTTGGGGCTTAACTCTTATAGTCCCCAGGGGCTTCCCGCCTTTCGGGGCGGACCCTGTACCTGGTCCCAAGTGATTGGACTTTGTCTCAATCACTTGGTTCGATTTCTCCAATACTGGAGCGGTTCCCTGATCGATGGGCGGTCTTGAGGTGCTTGTTCACCTCCTTTGTGTTGGCTCCTGCTGGCGCCGGGGAGTCTGGCTTAGCTTTGGTTGTCCCAAATGTTACTTATTGTTCCCGGGGATTGCTCATCAGTATGCAGATGGCTGCTACATTGTTATGGTGATGGTCGCTGGTATCGATGTTGTCTGGCCTTTTGCAGAGTTTTAATACACAGGAAACCTGCACCTGCCGGTTTCTGCCTTTGTTGGCTGACTTTCCCATCAGCCTTTGCCGTTTGCCATTTCAAATCGGGAGTTGGCCAATTTAGGTGGCTACACTCCTCCTTGTAATCCTAACGCGAAGCGTGAAGGATCACATAACTACGTTGCTTTCCATTCCCTGACCTGGTGAGCACTCCTTTCATGGCCTCCAGACTGACCATAACTATGCAAAACAATTTTTTTACTGATAATTCTAAGGGGCGCTATGTCAAACAGGGACATGCATTACAAAACAATTTTTAAAATGGGGACCTCTAACTATCCTTAATACACTACTCGCACTTAAACATTTCATCTCTCTAACTTCCTCAACCATACAAACAAAATCATAGCAGTTTATACACATTTTCCCTGGCTTGGCAGTCAAGCTCAGGATCGCACAATTTGCTCATGAACATTCTGAACATTTCTTTATTTACAACAAAAACGCAAATGAATGCTCTTTATTATAGATCGCGGGGGTCGGGGGGTCTGGTCGTATCCGAAAATAGGGGATCTGATCCTATATACCGGGGTTCGAACGCGGTAGGCTCTCCTCCATTTTCTCAGATGCATAGTCTGCACGATGCAACAGAGTATCGCCAATACCAGTAAGGATTCTATTACATTGGACAGGGAGTAGCAGGTTATAAACCTGTCACACCAAGATGGTGTGGTGTCGCTGGTGACTGGGCTCTGGGTACTGTGGGGAAGTGAAACATTAACGGCTGGGGGGCTTGAGGTCATGGGGTTCGCATTCACGCCCAACCAAATGTCCATTGTGATGATGAACCCTGCGAAGGAAGACCTCATGGTGCTTCTTCTTTCCCTTCTCTTCTCTTCTCTTCTCTTCTCCGGTCATGGAGCTTCTGGAGTTCTGTGGAATCAAGCATAGTGTCTGTAACTATCTTGGTTTAACATCTCATATGATAGCCTGTCTGCCCTTTAGTGCCAATTACTCCCTTTATAATTGGTCACTATGTGTGACTCCCTCATTTATTTTTTGAAAAACCGAATTTTAGGACAAGACACACTTTCAAATAATGAACCAGTGCGAGCCGTCTCGCAGACTGTGCGATTTACCATCCAAATGTTTCAGGATGTAAATAGCATATGGTTGGCAACCTAAGGGGTACCTGAAACAAAAAATGAGGTGCGCATGGGCTGCGACGGGTAAGAGTTGGATGGGGTCCCCGTGTAGGACGGCGACCAATGCCGTGTCTCTCCCCTACCTGAGCGTAGCTGACCAGAGGGGGGGGGGTTCCCAGGCAGGGCGGGTCCCAAGCCGTTTCTCCACTGCCTGAGCAACCGACAAGAATGGGCAAGAAATGTAGTCATCGTGGTGGGGCTGCCGTAGTGGTTCTTCCCTCGAACCAGAAGGGCAGTTACGAACGGGCGTGTGGTATCTGTTGACAGACTAGTTCCGCTGAACTGGCGTCTGGGACCTTAACAAGTCTCTGCAGACAAACTAGTTCCTCTGAACTAGCGTCTGGCCAATAGCAAGTCTCTGTGGGCAAGTCCTCAGAGGGTTTCGGCCGAAAAGGCGTGGGGCCGTGAAAACAAATTTGCGGTCTGACAAACAACATTTAACAAACTTACAAACAACGTAAAAAATGCTGCAGGTTCCATCAGAAAGGACACCATTTCTCCCAAGCGGTTCCTTTTAAAACATCATCTGGACACCTCAGTTATCGGTTGCGAACAGGGTCGCAAAGGGGTTCTCGTTTTGGGAGTCAGACTCAAGGTCGTCATCTTCTCCCGGATGCCAAACTCTTGAATGTATTAAGGTTGATAGGGCTGCATGGTGTGATTTGGGGTCGCTCTCGTCGTTTCGGACGAGTCTGTATGGGTTGTCTCTGTGCCAATACGTGGTGTCTAGTTGTGTGGGGACGGAATCGGGGTCGTCATGGTAGGTCGGTGGTCGGTGGTGGGGTTTGTCTAGGAAAGTGATCATGAAGGGATCACTCGAATCGTAGTCGGATTCGCTGGGTATGGGTCCTGTTGCATGGGGATAGTAGGGAGGCGTGCTGTGGCTATCGTCCGAGTCACAGTCGCTGTCTCTGCTGCTGCAGTCGGTGGGCATTCCGGGGCGGAGTGTATATGGGTGGAGTCGAGGTCAAGTCCGTGGCTGGGCTGGACGTGTTGGGGGATGGCAGGGTTACATTGGATGTGGGCGGGGTGTGGTGTGCTGTGTCGAGCATGACGTGGTGTGAGTGGTTAGACTGCATTCCATATGCCTTCAGCTGGTTGATATGGAACCACGCAGTCTTTCCGTTGGGATACTTTATCTTGTATACGGAAGGGCTTACTTTGTCCGCAATGGAGTACGGACCCGAGTACTTTGGTGACAGGAATGTGCTGGGGTTGCATACGGAGAGCATGACTTGCTGTCCTACACTGTACTCAGTCGCATGCACTGTCTTGTCGAAACAAGCCTTGCTCTGTTTCTTCCTTGTGCCCAATTTCACTGCGGCTGCTAGCTGAGCCGTTTTAACATTATTCACTAATTGCTCTACTGCTTTCTCGTGTGTGAGGGCCGTCACTTCGGGGCTGGTCAAGTCCAAACCTAACAAATATTCTGTGCCTTTCATGGGGCGTCCGGTCATGAGGGTGTGTGGGGTGTAACCTGTGGAAGTTGAAATTGTATTACGCAAAAACATAAGCGCAAAAGGGAGGACTGAGTCCCAAGTGGTGTTGTTTTGCTGGACCATTTTTCTGAGGGTGGATTTTAGGGTCCGATTCATGTGCTTCACGATACCGCTCGACTGTGGGTGGTATGCTATGTGGAATTTTTGGGTGATGCCAAATATCGTGAGGACGGTCTGCATGACACATCCCGTAAAATGGGAACCTTGGTCGGATTCAATGCTGCGGGGGAGTCCCCATCTTGTAAAGATGTGGTGGGTCAAAATCTTGGCTGTGGTTTTTGCCATGTTTGTTCTGGCTGGGAATGCTTCCATTTCGTAAACGTGTCTATCACCACGAGTACATATTTATAACCATTCCTGCAAGGGGGCAATGGTCCTATAAAATCAATCTGGAGGTTAGTCCAGGGGCCATTAACGGGTTGGGTGTGGCTGAGTTGAGCCTTTTTGGCATATCTGTCCGGATTATTCTGGGCACAGATAAGACAATTCTCGATGTAGTGATTAACATCTTCCTTTAAATTCGGCCACCAACAAAGCTGCTTGAGGTGGGCTGCAGTGGGATCGATTCCCTGATGTCCATGACCGTCATGGAATAAACAAATCAGTTGATTCCTGTCCTGTTCAGGAACACATAAAGGGTGTCTTTTAACACCACACCGTCATGTGTGGTCAGAGCATTTTTAAACCTCTCATAGGGTGCTGGATAGTTTCCTTTTACAATCTCCCTGAGATTGCTGTCCTGCTTTTGGGCCTCCACTAGATCCTTGATCTTTGTCTGCGAGACCTGAACTGCATTCACTGGTGCGCTTTCGGGGGGTGTCAAACAATATCCGTGCCTGGAACCTGCTTTAGCCAGTGCGTCGGCTTTCACATTTCCAAGGGGGGAGGAACGATGGTGACTTCGAACTTTGACTATCCCAAAAGTCCTGTTCTGTGCGGGGAGGGGTTTCCCGTCTGCGGAAACAAATCCTCTTGCTTTCCACAGGGGCAGGAATTCCGTGAGGCTGTTGCAGACATAGAGGCTGTCCGAATATATGTCTGCTGGGCTGGGGAAGGATTCTGGGTGTTCCACTATATACGCGATGGTCCGAGCTCTGCTGCCTGCGTGCCTAAGGGGCCTGGAAGTTTTATTGCTATTTGTTCTAGGGCGCATCCCTGCGCGTCCTCGACATAAATACCGCAACCTGTTATGCGCTTCCCATCCAATACTGTGGAAGATCCATCAACATCAATCTTTAAGGGCTCGCACGTGTCTGTGTGCTGGGGGCTCTGGGTTGAACTACCTATCTTTCTGGGGGGGGGGTTTTAGCAATAAAGGGGCCTGTGTTGTGGTGTGGAGAGATAATTTCACATTCATGGAGAGTTCCGGGGTACTGTAAGTTGTCGGCTAAAAAGGTGTGCGTCTTTGTCGGTTTAACAGTGAGTCCCTGCAAGAGAAGGGTCCATCTAGCTGCTCTAATCTGGCTTACTGTACCGTCATTGAGTCGTCCGTCCAGTAAAAGTTGGGTAGGGGGGTGTTCGGTGAGAATTGTGATGGGGTTCAGTCCGGTAATATACGAAAAATACTGAACTGCCCAAAATACTGCGAGCAGGTGCCTCTCACAGGCTGAAAATCCCTGCTCCACAGCATCTAAAATTCTGGAGGCGTAAGCTACGGGCCTTAACTGGTCGTGCCGTTCCTGGAGGAGCACAGCCGAAAGGGTGCGGTCTGTGGTTGCTACCTCTATAGCGTAAGGGGAAAGCGGGTCTGGAACTTGTAGTGCGGGGGCTGCTATGAGTGCCTGTTTTAAAGAGTCCACAGCATCCGTATGCTGCGGAAGCCATTCCCAGAGGGCTCCTTTCTTTAGGAGGTCTGAGAGGGGTGCTGCCTTGCTGGCGAAACTGTCAATGTGGTTCCGGCAGTAGCCAACCAGTCCTAAAAACGATTGGAGGGCTGAAACGTTCTGGGGAAGGGGCAATTTAGCAATCAAGTCAATCCTTTTATGCTCGATCTCGCGTTTACCATGTGTGATATTTGTTCCCAAATATATCACCTTATCTTCCAAAATCTGGGCCTTTTTGTGGTTGACTTTACAACCGATTGAGTGTAAGAGTTCCAGGAGTTCGGACAGAAGCTCAATGTGCTCTTCCTTAGTGTCTGTCTACAGTAGTAGGTCGTCTACGTACTGGACCAGACATTCGGGGCGAGAGAATTTGGCTAAACCATTTGCCAGCTGTCGGTGGAAAATAGAGGGGGAGTTGTGGAAGCCTTGTGGCAGGCATGTCCACGTGTACTGCTGATTTTTAAAAGTGAAGGCAAATTTGTACTGGCACGCCTTTGCCAATGGAATGGACCAGAATCCATTACTGACATCCAAAACCGTAAAGAATCGGGAATTGAGTCCCTGCTTGAGCATGGTCTCGGGACTTGTTGCTACTGTGGGGGCTGCTGCGGGGTGATCTTGTTGAGTTCCCGGTAATCGATGGTCAGTCGCCATGATCCATCGGGCTTTCTCACTGGCCAAATCGGGGCATTATTAGTGGAAGCTACTGATCTAAGTACGCCATGCTCTAATAAGCTTTCTATTACCTTGGAGATTTCTCCCTCTGCCTCTTGGGGAAATCCATACTGTTTTGGGGGTCGAGGGTCAGGTCCTGTTATTTGTACGGAGCCAGTCATCCGTCCACAGTCGTGCTTATGGGTCGCTAATGCTGCCCTGTTCTTTTGCAGAACTGCCCTAACCTGCTTGTCCGTGCTAAGCGTGATCGGGTTGAACCAAAATTCGCCTACGGCACTAATTTTGTTCGCGTATTCACCTATGTTGAGCGTAGCGGGGCTCTTGCAGACTTCGCCATTTTTCAGACACACTGGTTGACTGGATCAAATGAAAGATTGTGGGAATTCATGAAATCGATTCCCAGAATGTGTTCTGCTGTGTGGGGCAGGTCAACTAAAACCACGGGGTGCTTGGTGGTGATGGTACCGATTTGAATGGGTACAGGGGCTGTGATGTGTCCCTGCTGTGAGTGGCCTGTAAAGCCGCTGAGGGTGATGGTGGCTGTAGTGAGCCATGTGTCCTTTTGGAACATGGTGGAGGAATTTATTGTGGTGCGGGACCGTCCTGTGTCACAGAGAAATTCGATGGGCTCTCCCCGAATTTTCGCTGCAACTACCGGTCGTCCGGACCTATCCCAAAGGGTGTCGCAGACCCAACTGGGGGAGCCCGAACACCGTCAGTCCGTTCCGGTCAAGTCCGTCTGATCTGAACGGGCGCTAACACTATGAATGGGCTCTGTCTTATTCTTACTCAGAGTGCCCGTCTGCTGGGCTCTCTGTGGCTTTCTAGGGGCATTGCACTCTTTTGCGAAGTGTCCCAACTGTCCACAGTTGTAACACTCCTGTGACTTGGATGGGGGGGCTGTTCTTTCCTTCATTTACCCATGCGGGGTTCTGGTATGTTGTAACTGCCTTATATCTGCGTCGGCCTGCTTTTCTTCGGGAATTTTAACTGCGGGTTTGCTTTGTACAGATTGCTCCCAGGCGTAGGACAATCTTTTTACCACCCATTTTTCGTTATGGGCCTCCTCTGAGGGATCATAACTCGCGCAAGCTTTCTGTCCTGTTTCTGTGGCATGGGAGATAAGGGTGCGGGTCCATGTGGCCATGTTGTCTGGGGACAAATGGGCACGGTCTACGTCTCCAAAGACTGCTGCAAAGTAGATCCACAGGCGTCCAGCAAACGCTGTGGGGTGCTCGGATTTCTTTTGCCTGCATTTGTTGAGGCCATCTATGGGGTCACCCCGGTTATACCCGATCGCATCCAGGATCGCGGTATGCATTTCTGCAAGGGTGCCTCCTCCTACATTCTGTGGGTCGGGAAGGGCTGCTGCGACTGAAGGGTCTAAACTCAAAACTGTGAGCTTTACATGCTGTCGCTCATCCAGGCCGTACATGGTCGCCTGATGCTTTACTGTGGCAAAGAATTGGTGGGGGTCTGAGGTGGGGAGGAACGGTGTGATCTTATCGCACGCGTCCCGTAATTGGGTCACAGTTAAGAGAGTGTAGTATAGAAATTCCGTATCGTCCACTATGGTTGTGCGGCGGGTGGTTACTGGGTTCATTGGAGCCTGAACTATCTGCTGTGTTGGGGGTTGGGGCGCTTTCCTCTTTTGTGGCTTTCCCTGCGCACATGTTCCCTGAACATATCTCTGCGATGTTCCATTTAATTCTTCCCAATCAGGGCCGTTTTCCTCATCTAACTTTGCTCCAAAGGTTTCCTGGAATCCTTTCTGAACTGAAAGCAGCGATTGCAGCTCTGCAATCTGCTTCCGGCACTTTGCGTGATCTAGCGTGCTTTGTCTTTGCTCTGTGGTGGCAGCATGGAGTGCTCTTAACGCTGCCTTTAGGTTGCTGCACTGTCTCTGCAATGCTTCTACCTGCTTTTCTGTTTCTTCAAGTACCAGGACTGCACGTTGCGTGTCCTGATAGGCCTTTTCATATTGAGACTGGAAGCTGCTTAAGTGCGCCAGACAAGACTGGTGAGCCCTTTTGGCATCCTCCACCTCTCCATCTTTTGCTGCCAATTTCCTCCTCAATTCTAACTTCTCTCTTTCTACCTCGCTTACTCATTCGATGTATGCCCTCTACTTCTTTCCGGAGCGTCCTAACAACCTCCTCTGTGCCTCGCAATTGTGCCAAGCAGGACACGATTGCCAGTGGCTTGTGAGCTTTCCCTCAGCTCTTTTTGTGGATCTCGCTCAGGGTCTCCCACCAAGTATGTCCTATACTCCCGGGACCTGATTCCTCGTTGTCACAAAATTCACTCCAAAGGGGCCATCCTTTCCCTTTGAGGTACTTCCTGATTTCTTCCTCCCAAATGGGACACTGTCCCACTCTACTGCTGCTGGTCGCTGCGACCGCAAATTCCTCTGGGTTCATGAGGCATTGCATTGCCTGCATTGCCATCTTTCCTATCCGAATGCTGCTCTTCAAATTTGGGACAGGGGTATTAAGGCGGTGCTGTAAATACGGGTACGGCTTTTGCTACTTTCCGATATACAAACTCCCGACAGTTTTGTCGCAACAAAAAATCTATCAGTTTTATCTTATCGCCCTGTTAGTTACGCATGCATACACACACTTCCGAATTATGAGTATTGATCAGAACTGCTTGAACACTTGTGGTTTTCTGTTTCCAATTGGATTTCTAATTCAAATTCTGGTTTCTGCCAGAGTGGTTATGCCACTTCTAGATCGGGTCCCATCAGGGAGTCGCCAAGTAATGTTGCTAACTTTCTCCTTGATTCAATTACTCTGTTTTATTGCCTTTGCTCTCGAGTCTAAGGTATCTTTGTGATACCGCCACGAGGTTCAAGTCCGAGTAATGATCAATAACCCAATACACCGATTAGTAAGATTCAAATCAAAGCACATTTATTATACACAGTAATCGCTACTTATGCACAAATTCTACGTCTAAGCTACTTCTACAACTAACAGGCCTGTGCTTAACTTTGAACTGGCCCACCAGGTCAGGGGAACAAATGGCCTTTCGTTCGGGTTCTTAGTCTGCGGGATTCGAAGTTGGTACGGATTGGTCGCTAGGAGCGCCTATCTCGTAGCGACTTACTTCGTTCGGCGGTCACTGCACCGGTCACGGTCAATGTTGGTTCGTGTTGCTGGGTGACCCGGGCAGGATGAAGAGGTGAAGAGAGCGATTTTAACTTGGGGCTTAACTCTTATAGTCCCCAGGGGCTTCCCGCCTTTCGGGGCGGACCCTGTACCTGGTCCCAAGTGATTGGACTTTGTCCCAATCGCTTGGTTTGATTTCTCCAATACTGGAGCGGTCTTGAGGTGCTCATTCTCCTCCTTTGTGTTGGCTCCTGCTGGTGCCGGGGAGTATGGCTTTGCTTTGTGTGTCCCAAATGTTACTTATTGTTCCCGGGGATTGCTCATCAGTATGCAGATGGCTGCTACATTGTTATGGTGATGGTCGCTGGTATCGATGTTGTCTGGCCTTTTGCAGAGTTTTAATACACAGCAAACCTGCACCTGCCGGTTTCTGACTTTGTTGGCTAACTTTCCCATCAGCCTTTGCCGTTCGCCATTTTAAATCGGGAGTTGACCAATTTAGGTGGCTACAAGTACTTTGGTCGATGTCTAGATAAATATAGATGCCAGATTTCTCCTTGCAATCTTTATCTCCTTTCTCTTCATTGTACATTCCCAATAGCTCTTGAGAAGCTTCCTGAACCATTACATTCTGAGAGGTGGAGTTACATTCTGAGTGCTGTTAGGTAGGGAGTTCCAAATAACAATGAAGGAACAGAGATAGACTTCCAAAACAGGACGGTGTGTAACTCAAAAGAGAACTGGCAGGTGTTTCCTTTCACCGAATACCCTCATTCTTCGAGGCAATAGGTGTGGAAGACGCTGTCAGAGAAGCCTTGGCATGATGCTGCTGTGCGTGTTGTCGATTGCACACACTTCAGTTACAGTGCACTGATAGTGGAGAGAGTTAATGTTTAAGAGGATAGTAAGAAGTCTTACAACACCAGGTTAAAGTCCAACAGGTTTGTTTGGATGTCACTAGCTTTCGGAGCGCTGCTCCTTCCTCAGCTAGTGACATCGAAACAAACCTGTTGGACTTTAACCTGGTGTTGTACGACTTCTTACTGTGCTCACCCCAGTCCAACGCTGGCCTCTCCACATCATGTTTAAGAGGATGAATGAGGTGCCTCTTGAGTGTTGTTAGAATTGCAAAAATCTAGGCAAGTGAGAAAAGTCACTCACATTCTTGACTTGTGTGCGTAGGTCAATTATTTTCAAACTCGGGGTCACGACTCGCGGGTGGGTCGTGGGCAGGCATTGGGAGGGCCGCGGCGCCATCAGTTGCAACGTTCTCTATCGCAGGAAGATGTGCCCAACGGCTCCAACCAGCTTTCGAAAATGTCGGCCACAATCGGCTTTCAGAATGTCGGCCATTTTGTGCGCAAACCCGGAGTCCAGCGAGGCAGACCATCTCCTCTGATGACATCAGCGCGCTGACCTAGGAGCAGATTCTTTTTATTTTATTTATTTATTTTTTGAATGTATTTTATTACAAACATGTATCAAAACAGGTTACAGTGAACAAACACCCCGGGAAATATGTTTCCCTACAATCAACTATACAGTCTGTACAGATGTATCCTCTTTTTCACCCCCACTCCCCAGCGACGAACAGCCCCTCAAACATGGTCACAAACATCCCTCACCTTTCCTCAAACCCCCCCTTAACTCATACTTTATCTTCTCTAATTGTAGGAAGTCATACAGGTCACCCAACCAAGCCGCTACCCCTGGTGGCGATGCCAGCCGCCACTCCAGCAAGATTCGCCGCCGTGCAATCAGAGAGGTGAAGGCCAAGACATCAGCCTTCCTCCTCTCCATGAGCTCCAGCTTCCCTGAGACCCCAAATATCGCCAACAAAGGGTCCGGATCCACCTCCTCCTCCATTGTCCTGGCTAAGACTGCGAACACTCCTGCCCAGAATCTTGCAGATTCTTTTCAAAGATCAATGGAATCTTCTCTCCAGAAACGGCGGCAGAGAGTAGGTCACAAGTCCCGTACACTGTCACATGCTCTGGCCGCAAGAGAGATTCCTCCAATTTGTAGCTGCCAGCAGTGCTGGTATGAGATTCAGGGCCTCTGGTGAAAAAACCACGAAGAAGAAGTTGAAATGAGGAACAAAGCAGGATTAGGATGACTTCTTGAGGTATGGGCTTATTAATTGTGCCACTGCAAATCGGGATGCAAAGCTCATAGGCGGGATTCACATTTAGACTTAACCCCTGATTACTACACTTATCAGTCTAAACATGAATGATGTCCAGGTATTGCTGCATCTGGGCATCAGTATCTGAGGAGTTATGAGTGATAAGTAGAATGACAGGTAAAGGGGGTTTCATTGCTTGCGGTAAGGAATATCACAAGCTTTGAGACACAAAGCTCCTAAACATAATCTGTGTAATGAACTTTTAAGCAAGGTTTATATGAAAAAAATATTAAAAAAGAAACTCACAGTGAGTGTTCACAATATTCACAGAACCTTTTGAGGATTTTCATTCAATCCACTCCTTCTGTCTGTATCTGGCTAGCAACACTGAACATAATTTATACCCCAGAATTCTTAATGATTATTTAGTCATTTCGGAAAAATGCATGACCGACATGACGCAAGCATTTAAATTTGATTAATCAAACTAGAGGCTTGTGGCCAGCGGTGTGCCTCAGGGGTTAGTGCTGGGTCCACTGTTATTTGTTATTTATATTAATGATTTGGATGAGAATTTAGGACGCATGGTTAGTACGTTTGCAGATGACACCAAGATTGGTGGCATAGTGGACAGTGAAGAAGGCTGTCTAGGATTGCAACAGGATCTTGATCAATTGGGCCAGTGGGCCGATGAATGGCAGATGGGAGTTTAATTTAGGTAAATGTGAGGAGATGCATTTTGGTAGACCGAATCGGGGCAGGACCTACTCAGTTAATGGTAGGGAGTTGGGTTGAGTTACAGAACAAAGAGATCTAGGAGTACAGAGTCATCGCTCCTTGAAAGTGGAGTCACAGATGGCCAGGGTGGTGAAGAAGGCATTCGGCATGCTTGGTTTCATTGGTCAGAATATTGAATACAGGAGTTAGGAAATCTTGCTGAAGTTGTACAAGACATTAGTAAGGCCACACTTGGAATACCGTGTACAGTTCTGATCACCCTATTTTAGAAAGGATTTTATTAAACTAGAAAGAGTGCAGAAAAGATTTACTAGGCTTCTCTTGGGACCTGATGGTTTGAGTTATAAAGAGAGGCTGGATAGACTGGGACTTTTTCCCTGGAACGTAGGAGGCTTAGGGGTGATCTTATAGAGCAGCGCTTTTCAAACTTTTTTTCCCTGGACCCACTTTTACCAACCGGTGGACCTTCGGGACCCACGCTGGCCGATGTTCATGACCCATGCCGGCCGACCTTCATGACACACCATTATTGCTTACCTTTAATGTGGCAGGAGAGCCTGCCTGGTCCTCACGATCTCACTTGCTTCGTCATTCAATGTTACATTTCTGCAAAGGACTTCAGCTCATGATTTAAGTTCTCGCTGCATCCTTTGAAAAAAATCAGGAGGTTTGTCCTCGAATTCGACATGCATTTGAAGATTTTAGGGTTTTAATACATTTGCCAATACTTTCCTGCATGTAACACACATAGGTTTTGCATCCTGTTTTGCATTGGCATAAGTAAAGCCATACCTCAAGAAATCATCTTTCTATTGCTCCTGATTTCAGTTTCTTAATTGTTTGTTTATCAAAGGCCCTGAAGTTCTGGATACAGCTCACACCAGCACTGCTTTGTCCTGCCATGGAGTCTCCTGGGAAGCTCTCTCCAGCAGATTCAGTTGTGAGATCCTGGCCTGTTTGTGTCTCTGGCCCTCTCTTCCTTATTACAAAAGAATCCATCTTCATTTCTTCACACAGTCCATTGTTTGCTTGTGGGCAGCTACGAAGTGGAGGAATCTCTCCTCCATGATTTCACGCCCAAAACACGAACGCATAGGGCGCGTGGCGTCAGTCTATGCCACTGCCTCTGGCAGAAGACTGCATCGTTCATATTTAAAGGCCAGACTTTTTTTACTTTGAAACTTTATTTCCAATACCTGATTTTTCCCAAGCTTATGACTTTTTACTACTGAAAATTAAAACTATTTCAGTTGAACATGCGCATCCTTACATTCACACCCAAACTTTGTTTTAAACATATTCCCGTTTCTTCAGAAATTTAAACAAGTGTAGAAAAAAGTACAATCTTGTTTGTACTTTACAAACCATGACTTTAGACGACATAAAGTAATTTGCCAAACACATACAATGTCGCAATATTTCTTACTGGTTCCACTGCATTGCACTACCCTAACACCCAGTAATCTTCTTCTCCATTCTCACCCAAAATACTAAATTCCTGGGGTGGGATTCTCAAATAATGGGGCTATGTCCCCACGCCCACCAGAAATCGAGCGGGAATCACTCTGGACTTTTTTCTAGACAGTCCGGGTGATTCTCCATTTTTAAGGGGGCGTGCAAGGCCCCGGAGTAGTCCACGCAGCTCTGGCTGCCAATACGGGGTCCTGCACTTCCGGCCGCGGGTCTGCGCATGCGTGCGGCAGCTGCCTGTGGCGCCGGCCCCGCGCAACATGGCGGACCCACACAGTGGGCCAGTCCCAACAATATAGGCACCCCCAGATCGCATGTACCCGATGGCCCCGATCGCGGGCCTGGCTGTCGTGGAGGCCCCCACCAGTGATGGATCCCCCCGCCTCCCACCAGGACGGCAGCAGCCGCAACTCCGAGCTCCCGCCGGGTGGAACCATACATGAACCACGCCGGCGGGAACTCGGCCGGTCGTCTGCGGAGAATCGCCGTGCGGACCTCTTTCAACGGCCCCCGACCGGTCGCCGGAGAATCGCGGGAAGGAGTCGTGGGTCCGTTGCCCCATTCTCCGTCCCCGCGCCGGGCTCGATTGTGGCACAGAGGCTCTGACTGAATGTTTGTTCCAGTGTTGATATGTGTCAGTCGTATTGACTGGCCTAGTTTGATCAGTATTCCTTGCCGTCAAATCTGGCCTGGTGGTGACCAGCACACAGCCCAGCCTCGCGCTGCCCTTCAAGTCCCCTCAATGCCACAACCACCACAACCAATCGAGGACTGTCCATGGCCGGCATTCTTAAAGGCCGCTTGCGGCCATTGGAGACATCATCCCACGATCAGGAATGCCACAACAGATCGCTCTGCGACCCTCCCAACACCCGGCCGCGACCCACCCGTGGGTCGCAACCCTGAGTTTGAAAAACCCTGTTATGGAGGTCTATAAAATAATGAGGGGGCATAGATAAGGTAAATAGTCAACATCTTTTCCCAAAGGTAAGAGTTTAAAACTAGAGGGCATAGGTTTAAGGTGAGGGGGAAGAGATACAAAAGGGTCTAGAAGGGCAATTGTTTTCACACAGAGGGTGGTGAGTGTCTGGAATGAGCTGGCAGGTATAAATTTTTCTTTTAAAAAGCATTTAGACAGTTACAAGGGAAAGATGGGTAGAGAGAGATTATGGGCCAAATGCGGGCAATTGGAACGAGCTTAGTGGTAAAAACTGGACAGCATAGACAAGTTGGGCCGAAGGGCCTGTTTCCATGCTGTAAGGCTCAACCAAGGGCAGAAAATCTGATGAGAATCCCAGCTCAAGGTGTCACATTTTTAAGAGGTATATATTAAAGAAAGAATGCTTATATTTTTATCACATCTTTCACAATGTCCAAAAGTGCTGTGCAATCAAAGCCAGGATTTTTTTTAGTTACTTTCAGAGTATTCACTACTGTAGTTTAACGAAACCCAAGGGTCAATTGCACACAGCAAGCAGCAAAGTAATAATGACCAGATGTTTTAATGATGTTTGTTGAAGGACAGATGTTGGCGAAGGCACTAGCAATACCGCCCCTGCACTATTTTGAAACAATGGCATCAGACCTTTTAAGTCCATCTGAGACAGTGACCTCAGTTTTAAATTTCATCTGAATGACAGTACTTCACTCCCTCACCATTTAGTGTTCACTTCGATTTTGTGCTGGTGTCTCTGGAGTCAGACTTGCACTCACAGGTGAGCGTGCTGCCACTGGTAACACAAGAGAAATATGACCTTGAGCTGACTAAGTGCAATTCGCTTTAAACTGAACGGTGAAAGATGCAACGCAGTGTTTCTTTCACTTGAATATCTTAACAGCTTGGAGCCTAGTTCAGTAATCTAAACTGTGGCTCTGGTAGGGACAGAAATCAGAGAGTGAGCCGAGGCACCTCATTTCCCTCACTTTCCACTATAAACCCAATCCTAGATTGCAGAAGGAAATCCAGCTGGATGTCCATTTTAATCTGAAACTTGGCTGATATTCGATTTTTCATAAACATCAATAAACCTATCGAACAGTCATTCGGGTAGCTCGGGGGCCTCAGCAGGGAACGCAGAGCCGAGGCTGCACTTAGTCCCATTTTCTGCACTGAGGAACTCTGCTCGCTGGAACTCCTCAGTGCAGAGAGCAAGCGGAATGCTCTCTCTAAATTGTGCCCTGATCTCTTGACCCCCCTGATGTGACCCCAGCACCCCCCAGTCCCAAATCATTTATAAGGGGGTCTTTGCAGCCCCCGCAACCAGGGCACGAGTGCAACCCCCCCCCCCCCCCCCCCAGGCGTGATCCCTGTTGTGTGAAAATTCCAGCTTGGCACCTTGACAGTACCAGTCTTCACTCAGTGGCTTTGCCAGGGTGCCAGGATGGCAGTGCCAGGGTGCCAGGATGGCAGTGCCAGGGTGCCACCTGCCTGGAGGGCAACAGCCTGGAGGCCTCCAATCCCCTGGGAGACCCCCACAAGTGTTGTTCCATCTGGTCCCATTTGTGGAAACCAGCACTGAATGATGCGCCCCAAGGTCTCCAAGCCAAGCGGATTGTGGTGATCTTTGTGAGGGGTTTCCAGGATGGAAGGCATAGTGATCACAAAGACACTCAAAGCTCTTTTGAAGAACTAAACTAAATTTATTAACACTACTAAATTTGAGTTTATTCTAATTAGCAAACATACACGTAAGAATTAAATTACATTCACTAACACTATCTCTATCTACTAACTATAACTATTATATCTTGACCAGCTCTGATTCCTGTCTTCTTCAGCTCCAATTAATCTCCTCCCCCCAAGCCCAAGAGCCAGTGCAATTTATAGTACTGTCCCTTAGCTCCTTCTAGTGGCTAGGCTTAACATAACATTAACTCCTCACATGCTGTACATTTGTATACTGTCACAAGGGTTAGATCCCACACCTCAGGAATGCATATTACAGGGAGACTAGCTATCTCACTCTGATATGCAGATTTTCCAGAAAGTGATCCCACACACAATGGGCGGGATTCACATCACGACATCTCGCGAGATCGCGTCGCAATGCATGGCGAGCTGGGTAGATCCCGGAAGAGGGATCTCCCGGCATCTACCGGCCGCGCCACTCAGCCATTAGATCTCGCCCTCGGTCTCTAAACTCCTCTGTCTCTCTACTTCCCTCCCTGCCTTTAACCAGCTCCTTAAAAGCTATCATTTCAACCAAGCTTTTGATCACCAACCTATGGCACCATCTGTCTGCTCCTTTTTTCCCCAATTTCCCTTTGAAAAGCCCTTATGATGTTGTTTTTTTAACATTATACCTGCTACATTCATGAAAGTTGTTTTTCTGGGAGCTGAGAATAAGTCAACTAAGAGGAGGGCATGTCGGAGTCATTCACAGTTGCAATTGCAAAATGTGTTATGATTACAACTGTACATTTCTGCAAGAAGAATCCTACCACTGATCCAATTTAACCACTGGCTAGGGACTGAGTATATTAACTCCATACTACAACTATTATATTTCTTTGCATTATTAAAAACAATAATTAATACAATTTTATTTTTGCATGATTCAGGTATACAAGTTCTCAAACGCAGCTATACTATTGATCAAAAGTCATTCCCCAATAGAAAGGGGTGGAGATTCAAGGGGACAGTCCTTGCTGTTCTCAGATATGGCTGTTTTATTTAGTGACATTGCTAGACTCCTTGGAGAAGAACAATCCCCCACCCCTACATCCTCTAAGCCACAGGAATACTTGGCTTCGCACTATAACTAATGCTCTTATAGCGTACTGTGAATGCATTTCTCACTTTATTATTAGCTAGCTAACTCTTCAGCTGGATGGCTAGTTTACTGGGTTTTGTTACCAGCATTGCAATTTCTTTTAAACCCTATCAAATTAAAAAAATAAAGATCTGTCTCTTACACTGGAAGCACAAGCATGCTAACTGATTTATAAGACATTTTAGTTATTATTAATTTGAAGGCTAACTCAAACTGTCATTTTGCAGTGCAAATATATCATTAAATGATGAACAGCATACCATCATTTATAGAACTGCCACCAACTTTGTGTTTTCTTTTCCTTTTTTATGGGTTTTGTTTCGGTAAATATTTCAAAAATCCTGATGAAACAAAAATAATTCCAGATTATCCAGAGTGGATGATAAGGGAGGTGGTGTAGCTCTGTTATTTAAGGATGACATCCGGGCAGTAGTGAGGGATGACATTGGTGCTATGGGAGATAAGGTTGAATTCATTTGGGTGGAAATCAGGAATAGTAAGCCGAAAAAGTCACTGATAGGAGCAGTCTATAGGCCACCAAATAGTAACATTAAGGTGGGGCGGGCAAGAAACAAAGAAATAACTGATGCATGTAGAAATGGTACAGCAGTTATCATGGGGGATTTTAATCTACATGTCGATTGGTTTAACCAGGTCGGTCAAGGCAGCCTTGAGGAGGAGTTTATAGAATGTATCCGCGATAGTTTCCTAGAACAGTATGTAATGGAACCTACGAGGGAACAAGCGATCCTAGATCTGGTCCTGTGTAATGAGACAGGATTCATTACTGATCTCATCGTTAGGGATCCTCTCGGAAGGAGCAATCACAATATGGTGGAATTTTAAATACAGATGGAGGGTGAGAAGGTAAAATCAAACACTAGTATTTTGTGCTTAAACAAAGGAGATTGCAATGGGATGAGAGAAGAGCTGGGTAAGATAGACTGGGAGCAAAGACTTTCTGGTGAAACAGTTGAGGAACAGTGGAGAACCTTCCAAGCGATTTCTCACAGTGCTCAGCAAAAGTTTATACCAACAAAAAGGAAGGACGGTAGAAAGAGAGAAAATCGACTGTGGATATATTAGGAAATACGGGAGAGTATCAAATTGAAGGAAAAAGCATACAAATTGGCAAAGATAGTGGGAGACTAGAGGATTGGGAAATCTTTAGGGGGCAACAGAAAGCTACTAAAAAAGCTATAAAGAAGAGTAAGGTAGATTATGAAAGTAAACTTGCTGCATATAAAAACAGATAGTAAAAATTTCTACAAATATATAAAATAAAAGAGTGGCTAAGGTAAATATTGGTCCTTTAGAGGGTGAGAAGGGAAATGTAATAATGGGAGATGATGAAATGGCTGAGGAACTGAACAAGTTTTTTGGGTTGGTCTTCACAGTGGAAGACACAAATAACATGCCAGTGGCTGATGGAAATGAGGCTATATCAGGCAAGGACCTTGAGATGATTGTTATCACTAAGGATATGTGATGGGCAAGCTAATGGGGCTAAAGGTAGACAAGGCTAGGCTCCTGGCCCTGATGGAATGCATCCCAGGGTACTAAATGAGATGGCTAGGGAAATTGCAAATGCACTCGTGATAATTTACCAAAATTCTCTAAACTCTGGGGTGGTCCCGGCGGATTGAAAATTAGCAAACGTGACACCACTGTTTAAAAAAGGAGGTGGCAGAAAGCGGGTAATTACAGGCCAGTTAGCTTAACTTCGGCAGTAGGGAAGATGCTGGAATCTATCATCAAGGAAGAAATAGCGAGGCATCTGGATGGAAATGATCCCATTGGGCAGATGCCTAGCATGGGCTCATAAAGGGCAGGTCGTGCCTAACTAATTTAGTGGAATTTTTTGAGGACATTACCAGTGCAGTAGATAACGGGGAGCCAATGATGTGGTATATCTGGATTTGCAGAAAGCTTTTGACAAGGTGCCACACAAAAGGTTGCTGCATAAGATAAAGATGCATGGCGTTAAGGGTAAAGTAGTAGCATGGATAGAGGATTGGTTAATTAATAAAAAGCAAAGAGTGGGGATTAATGGGTGTTTCTCTGGTTGGCACTCAGTAGCTAGTGGTGTCCCTCAGAGATCAGTGTTGGGCCACAATTGTTTACAATTTACATAGATGATCTGGAGTTGGGGACGAAGTGTAATGTGTCTACATTTGCAGACGACACTAAGATGAGTGGTAAAGCAAAAAGTGCAGAGGGTACTGGAAGTCTGCAGAGGGATTTGGATAGTTTAAGTGAATGGGCTAGGGTCCGGTAGATGGGATGCAATGCTGACAAATGTGAGGTTATCCATTTTGGTAGGAATAACAGCAAAAGGGATTATTATTTAAATGATAAAATATTAAAACATGCTGCTGTGCAGAGGGATCTGGGTGTCCTAGTGCATGAGTCGCAAAAAGTTGGTTTACAGGTGCAACAGATGACTAAGAAGGCGAATGGAGTTTTGTCCTTCATTGCTAGAGGGATGGAGTTTAAGACTAGGGAGGTTATGCTGCAATTGTATAAAGTATTAGTGAGGCCACACCTGGGGTATTGTGTTCAGTTTTGGTCTCCTTACCTGAGAAAGGACGTACTGGTGCTGGAGGGTGTGCAGAGGAGATTCACTAGGTTAATCCCAGAGTTGAAGCGGTTGGATTACGAGGAGAGGTTCAGTAGACTGGGACTATACTCTTGGAATTTGGAAGGGTGCGGGGGGATCTTATAGAAACATATAAAATTATGAAGGGAATAGATAGGATAGATGCGGTGAGGTTGTTTCCACAGGCGAGTGAAAGCAGAACTAGAGTGCATAGTCTCAAAATAAGGGGAAGTAGATTTAGGACTGAGTTTAGGAGGAACTTCTTTATCCAAAGGATTGTGAATCTATGGAATTCCCTGCCCAGTGACGCAGTTGAGGCTCCTTCATTAAATATTTTCAAGATAAAGATAGATCGTTTTTTGAAGAATAAAGAAATAAAGGTGTTGCTCTCATTAGCCTTAGTGTCGTCTTTTAAAAATTTTCCTACTTCAAGACTGTGAAGAAAACGACTTTACAACTCTGTTTCGAAATAAATAACTTTGTCTTTATTGACCAAAGTCTGCATGCAGATGGCTACAGGTTAGAGAGAGAGAGAGCTGTTAAGGTAAACCTGCTCATTCTTTCTCAAGCTCGCAAAGACATGGAGAAAACGTTCAATATTTATACAAAAGCTGTATCATTTTACAAAAACAGACCTTGTTCAAAAATGTCAATACAGTCATAACTTCTGATCAAACATGTTGTCATGGAAAGACCCTGACTCGGCTTATTTGCAGTATTTTTCTTTAGAGGATTTAAGACGTGGTCCTATTTTGTTTTTCACCTCTGCCCTCATGATGCCTTGTCGCAGATGGACCTAGGTCATGAGGAGGTTGTGTTATTAGGACGTTCCTAGATCGTGGCTTTGTTATCAGGTTTTACTAAGGTCAGGCACTATTTTCCTTCTTCTGGCCTTGTATGATACAATTATGTGGATTCCTAGCTTTATCTAGTTTGTCAGGGTCTGATCTTGGCACTTAGCTGACACAGCTGTCTTACACTTGGTTACATAAGTTGGCTATTTTTCCCATCATGCTATTGCTGAGTTTGTACACTTTCACATTAGTTTTATTAGCTCTAATTCTGTCACCTTTGCTCACGAGTCGCCAGGTATCTTTCTGATACCGCCACGTGGTTCAAGCTCACGTAATGATTAATAATACAGCACACCACTTAGTAAATGTTAAATCAATGATCATTTATTATATACAGCAATAAATACTTATACAATAATCCTACTTCTAGACTATTACCTACCACTAAAGGCCAATACTTAACTTTAGTGATGGCCCACCAGGTCAGGGAAACGAATGGTTTATCGAATTGAGTCTGGCCTGTGGGATTCAAAAAGACTGGTACGGGTCGATAGTCTGGAACACCTATCTGGTAGCGATCGCTGGAGTAAGACTTACTTGTTCTTTCGTCGAAGGGTCTCGAAGGTTGCGAGTAGGAGAAGAAGGGTCGATCTGAACTTGGCCCCTATTTTTATAGTCCCTAGGGGCTTCCCGCCTCTCGGGGCGGACCTTGACCCTGGTCCCAAGTGATTGGACTTGGTCCCAATCACTGGGTTCGATATGCTCCAATAATGGGGCGATTCCTTGATCGGGGGGTGGTCGTCCACCTTTCTTTGTCTCAGCCACTGCTGGCGCCGAGAGGTCTGGATCGGCTTTCAATTGCTAATTTGTAGCAATTGTTCTCGGGGATGGTCGATTAAAATGCAGATGGCTGGGTTGATGGGCTGTTAATGGTTGCAGGTATCGGTCTGGGCCGACTTCCCAGAGCCGAATACGCTGTTCTGCCTGCAGCTGTCCGTTTTGAGTCCTGCTGGCTGATTTTCCCATCAGCCTCTTTAGTTCGCCATTTTACATCGGGGTTTGGCCAAATTAATCGGGAATCAGCCATTTTATGTGGCTACAAAGGGTTATGGTGTTCGGGTGGGAACATGGAGCTGAGTCCACAAAAGATCAGCCAAGATCTCGAGTAGGCCATCTCGAAGGGCCAGATGGCCTACTCCTGCTCCTAGTTCTTATTAAATCAATCTGTGATTGATGCCACTGCTAAAATGCTGATGGGTACCAGGGAGATGGTTTTGGCTTCACCATAGGAGACAATGTTTACTTTAAAAAATGAAGGAGATACAGAGAGCGAGGGAGACGAGCCATCTACTTGGTTCCTTGTATTTGATTCATATATTAGATTCATAGAGATTTACAGCACAGAAAAAGGCCTTTGGGCCATTGTGTCTGCACCAGTCATCAAGCACCTATCTATCCTAATCCCATTTTGCAGCATTTGGTTTGTAGCCTTGTATGCTAAGTACTCATCCAAATTGTTGGAGAGTTGGGTTCCCACGTTTATCAATGCTTCAGCTAGTGAGTTCCAGATTCCCATCATCCTCTGGGTGAAAAAGCTTTTCCTCAAATCCACTCTAAATCTCCTGCCCATTACCTTAAATCTACAGCCCATGGTTACTGACCCCTCATATAAGGGCAAAGGTTTCTTCCTATCTACGCCCCTCATAATTTTGTACACCGCAATCAGGTTCCCCCCTCAGTGTTCTCTGCTCTAAGGGCGGCAGTAGTTAGCACTCTTGCCTCACAGCTCCAGGGACCCGGGTTCAATTCTGGCCTTGAGTGCCTGTCTGTGTGGAGCCTGGGCAGCACGGTAGCACAGTGGCTTGCACTGTGGCTTCATAGCGCCAGGGTCCCAGGTTCAATTCCCAGCTGGGTCACTGTCTGTGTGGAGTCTGCACGTTCTCCCTGTGTCTGCATGGGTTTCCTCCGGGTTCTCCAGTTTCCTCCCACAGTCCAAAGACGTGCAAGTTAGGTGGATTGGCCATGCTAAATTGCCCTTAGTGTCCAAAAAGGTTAGGAGGGGTTATTGGGTTACGGGGATAGGGTGAAGTGAGGGCTTAAGTGGGTCGGTGCAGACTTGATGGGCCGAATTGGCTCCTTCTGCACTGTCTGTTCTAAAAGGTTCGGTGGAGTTACTTGATTACAGGGATAAGGTGGAGGCGTGGGCTTATGTAGGGTACTCTTTCCAAGGGCCGGTGCAGACTTGATGGGCCGAATGACCTCCTTCTGCACTGTAGGGATTCTATGATAAGCAGAACAACCCCAGCCTATCCAGCTTCTTCTTAGCTGAAATGCTCCAGCCCAGGCATAATGCTGGTGAATCTCCTCTGCACCCTTTCTATTGCAATCACATCCTTCCTATAGTGTGGCGATCAGAACTGCACACAATATTTTAACTGCGGCCTAACAAGCGTTTTATAAAGGACAATCACAACCTCCCTGCTCTTATATTCTATGATCCCATTATATTTAGTCATAATGTGTGTCTGTTTTATAAATTTAAAGTTTCAATCAATGAACTGCAATTGAAGAGTTTATATATAAAAAATAGTGTGATGCCCATGGTAAGTCTCAAAATCTAAGCTGCAATGACAAAAGCATTATACCATGAAATATTAATTCAATCAGAAGGCTGTCTTAAAGTGCTGATGTTTTGCCTCTCGCAATGTCAGTTTACCAACCAGCCCAAAGGGTTAGAGCTGACGGGTGTTGCTTAGAATGGAGAAGGTTTGGTGTACTCCAGGACTTAGGATTGGCTCCCTTAAATTCTCAATATCTGTATGATGAGAACTTGTTTGTATTAAGCAAAATTACATGTTCTATTGCCTTAAAAGTAGGGAGGTTGACAAACATGAGGATACACTGTACAGCAGCAAAATGGTTCTGATAAATTTGTGCAAGGTAATGGTTGAGCCACAGATAGAGTACTCTGTGCTCTATTATAGAGAGGACATTAAAGTTAGAAGGGTAGATTTATTCAGGAATAAGAAACTATAATTATGCACATAGATTTGAGGTACTGGGACTATTTTGTCTAGAGCAAAAAGGGTTAGGAGGAGATTTAATAGAGGCTGGTAAAGTTATGAAGGATTTGAGTATTGTGAATAGGGAAAGTTGATTTCCTCTGGTTTGGAATGAGTAACAGGTGGTTAGAAGTTTAAATGGTTATTGGCAGTGCATTAAATGGAAGTGTCAGTATAGACAGGTAAACGTTTGCACAAAACAATCTAAACATTGGAAGTGCAATATGTTTTTGTCACTGTGACCATTTTATTATACATCAAAAATGGGAAGTGAATCATAGAAGTATATAATTGTCAGAGCACACGGGGTGCCATTCGGCCCAGTATTTCCATGCTGACTCTCTTCAAGAGAAGTTCACTGAGTGACATTCTTTGGCCTTCTCCTCACATTCTTCCTTTTCAGGTAATAATCCAATTCCCTCGACAATACCTTGATTGAACTGCCTCCACCACACTATCAGGCAGTATATTCCAGATCCTAACTACTCGCAGCATGAAGTGTTCGTTTACCTGAAATCTGTGCCTTCTTGGTCTTTCGGCTATTTAAAAAAAAATCTTTCATGAGGCGTTGATGGCAAGCCCAGCATTTATTACCCATCCCTAATTGACCATTTCAGAGTATTTAGTGGTCAATCGCATTGCTATGAATCTGGAGTCACATGCAGACCAGACCAGGATGGCAGATTTCCTCCCCTGAAGGACATTCAATTTTTTAAATGACAATCGACAATGGTTTTATCGTCATCATTAGACTCTTAATTCAAGATTTGTTTTTTGAATTCAAATTCCACGACCTGCGGGATTTGAACCTGGGTCCCCAGACAAACATGAGAATATATTGTACAGCGGCAAAGTGGTTCTAAAAAATCTGGGTCTCTGGATTACTAGTTCAGTGACATTACCACTACGCCTTTGGCTCCCCATAATGGAAACAATTTCTCTCCATCTACTGCATCCTGACCCCTCAATGTTTGAACACCTCTCTGAAATTTCCTTTTATAATGGCCGGCACGGTAGCACAGTTGCTTTACATCGCCAGGGTCTCCGGTTCGATCTCCGGCTTGGGTCACTGTCTGTGTGGAGTTTGCACAATTTCCCTGTGTCTGCGTGGTTTTTGTCCAGGTGCTCCGATTTCCTCCCTTGTCAGCAGATTTAATGTTTCTTTTGTTTCTTTGTATATTTACCATCCCCTATTGCTTAGTGATATCAGTCACTGGTGCTGCCTTACCTGGACATTTTCACCATTGTTGGTGGAAATTTTTCTCATTAAGTGCGGTCAAACAGTGGATAAAGTATGAGCTGTCTGCAATATGCAGCACCTGATATTTAATAACATTGCCTGCAAAGGAACGGATCTACAGGCGCTGTGCATAACAGGCGATCGATCTGATGTCACCCATTTTTGGCCAGATCACTGGAGACATACCTCTACCTCTTTGATTTTGTTTCAGATTTCAGGCAGTTTTAGTTTTTGTCAAAACATGACGCATTTGTTATGAATGAAACATAGAAACAGGCAACGTGTATAATTGGTAAAAGCAGAATGTGATTCCCACTGCCAAGAACACCATGAGTGACACGTGCCCACTTCCAACTAGGCCCCAGGGCGGAGGGCCCTGCTTTGCCCGCCACGTCATCAGAGTGCGCCGCCGCACCTGCTGCTGGCTGTTCGACACCGCCCGTCGCTGTCAGCGGGAGGGATGGAGAGCGGCGGCGAGAACGAACAACAGCACCAGCAGAGGAAGAAAATGACCTCGGAGCGGAGAAAGGCCGAGCTCCGCCGGAGGAAGCTGCTGCTGAACTCGGAAGAGCGGCTGAACCGAATCATGGGTTTCAGCAAGAGCGGGGCGGGTGAGTGGGCGTAGGGCTTGCGGCCTAATCCTGCCCCAGCCCCTTAGCAACCGGCTCGGCAGGAACAAGCAGCGCCCGGCGCAATCCATACAGTGGAGGGGAGGCAGTAAACGCAGCGGGGAGGGCAACACACACTGGGCGAAGACAAATTCCCTCTGCCCCGCTCCACCCCGGCAGCACGGATCAGAGGCAGCCGCTGCACCTACTGTCCCCCATTAAATACGATGCAAAACAAAGCAACAGCAGCCACTAAGGTTGAAACCGACCCAGTCAAGGGCGGGGCGGGAGTGAGCCTGTCGAGAGTAGCTAGGCAAAGGTATTAAATCCTGGTACCAACGCCCGAGAGGAGGTGACGATGGTTAAGATTTTTAAAATCATTCTGAATGATCAATGGCCGATTGTCCTCGACCGCCCGTGTGCGGTGCGGATGCGTTATAATAGACAGCGTGTTACTGTATACACCACAGGATGCAGGGAAGCATAAATTATTTTGTTTCTTTAATCTGGCATTCTGCAGAAAGAAACCTAATTTGTGGGGATGGTGAGGCTGAAGAGGACAGTGGGGGGCATGGGGTGGGGCAATATTTATTTGTATCTTCTCTGGGTGCTGGAGGGAGCATGGGGTGAGGCAATATTTATTTCTATGTTCTCTGGGTGCAGGATGAGAGTTTGAAGAAGGTCACATTTTTTTAAATGGCTAAATTAAATACTGCCTGGATGGTGATTGCGTTAATTCAACAGAGGCTGGAGGTGTATTCATTACAGTCTGACATTTCACCATCACTTTGGGAGGAGTGAATCTAAACTTTTGAGAGGTTGATAATGACATTGTGATTATATTGCAATTGTTTTAGAGTCCGTGTTTTACAGCACAGAAGGAGGCCCATCATGTCTGTGCCGGTCATCAAGCTCCTATCTATTCTAATCCCATTTTCCAGCACTTGGCCCGTAGCCTAGGCGTTTCAAGTGCTCATCTAAATGCTTCTTAAATGTTGAGGGTTCGTGCCTCTTCTGCCACCTTGTCAGGCAGTAAGTTCCAGATTCCCACTACCCTCTGGGTGAATACTTTTTTTCTCTCACATCTCCTCTAAATCTCCTGCCCAATACCTCAAATCTATGCCTCCTGGTTATTGACCCCGTAACTAACGGTAGATAGAAACATTTTCCCTGTCTATGTCCTTCATAATTTTATACACCTCATCAGGTCCTCCTTCAGCCTTCTCTGCTTTAAGGAGAACAACCCAGCCTAACCAGCCTCCCATCATAGATGAAACATTCCAGCCCAGGCAGCATCATGGTGAATCTCCTCTGTAGCCTTTTCTACTGCAACCACACCCTTCCTATAGTGTGGTGACCAGAACTGCGCACGGTACTCTAACTGTGGCCTAACGATTGTTTTATACAGCTCCATAATAACCTCCCTGCTCTCATATTCCATGTCTCGGCTAATAAAGACAAGCATCCCATATGCCTCCTTAACCGCAGCACGGTGGCGCAGTGGTTAGCACTGCTGCCTCACGGTGCTGAGGACCCGGGTTCGATCCCGTCCCCAGGTCACTAGCCATGTGGAGTTTGCACATTCTTCCCATGTCTGCGTGGATCTCACCGCCACAACCAAAAACGATGCACAGGGTAGGTGAATTGGTCATGCTAAATTGCCTCTTAATTGGGGGGGGGGGGGGAATAAAGGAATTGGGTACTCTAAAAACATTTTTTTTAAAATCTATCTGCCCTGCTGCCTTCTGGGACCTGTGAACATACACCTCAATGGTCCTCTGTACTTCCTCGTGTCCTACCATTCATTGTGTATTCTCTTGCCTTGTCAGTCCTCCCAAAGTGTATCACCTCTCAATTTTCAGGGTTAAATTCCATTTTACACTGTTCTGCCCATCTGACCAGTCCGTCTATGTCACCCTGTAATCTAAGGTGTTCCTTCCTGCTATTTACCACACCACCAATTTTTGTGTCACCTGCGAACTTACTGATCATACCGCCCACATTCCCGTCTAAATCATTTTTTAAAAAAAGTATGTTTTATTGAAATTTTTTTCCCAAACAACAATTTTTCCCCTCCTACAAAGCAAACGCAACAATAACAATACAGACATTTTTAACAATACACAAGTAACAAAACCCCTTTATCTTTGACCTAAACTAAACTAACCCCCCTCCCCCCCCCCCCCCCCCCCCCCCTTCCCCCTGGGTTGCTGCTGCTGGTCATCTGTCTTCCCTCTAACGTTCCCCTAGGTAGTCGAGAAATGGCTGCCACCGCCTGGTGAACCCTTGAGCCGATCCTCTCAGGGCAAACTTTATCTGCTCCAGTTTAATGAACCCCGCCATATCATTTACCCAGGCCTCCAGTCCGGGGGGTTTCGCCTCCTTCCACATGAGTAGGATCCTGCGCCGGGCTACTAGGGACGCAAAGGCCACAACGTCGGCCTCTTTCGCCTCCTGCACTCCCGGCTCTTCCGCAACTCCAAATAGAGCTAACCCCCAGCCTGGTTTGACCCGGGCCTTCACCACCTGCGAAATCACTCCCGTCACTCCCTTCCAATACCCTTCCAGTGCCGGGCACGCCCAAAACATATGTGCGTGGTTTGCCGGGCTCCCGCCACACCTCCCACATTTGCCCTCCACTCCAAAGAACCTGCTCAATCTTGCTCCCGTTATGTGTGCTCTATGTAGCACCTTAAATTGAATCAGGCTAAGCCTGGCGCATGAGGAAGAGGAATTTACCCTGCTTAGGGCATCAGCCCACATACCCTCCTCTATCTCCTCCCCTAATTCTTCCCACTTTCCTTTTAGTTCGCCCACCGACTCCTCCCCCTCTTCCCTCATCTCTCTATAAATCTCTGACACCTTGCCCTCTCCGACCCACGCCCCTGAAAGCACCCTGTCCTGTATCCCCTGTGTCGGGAGCAACGGAAATTCCCTCACCTGTTGTCTAGTAAACGCCCTCACCTGCATATATCTCAAGAAATTTCCCCGGGGCAACTTATACTTTTCCTCCAATGCTCCCAAGCTCGCAAAAGTCCCATCTATAAATAAATCTCCCACCCTCCTAATTCCCAACTGGTACCAGCTCTGAAATCCTCCATCCATTCTTCCTGGGGCGAACCTATGGTTGTTCCTGATAGGGGACCCCACCAGGGCACCCCGCACCCCTCTCTGTCGCCTCCACTGTCCCCAGATATTCAGTGTTGCCGCCACCACCGGGTTCGTGGTAAACCTTTTAGGTGAGAACGGTAGCGGCGCCGTTACCAGCACCTCTAAACTCGTCCCTTTACAGGACTTTCTCTCCAGTCTTTTCCACACCGCTCCCTCACCCTCCATCATCCATCTACGTATCATTGCCACATTGGCGGCCCAATAGTAATCGCCCAAGTTCGGTAGTGCCAATCCTCCTCTGTCCCTACTACGCTGAAGGAACCCCCTCCTTACTCTCGGGACTTTCCCTGCCCACACGAAGCTCGTGATGCTCCTGTCTATTTTATTAAAAAAGGTCTTGGTGATTAATATAGGGAGACATTGAAATACAAATAAGAACCTCGGGAGGACCATCATCTTAATTGCTTGCACCCTGCCCGCCAGCGATAGAGGCTGCATGTCCCACCTCTTGAAGTCCTCCTCCATTTGTTCTACCAGCCGTGTCAGATTAAGTCTGTGCAAGGTTCCCCAGCTCCTAGCGATCTGAATCCCCAGGTATCGGAAGTTTCTTTCCACTTTCCTTAGCGGCAAGCCTTCTATCTCTCTACTCTGGTCCCCTGGATGTATCACAAATAATTCACTCTTCCCCATGTTTAGCCTATACCCCGAGAATTCCCCGAACCCCCTCAAAATTCGCATAACCTCTATCATCCCCCCCCCCGCTGGGTCCGACACTTATAACAATAGGTCATCCGCGTATAACGAGACTCGGTGTTCTTCTCCCCCTCTAATCACCCCTCTCCATTTCCTGGAGTCTCTCAACGCCATGGCCAGAGGTTCAATTGCCAACGCGAACAACAATGGAGACAGCGGGCATCCCTGTCTTGTTCCCCTATATAGTCGGAAATACTCCGATCTATGTCGACCTGTAACTACGCTTGCCGTTGGAGCCCCATAAAGAAGTCTAACCCAGCTAATAAACCCGTTCCCAAACCTCCTTAACACTTCCCATAAATACTCCCACTCCACCCTATCAAATGCCTTCTCTGCGTCCATTGCCGCCACTATCTCTGCCTCCCCCTCCACTGAGGGCATCATTATCACCCCTAATAGTCGTCGCACGTTAACATTCAGTTGTCTCCCTTTTACGAACCCTGTCTGGTCTTTGTGCACCACCCCCGGGACACAGTCCTCTATCCTCGATGCCAGTACCTTTGCCAGCAATTTGGCGTCCACGTTCAATAGTGAAATAGGTCTATAGGACCCGCACTGCAACGGATCTTTGTCCCTCTTCAAAATTAGCGATATCGTCGCCTCCGACATCGTCGGGTGTAGAGTCCCCCCTTCCCTGGCCTCATTGAACGTCCTCGCCATCAACGGGGCCAACAAGTCCACATATTTTCTGTAATATTCCACTGGGAACCCGTCTGGCCCCGGGGCCTTCCCTGCTTGCATGCTTCCCAGTCCCTTAATGACCTCGTCCACCTCAATCGGTGCCCCCAGGCCTACCACCTCCTGCTCCTCCACTTTCGGGAACCTCAATTGGTCCAGGAACTGCCGCATCCCCTCCTCTCCCTCTGGGGGTTGAGACCTATACAGTTCCTCATAAAAGGTCTTGAACACCTCATTTATCTTTCCTGCCCTTCGCACCGTGTCTCCCCTTTCGTCTCTAATTCCTCCTATCTCCCTCGCTGCTGCCCTCTTTCGCAATTGATGAGCCAACAGGCGACTAGCCTTTTCCCCATATTCATACCTCCTCCCCTGTGCCTTCCTCCACAGTACCTCCGCCTTTCTGGTGGTCAGAAGGTCAAACTCCGTCTGGAGTTGTCTCCTCTCCCTGTACAATTCCTCCTCCGGGGTCTCTGCAAATTCCCTGTCCACCCTTAAAATCTCCCCCAGTAATCTTTCCCTTTCCTTGGCCTCTGTTTTCCTTTTGTGGGCCCCAATAGAGATCAGCTCTCCTCTGACCACCGCTTTTAGTGCTTCCCAAACCACTCCCACAGGGACCTCGCCGTCGTCATTGACCTCCAGGTATCTCTCAATACACCCCCGCACTCTTGCACACACTCCCTCATCCGCCATCAGTCCCACATCTAATCGCCAGAGTGTTCTCTGCTCCCTTTCCTCTCCTAATTCCAGGTCCACCCAATGTGGGGCATGATCTGAAACCGCTATGGCTGAGTACTCAGCTTCTTCCACCCTAGAGATCAACGACCTTCCCAAAACAAAAAAATCTATCCGGGAGTACACTTTATGGACATGGGAGAAGAAGGAAAACTCCCTAGCCCTAGGTCTAAGAAATCGCCATGGATCCACTCCCACCATTTGGTCCATAAACCCCTTAAGTACCTTGGCCGCTGCCGGCCTTCTTCCGGTCCTTGAGCTGGATCTATCTAGCCCCGGGTCCAGCACCGTATTAAAGTCCCCTCCTAAAATCAAGTTTCCTACCTCCAGGTCCGGTATACGCCCCAGCATCCGTCTCATAAATCCCGCATCGTCCCAGTTTGCGGCATACACATTAACCAACACGACCTCCATTCCCTCCAGCCTGCCACTCACCATTACATATCTACCTCCGCTATCTGCTACGATGTTCTTTGCTTCAAATGCTACCTGTTTCCCCACCAAAATGGCCACCCCTCTATTCTTTGCGTCCAGTCCTGAGTGGAACACCTGTCCCACCCATCCTTTCCTTAACCTAATTTGGTCCGCCACCTTTAGGTGCGTCTCTTGGAGCATAACCACGTCTGCCCTTAGTCCTTTCAAATGCGCGAGCACTCGGGCCCTTTTTATCGGTCCGTTCAGGCCTCTCACGTTCCACGTGATCAGCCTCACTCGGGGGCTACCTGCCCCCCTCCCGTGTCGACTAGCCATTACCTTCTCTAGGCCAGTCCCATATCCCGCCTCCGCGCTCCCGCTCGCTCCCCCAGCGTCGCACACCATCCCCGCCCACCCACTCTTTAGCCATTTCCTTTTGGATTTCCGCAGCAGCAACCAGTTGTCCCCCCCCCGCTAGATCTCTTTCTAGCATGATTGCTCCCCCCATATTACTTCCGTAAGTCAGCTGACTTCAACTGACCCCGGCTACTCCTGCTCACTCCTCGACCCCCCCGTGTGGGGAACTCCCATCCGCCTTGCGCCTGTCTTCCTGCCTTATTCTTTCTGGCGCGGGAACATCCCTTTACCTGACCCGCCTCTTATGGCGCAGCTCCCTTTCCCCTCCCCCTCCCCTTCCCCATTCTCCAACTATGTCCCGTCTTTCCCCCCTCACCGGCGCCCACATTTCCCCAATGTCTCCCCCCTTCCCAATTTACTTCTCAATTAACTTCAACCATAACATTAACAATAACATTTCCTGCAGCATCAGTCCCTCAGTTCCGATCCAATTTCTCTTCTTTGATGAAGGTCCATGCTTCCTCCGCCGTCTCAAAATAATGGTGTCTCTCCTGATACGTGACCCATAGTCTTGCCGGCTGCAGCATCCCGAACTTCACCTTCCTTTTATGCAACACCTCTTTGGCTCGGTTGAAGCTCGCCCTCCTTCTCGCCACCTCCGCACTCCAATCCTAGTATACCCGTACCACTGCATTCTCCCATCTGCTACTCCGCACCTTTTTAGCCCATCTCAGGACCTCTTCTCTATCCTTAAGGCGGTAAAATCGCACGATTATCGCCCTGGGTGGTTCTCCCACTTTTGGTCTTCTCGCCGGAATCCGATTTGCCCACTCCACCTCCAAGGGGCCCGTAGGGGCCTCAGCACCCATCAGTGAGCTCAGCATTGTACTTGCGTACGCTCCACAGTCCACTCCTTCCACACCCTCAGGGAGACCCTGTATCCGAAGGTTCTTCCTTCGCGCTCCATTTTCTAGGGCTTCGATCCTTTCAGTACACTTTTTATGAAGTGCCTCGTGCGTCTGTGTCTTAACCGCCAGGCCCAGGATCTCGTCCTCAATATCTGTCACCTTCTGCTCCACCACGCGGAGCTCTGTCTCCTGGGTCTTTAATGTCTCCTTGAGCCCCTCAATTGCCTGTAGCAACGGGGTCAGCACCTCCCTTTCAGCAGCTCCACGCACTGTCTCACAATTTCATCCTGCTCAGGCCCCCATGTCGCCTGCGCTTTCTCCGCCGCCATCTTGTACTTCTCTCTTTCTGACCCTTTGGTCGACGATTCCTCGCGCTGCAGCCGCCGCCGCCGGTTTTTCCCTCCTTCGTTTGGGGGGGGACTCCCTTCTCACACACCCCACACCGGGTTGCGTCGTCGAAAAATTCCCCGTTGGGGCTCTTAAAAGAGACCGACGGTCCGTCGGAGCTGGAGCCGCCGAAGCGTGCGGCTAGCTAGGCATCACCGCAACCGGAAGTCCCTTCAGTGGCCTTGATGAGGTCTTTTCACAGTTGTTCCCTCTGCTGCTAGAATTCACCTTTGATACAGGCCCTCAGGTCAGCTTGCAGCTTTAAGCTTGCCCTTCCCCCGCCTGCATGCTGGAAGAGGCCCTGTTTATCCTGCAGTTGCAGCCAAATCGTTTACTGTTTCTGCCGTGTCTGGCAACCCAGAGACATACCCTTCCTGGGGGACACTGTCGGGGGAATATTGCAGCCTTCTTCCCACACCGGGAAATGTCAAACAAATGCCGTGGGGGCCCTGTAAAAGAGCCCAAAAGTCCGTTCCAAGCAGGAGCTGCCGAATATGCGACCTAGCTCTGCATAGCCGCACCCGGAAGTCTCCCGTCTAGATCATTAATGTACACTACAAACAGCAAGAGACCCAACACCGATCCTTGCAGTATACCAGTGAACACAGACTTCCAGTTACAAAAGCAACTCCGCCTCCACCAAGCCAAATTTGGATTCAAATTGCCAAAATTACCCTGGATCTCATGGGCTTTTAGCTTCTTGATCAGTCTCCCATGTGGGACACTGTCAAAAGCCTAACTGAAGTCCATATAGACTACATCAACTGCATTGCCCTGAACTACACTCCTAGTTATCTCCTTGTAAAATTCAATCAACTTTGTTAGACATGATATCCCCCCTTCACAAAGCCATGCTGACAACACTTGATTCAGTAAGTTTTAAAGTGCTGGTGGATAAGGATAAGAGTGGTCCGAGGATGAATGTGCTAAATTGGGGGAAGGCTAATTATAACGATATTAGGCGGGAACTGAAGAACATAGATTGGGGGCGGATGTTTGAGGGCAAATCAACATCTGACATGTGGGAGGCTTTCAAGTGTCAGTTGAAAGGAATTCAGGACCGGCATGTTCCTGTGAGGAAGAAGGATAAATACGGCAATTTTCGGGAACCTTGGATAACGAGAGATATTGTAGGCCACGTGAAAAAGGAGGCATTTGTCAGGGCTAAAAGGCTGGGAACAGACAAAGCCTGTGTGGAATATAAGGAAAGTAGGAAGGAACTTAAGCAAGGAGTCAGGAGGGCTAGAAGGGGTCACGAAAAGTCATTGGCAAATAGGGTTAAGGAAAATCCCAAGGCTTTTTACACGTACATAAAAAGCAAGAGGGTAGCCAGGGAAAGGGTTGGCCCACTGAAGGATAGGCAAGGGAACCTATGTGTGGAGCCAGAGGAAATGGGCGAGGTATTAAATGAATACTTTGCATCAGTATTCACCAAAGAGAAGAAATTGGTAGATGTTGAGTCTGGAGAAGGGGGTGTAGATTGCCTGGGTCACATTGAGATCCAAAAAGACGAGGTGTTGGGTGTCTTAAAAAATATTAAGGTAGATAAGTCCCCAGGGCCTGATGGGATCTACCCCAGAATACTGAAGGAGGCTGGAGAGGAAATTGCTGAGGCCTTGACAGAAATCTTTGGATCCTCACTGTCTTCAGGTGATGTCCCGGAGGACTGGAGAATAGCCAATGTTGTTCCTCAGTTTAAGAAGGGTAGCAAGGATAATCCAGGGACCTACAGGCCAGTGAGCCTTACTTCAGTGGTAGGGAAATTATTGGAGAGAATTCTTCGAGACAGGATCTACTCCCATTTGGAAGCAAATGGATGTATTAGTGAGAGGCAGCATGGTTTTGTGAAGGGGAGGTCGTGTCTCACTAACTTGATAGAGTTTTTCGAGGAGGTCACTAAGATGATTGCTGCATGTAGGGCAGTGGATGTTGTCTATATGGACTTCAGTAAGGCCTTTGACAAGGTCCCTCATAGTAGACTAGTACAAAAGGTGAAGTCACACGGGATCAGGGGTGAGCTGGCAAGGTGGATACAGAACTGGCTAGGTCATAGAAGGCAGAGAGTAGCAATGGAAGGATGCTTTTCTAATTGGAGGGCTGTGACCAGTGGTGTTCCACAGGGATCAGTGCTGGGACCGTTGCTGTTTGTAGTATATATAAATGATTTGTAGGAAAATGTAACTGGTCTGATTAGTAAGTTTTCAGACGACACAAAGGTTGGTGGAATTGCAGATAGCGATGAGGACTGTCAGAGGATACAGCAGGATTTTGATTGTTTGGAGACTTGGCGGAGAGATGGCAGACGGAGTTTAATCCAGAGAATGTGAGGTAATGCATTTTGGAAGGTCTAATGCAGGTAGGGAATATACAGTGAATGGTAGAACCCTCAAGAGTATTGAAAGTCAAAAAGATCTAGGAGTACAGGTCCACAGGTCACTGAAAGGGGCAACATAGGTGGAGAAGGTAGTCAAGAAGGCATACGGCATGCTTGCCTTCATTGGCCGGGACATTGAGTATAAGAATTGGCAAGTCATGTTGCAGCTGTATAGAACCTTAGTTAGGCCACACTTGGAGTATAGTGTTCAATTCTGGTCGCCACACTACCAGAAGGATGTGGAGGCTTTAGAGAGGGTGCAGAAGAGATTTACCAGAATGTTGCCTGGTATGGAGTGCATTAGCTATGAGGAGCGGTTGAATAAACTCGGTTTGTTCTCACTGGAACGAAGGAGGTTGAGGGGCGACCTGATAGATGTCTACAAAATTATGAGGGGCATAGGCAGAGTGGATAGTCAGAGGCTTTTCCCCGGGGTAGAGGGGACAATTACTAGGGGGCATAGGTTTAAGGTGAGAGGGGCAAGGTTTAGAGTAGATGTACGAGGCAAGTTTTTTACACAGAGGGTAGTGGGTGCCTGGAACTTGCTACCGGAGGAGGTGGTGGAAGCAGGGACGACAGTGACATTTAAGGGGCATCTTGACAAATACATGAATAGGATGGGAATAGAGGGATACGGACCCAGGAAGTGTAGAAGATTGTAGTTTAGTCGGGCAGCATGGTCGGCACGGGCTTGGAGGGCCGAAGGGCCTGTTCCTGTGCTGTACATTTCTTTGTTCTTTGTTCTAATCCTTACCTCTCCAAGTGAGGATTAATTCTGTCCCTCAGAACTTTTTCCAATAATTTCCCTACTACTAATGCTAGACTCACTGCCTGTAATTACCTGGTTCTTCTCTACTTCTTGAATAATTAGCTGTCCTCCAGTACTCTGGCACCTCACCTGTGGCCAGAGAGGATTTGACAATTGGCATCAGAGCTCCCAGCAATCTCCTGTTCTATGTTCTATAGTGTAGGTGGGCTTTAGAGTGGTTTCACAGGTCGGCGCAACATCGAGGGCCGAAGGGCCTGTACTGCGCTGTAATATTCTATGTTCCTCTCTTGCCTTACACAGCAGCCTCGGATACATCTCATCTGGGCGTGGGAATCTTCTATCCACGTTAAAGTCCTCGAAATTGATAACACCTCCTTTTCAATGCTAATCTGTTCAGTTATATCACAGTCCCCTCCCGTTTTCTATACATACATCGTCCTTTTCATTTAAGGTCACAAATGCAAAATACTCGCCGACCTCATCAACGTGTTTACACATAAGTTGCCACTTTGGTCCCTAATAGGCCCTGGGCTGGATTCTCCATTATTGGGACCATGTCCCCATGTCGGCGTCAAAACCGTGGAGTTTCACTCCGGAAAGTCCTGGAAAAATGCAATACGAATTCATAGCCCTGTAGGGGGCTAGCAGGGACCCGGAGTCAATCATCGCTTTTGCAGCAGATACAGGCCCCAGCACCTCCGGGTCGGAGGCCGTGCATGCACACGGCGGCGGCCTCCAGCGGCCGCACCATGCTCCATGGCGGACTCGGACTGCGGAGCCTGACCCAAGAAAGAGACCCCCCCCAATCGGCCGCGCGCCCGGTCCTCAACCCCCGCACAAGCACTCCCCAGCCGCCTCTGATCGGCCTGCCCCTGACCAGGGCAGCCGCAGACTGAGTCCGCAGCCGCCACGCGAGTATCCTGGCCGGCCGGAGTAGGTTAGTTCCACGCTGTCGGGAACTCGGCCAGTCGGGGGCGGCGAATGTTGGAGTGGGTCTCTGGCAATGGCCCCCGGTGGTGCGACGTACTCCCCGGTGACGCTGCTTTTTGATGCCCGGAGAATCGCCGAACTGGCGGCGGGCCCGATTTCGCCGTCAAACTGGATTCTCCGCCCCGATGCAGCCGCGATTTCAGCGTTGGGGTGCGGAGAATCCAGCCCCCTATTATTTCCCTGGTTACCCTCTTGCCCTTAAAAAAAACTTATAAACACCTAGGGAGTTTCCTTTATTTTCCCCGCCAATGTTTTCACTCTCTTGATTTATTTTTTAATTACCCCACTGCACTTATTTTTATTAAAAACAGCAATTAAGGAGCAATTTAGCATGGCCAATCCATCTACCCTGCACATCTTTGGGTTGTGGGAATGAGACCCACGCCAACTCCACACAGACAATGACCTGGGGCTGGGATCAAACCAGGGTCATCGGTGCTGAGGCAGCAGTGCTAACCATTGCGCCACCATACCGCTCTCCCACTGCACTATCTATATTCCTCTGAGGCATACACTGTTTTCAGGCCTCTGTATCTGCCTTTTTGAATGACTCCCACTGCGCTGATGTTGATTTTCTTACAAGTAGCTGCTCTCAGTCCACTTTGCTCAGATCCTGTATTATCCTATTAAAATCAGCCTTCCCGAATTCAGAACCTTTATTTCCAGTCCATCTTTTCTTTGTCCTTTTCCATAACTACCTTGAATCTTACTCCATTATTGTCACTATCACCAAAATGCTCCCCCATTGACACCTCTGCCACCTGCCTGGCTTCATTCCTTAAAACAAGGTTAAGTACCGCCCCCTCTCATAGGACTTTCTATGTGCTGACCCAAAAAGCTCTCCTGGATACACTTTTAAGAATTCTGGCCCCTCTTAAGCCTTTCACACTCAATCCCAATTAACATTAGGGAAGTTGAAATCACCTATTATTACCCTGTTGTTTTTACACTTCTCTAGACTTGCTTACACATCTGCTCTTCTATCTCTTGCTCAATGTTTGGGGGGCTATAATACACTTCCAGCAGCGTGATTTTTGTTTTTAAGTTCCATTCACATGGCCTCAAATGAGGAACCTGCGAACATATCATCTATCAACTGAAGATTCTATACCCCGGAAGATTGAGCTGCCAGACCTCCCCCTCCCTCAACCTTCTATGATTCTATTTTTAATCTATGATTCTATTTTTAAAAAGCATTTAGATAGTTACATGGGTAAGATGGGTATAGAGGGTTATGGGCCAAGTGCGGGCAACTGGGACTAGCTTAATGGTAAAAACTGGGTGGCATGGACTGGTTGGGCCGAAGGGCCTGTTTCCATGCTGTAAACTTCTATGATTCTATGATTGTCTCTGTGTTGTGGCAATACGTTAGGCTGGAGGATGTTTGCTGTTAGATATAAACATTTTTGATCTGACTTGACTGATGTATCATTTAAGTGCTTACAAGCTAGGGTCTTTAGTTTGTGATGAATTCTGTAACGGAACTTCTTCATAGTGGAGGGTTTTAACCCATTATTTTGGCATTCCTAGCTTAAATCACCACATTTTCAGATTGTTGAACATCCTCATCTGCTGGCTACGTGTTTAGCTGTTGCATGGAAACATAATTATTTTCTTTTCCACAGGTGATGCACAAGTAAAAGAAAATGCTTTAAAATTAGGGCCTGTTGACAAGGAAAATGGTGGGCAGCACCTGACAGCCCCCAGAAGGATGCAGACTAATTGAAGGAGGAGGTTAACAGGCAGATATGATAGCAGGATTGCCAGTGTCCTGGGTTTCTTTTCTCCTCAAATCTGAAAGATGATGCCTGGACCCAAGTCCTAGATACTTCCAATGTTCTCATACTCGAGAAACAGTGAATGCTTCCACACCATGAGGCTTCTTCCAGCTTTGCTTGCTTTCAAAACAACACACCCAGCTTTATTGAATTCCTTCCCCAATACTCTCAGCAATTATCTACATGGTACTGCCAGATCCTAGGTTCTTTTTCCTGTACATCCAGATCCCAAACTGACCTAATGTTGATCAGTCCGTATGGGGCTGTTTAGCACAGTGCTAAATCGCTGGCTTTGAAAGCAGACCAAGGCAGGCCAGCAGCACAGTTCAATTCCCGTAACAGCCTCCCCTACAGGCGCCGGAATGTGGCGACTAGGGGCTTTTCACAGTAACTTAATTTGAAGCCTACTGGTGACAATAAGCGATTTTCATTTCATTTCATTTCATGCTTGATAATACTTTATAGCATTACATCTTTATTCATAAACCTCCTGACTCATTCTAACCAATGCAGTGAGGTATTAGATATTCAATAAATAGTCTTGTATCTAGTGCTTCATTTAACACCTATTACCTGTGTCTTGATTGTATTATTTATGGACAATGTCTGTTGTTACATTAAATTACTTAAGGTATATCTCTTAGATATACGAGAATAACTAAGTTATTGGAAATCTGATCGAGAAAAGAAAAATCTGGAAACAGGTTATAAATCAGCATCCATAAATATAGAGGAGAAGCAGCTTGTGTAAATCAGTGATTTAAATCTGGTATACGTGCCTGAAACATCAGAACCTGTTTTTCCTTTTCCGGATATTTCCACAGTGTTTGTACGCTTATCACTACACATACAGCTCCTCGTAACACTGATGCTTTTGCTCAGCTGTGGAATTTCATAGAATGATTCAACATGCCATATAACAATTTCTCTGTGGCGGTTATCTGGTCACATGCAACAGTCTTAATCCTCTCTGTCCACTCTATTTGGATATTCCTTTATCCACCTTTCCTTTAACCACTTTCCCATTTAAAAAAAACAAACTGGAATAATTTCTGTTTTAACACGCTAACTCTGGATGTGCATTCCATGTATTTCCTGGTTTTAGATCCCCTCAGCCTCTGAAGCAGCCTTGAGAATTGCATCACCCAGCCAGGTCCCTGGATGGGGAACACTGTTTAAAATTTTAGTTTGGTGTGCAGTTTCCTAATTTTTATTTATCTGAGAGAATGTTTTGCACATTTTTCTCTCATTGAAGCAAAATATCAGAATATCAAATTGTCAGATCCCCACTATTTATCACTAGTGGATTCCATTGCAATTCCAGTGAGACCAATGCAATCCTGGCCTGGAAGCTCTGGATGATCAATTTTCATGGACTGGTTTGGACCTAGATTGGTGGTTACTGATTTGCTTGCGCATACACAGCAGATTAGAGTTGCAATGGTAGTGTAAAGCAATTGAGTATGCATCAGAGGGCAGCATGGTGGTGCAGTGGTTAGCACTTCTGCGATCACAGTACCGAGGACCCGGGTTCGATCCCAGCCCCAGGTCACTGTCCAGGAGTTTGCACATTCTCCCCGTGTCTGCGTGTGTCTCACCCCCACAACCCAACAAGATGTGCAGGATAAGTGAATTGGCCATGCTAAATTGCCCCTTAACTGGGAAAAAAAAATTGTGTACTCTAAATTTATTTTAAAAATTGAGTGCATCAGAATACATAAACTACTTGCACCTCTGCATCATTGTTTATATTGTGGGTACAGGAGAGCAGATCATGTGCTGGTGAATCTCGTTGATCGATGTGGCAACCATCTTAATGTTTTAGCTTGACCACTAACTAGATGTAACAAATGACCAACTGCAAATGAATATTAACACTGCTTTTTCTATCATGCACATCATAAATAACCTTCAGAAATATTGCAGAAGTTTAAATAAATAAAATTTTCCAACCCACACTGATTATATGAAAAGCTCTTTGATAACTGGCAGGGCCCTTAGTAAAATTAATACAGTCAGAAGAGCTCTTAGTTAGAGTTAAGACACATTATTGAGGTAGAGTACCAGGAGTTATACTCTGCATCTTAAACAATGCTGATTTGGGATTGGGAAATGCTTGAGAACAAATGTACCTGAACTTCCAAGAATGATTGTGTAAAGAATTCAAGAATGACCTGATGACTTCTAAAAGCTCAACCCAGATGAATGATTCCATGGATTTTAGATGTTGCCAAAAGGAAAAAGAAGTTTAACCTCTCCCATTCTTCCTTCTATTTCAGAAGAGGAGAATCTGGGAGACTCTCTTCCACCATATGAACTGGAGAAAACAGAGACACTGCAGAAATCAGGCCTTTCCAAACGAACTCCAGGAATTCCAAATGATACTGCTGATGGCTCAGTGACATCCATTCATTATAACAATGGAACAGAGTTTCAAGGGCCATATTCTGCAGACAGAAGAGACTCGCTTAACAAAATGAATGAGGCTGACAATGATTTGGGGCAAGGAAGTCGACACCTAGGTAAACCAGATGTACCGGTAGAGCAGGCCCAGCGTGCTCCACGTCGTGGTATTGAGCAGTATATATCCCGATTCGATGAAGCGATGAAACTTAGAAATCAACTGATGAGTGAGAAGTCTGGTCATGAGAATGGAGGCGGGGGTGAAGAGTTTGGTACATTCCGTGTTTTCCGATTAGTTGGGAGTGCTCTGCTAGCCTTGCTCGTTAGAGTCTTTGTATGCAGATATCTGGTGAGTACCGCAGTTGGTTTTTAATATAAAATATTTGCACTTTTGAAGAGAGAATATTTTGTTGTAAACTGTTATAATTTTGATATGTACTTGCAACTTTCCTGCATTGTTGCTTAGCAAGTCAAAAGGACGGGAGCTGCTCATCTCCTGTGGAAAAATGGACCAAAGTTTGCAAGAGATCTCTCAAGAGATTAAGTAAATATTTTGTAATTGGTTCCTGGACAATACATGGTGTTTTCCTTTTTCTATCATTTCATACACCTCGATTACATCACCCCACAGTTTCAAAGAACAAAGAAAAGTACAGCACCGGAACAGGCCCTTCGGCCCTCCAAGCCCGTGCCCATCAAGATGCCCGAACTACAAAAAAACCTTCTGACCTTCTCGGTCCGTATTGCTCTATTTCCTCCCTACTCATGTACTCATCCAGATGCCTCTTAAATGTTGCTAATGTGCCTGCTTCCACCACATCCTCTGGCAGCGCGTTCCAAGCACCCACCACTCTGCATGAAAAGCTTACCCTGCACATTTCCCTTAAACTTTCCCCCTCTCACCTTGAACCTGTGCCCACTTGTAATTGACGCTTCCACCCTTGGAAAAAGCCTCTGACTATCCATCCTGTCCATGCCCCTCATAATTTTGTAGATCTCTATCAGGTCTCCCATCAGCCTCGTCCAGTGAAAACCATCCTAGTTTATTCAACCTCTCCCCATAGCCAACACCCCCAAGACTGGGCAACATCTTGGTGAACCTTCTTTGCTCTCTCTCTCCAAAGCTTCCACGTCCTTCTGATAATGTGGTGACCAGAACTGCACGCAGTACTCCAAATGCGGCCTAATCAAGGTTTTATATAGCTGCAACATGATTTCCCAGCTCCTATACTCAGTGCCCTGGCTGATGAAGGCAAGCATGCCATATGCCTTCTTAATCACCTTGGCCACCTGTGTTACCACTTTTAGGGAACTGTGGACCTGCATGCCCAGATCCCTCTGTTAATGTTCCTAAGGGTTCTGTCATTTACAGTATAAATCATCTAGATTTGATCCTCCAAATGCATCACCTCACATTTGTCTGGATTAAACTCCATCTGCCATTTCTGTGCCCAAGTCTCCAATCTATCTGTACCCTGTTGTATCCTCTGACCATCCTCGGCAATATCAGCAACTCTGACAATATTCATGTCATCCGCAAACTTCCTAATCAGACCACCCACATTTTCCTCCAGATCATTAGAGGTCCCAGCACTGATCCCTGCGGAACACCACTAGCTACAGATCTCCATTCTGCAAAACACCCTTCCACCGCTATTCTCTGTCTTCTATAACCAAGCCAGTTCTGCATCCATCTTGTCAGCCTACCCTGAATCCCATGTGATTTTAGTTTTTGTACCGGTCTGCCATGTGGGACCTTGTCAACACCTTACTAAAGTCCACACAAACTCCATCCACAGCCCTGCCCTCATCAATTTTCTTTGTCACTTCTTCAAAGAACTCAATCAAGTTGGTGAGACATGACCTTCCCCGTACAAAACCATGCTCCATGTCACTAACTTGTCCATTTTCCTCCAAATGTGCATATCCTGTCCCTCGGTATCTTTTCCAAAAGCTTCCCCATCACTGATGTTGGGCTCACCGCCCTATAATTTGCTGTTCACCCTGCTTCCTTTCTTAAACAAGGGAACAATATTGGTATTCGCCAGTTCTCTGGAACCTTGCCTGTGGTCAAGGAGGATGTGAAGATATCGGTTAAGGCCCCAGCTATTTCTTCCCTTGCCTCCTGCAGTAACCTGGGATAGATCCCATCCGGCCCCGGGGATTTGTCTACCTTGATGCAAATTAGGATACTCAACACGTCTCAAGAGCATTCACACACCTATCCCTGGCCTCAGTCTCCTGAGGGTGATTTATGCAAACTTTCCTCCTAATTGAATCCTTTAACACAATATCATTTTGGTGATGATGTATTGCACTCCTGCCAAGGCTGGTATATTCTTCTTGAGCAATGTTGCCTAGGGTGCAATGCAGACTTGCAGATTGAGTTTGACCAAGGCTCAATATAAGTGAAGCATAACTCCCTTCCATGTATATTCCAGCTTCTTTAGGACAAAGGCTGACACTGAAATTATCTTTTTGATTGTACCTGTCCATTAGTTTTTAGTGAAGTATGTATATGGGCATCTATATGCATTTGCTGCTCCACAGTTCAATAATAATAATCTTTATTGTCACAAGTAGGTTTACATTAACACTGCAATGAAGTTACTGTGAAAAGCCCATAGTCGCCACATTCTGGCGCCTGTTCGGTTACACTGAGGGAGAATTCAGAATGTCCAAATTGCCGAACAGCACATCTTTCGGGACTTGTGAGAGGAAACCAGAGCACCCGGAGGAAAGCCAGGCAGAGACGGGGAGAACGTGCAGACTCCGCACAGATAGTGACCCAAGCCAGGAATCGAACCTGGGATCCTGGTGCTGTGAAGCAACAGCGCTAACCACTGCTACCGTGCTTAGAAAATTGTCAGCCTTGGGTCAAGTGTGTGACTGGACACTTCCCTGTTTTGAACTCTTATTTTTTAGAGTTTTGCCTACTAATTTAATCTGTCAATGTGCCTTTTGTAATTTCCTTCTTCCATCTACACTGCTTGTTGTGCTTCCCAAATAAGTGCCATTAGCAGCCTAGGGTATGCATCCTTTACCTGAATTGCTGATAAATATAGTTGAAAGCTGAAGTTCCAGTACAAGTTAATTTGTCAAATCCCACCCATCAGTATGTACTCCTTTATTCTCCACTGCTGAACTAATTTCCAGTCGATGTGGCAAGGATTTTTCTGAATCTGTGCACTTTTGCTTTTGTCAATCTCTTATGTGGAACTTTAGCAAATGTCTTCAGGAAGCCCATGTAGATAATTTAATCTAAACTCCTTTATCTAGTACATGGCTTTAGTATAATACTGCACCTTGTCTTCTTTACTAGGCATCCGTAACTTCCTTAAGCTTGGATCTAGGGGGATTATTTGCTAGAGTGGCTGTGAGGGTTTAAACTAAAAAGGCAGGGGGATGGGAACTTGTGCAAGGAGTCAGAGGAGGGGGAATCTAGTTTCCAGGTTTAAAAGGCATGGGTCTACTGCCTTTTCTGTTGTTGCTGATGTTGCGCAGACAGTTTGAGTTTCTCTAGTCTTGAAATAAGTATAATTTGTTACCTGAAAACAACTTTAGTCATACATCAACTTCTTTTGCCTACTCAGAATGATCTGGAGGTTCAAAATCATGGCTACACGATGGGTAATGGGTGAGTTCTTCACACTTGCTCAGGGTGAATTGATTTCTGTCCAACTCTCATTGTAAGCGTTCGAGGTTGGAGACATAGAATCTGCATGTGTGTTTTGGAAAATCCACAAACAATATCAAGCATAAATACTCCAGATAGGGGTTCCATCTGGGTAAGTCCAGTCAAGCGGGACCTCACCACCCATTGGCATTCAACTAGGAACTTTCTGGAAATTTAAGTAGTCTGCATAGAAATTTCGGAAGTTGGCTAACCCTTGGCGTCCATTCTGTTAAAATAAAATAAAGTACCGGAACAGCATATGCTAAATACAGTTCATGTTTAACGTTATGGATCGGACATCACTTTACTGGACATGACAATATATACAATGAACATTTCAGTCATTGGTGCTAAAAGAGGAAGACAGAGGCAAACAATGGATTGATTCTAGCATAGAAAAAGTCGATGGAAGACTAACGATACAGGAAGGCAATGGCAAAAGTAGCAACCTTGGATTAAACCTGGCCAAGAGATGCGGTGTGTCCTTTGTGTCCTTGAGAAGGTGTATTTTTGCACCAATATGTTGACTTATTTCTACAACTTCATCCTTGTAGGCCAAGCCAGCACACTTTATTTAAAAAAAAAAAAACTTTTTAAATTGAATATTCAAAAATAGGATTGTTTAGAATATGTTTTATAGATCATGTGCACGATTCAGTGGACTTCAAACTAAGTCTGGTTTTGGATGCGTTTGGCGCGGTGTTTCTCGGTGGCTGCAGTGCCGAGACCCACTATTCAGCAGCAATTTGCTGAGTTTTTGGGCCTTGGGGAGTTTCTCCCTGTCGAGGCCACACTTTAGTCGATTTCCTGTTGGCGAGCTGAGGAATAGCTTCTCACAGATCAGTGCGCCATTTCGACCGGCAGCCCCAATCTCTGCAGCCCCTAAAACTCCGCCTTAAGTGGGCACGGTCCTCCCTCTTCCTAGGCCTGACCCTGACAATGCCAGCCTGCCACCCTGGCAGTGCCATGGTGCTTGGGTTGCAGTGCCAGGCTGGAAGTGTCAAGATGCCTGGGTGTTAGGGGTGTGCCAGCCCTGCCCTGCCCCGGCCACCTGGGGGGCTGTAATGGCCTGCAAGACCAGTAGAGATGCCACCACGCCTGGTTCGTGGAAACCAGGGCTAAACTGTGCCCGGTTGAGGTCTCTCAGGCGCAGCCGTTGACTCCTGGGCGCAGGATGAATGCGGCATCCAGGTATTTAAATAAACTTAATGGCTTATTTAAATGTGCAGATCTGCATCGTGCCCAGTGAGGGCGAGATCCTGATCGCACCGGGCATGGCGAGTCTGGTGACTCGCGATTGGCCCGACATGGAGCCCGATTTGGGGCTCTCGTGGAATCAACCGTTGCGCCCAGATCATTTCTGGCAACACGGTGGCTGTAATGCCCCATATCTCTCATAGCACTGTTCATGAAATGTCTGGCTTCTGGACCGGAGCACAGTTATAATGTTTAGCTGCTAATCTCACCTGCCCTTTAAATATTGATTGCTGCAGTTAATCCTGTTAAGAGAAAAATATGTAGATACTAAGTACCTGTTAATGTCAGGCCCAAATCAATCTCTAAACTTCCCTCGCCAACAGAAATCAATCTGGCTGACCTAAACGTGAAATGCTTGATCGTGCTTTTTGCCCTTTTGACACTTTTATGTGGATTGATTCTTTTCAAGTGTGTTAAAATCTGAAAAATGCTAGTTAACAAGTATGAATAATGCATAGTATCTGTTATTTATGATGTAGAAGAATGAATGTGGTGCAGTTACTCAGAATTTAAACAACAACATTTATATTGGGGGGGGGGGGGGGGTCACATGCTGGGAGTGCCTGTGTTTTCATGAGCTCCAGCTCTGCTCAACCTTTAATGTGTCTTTTCATCCTGGTACGCATTTCATATCTACGGTTTCTTTGGACACATGACTCGAGCTATGTCCTGGGAAGTGTTTTGGTCGTGTCTTTGCGAGGAAAAAGCTGAGATAAAAAGCTAAAATACTCACTTGCTCTTGGTGGTTGGGGTGCACCCTGCTTGCAGTGCTGTAATTGCTATTGAGCAGGTCCTAGCCTTGGCAGTGTTGGATGATAGCTGCCAACGAAGATGTTGCCTTGGCTTAAGGTCTTGGCTCTGCGGTGCAGGTCATCAGGGCTTACTTAAGAGAGTTGCAGGATACTTCTATGGAGGCACCCATGAGGAGGCTCTTGCAGTTAAGAGAGCACTTTCTCTGGTGGGGGGGACTGCCTCCGTGTTTTGAGATCCTGCTCCATAACTTTCCATCCATCCTGATGGGTTTGGGAGAAGGGGATCGGGCGGGGTGTACTCCTGTGCCTGGTCCCTGGTGAGAGGCGGCAGACTGGTTACCAAGTCAGTTTGGAAATTGGCTGCCATGTTTCGGTAATCTTGATTTGAAGACTGGGTGCATCAGATTCAATGAAACACAGCGTATCCTGCCTTGAAGGCCCAGGGTCGGTTTGGCCCACCCATCACTGGTCCTGTAGCTTGTCAAGAGGGGTTGTAGGGGCCCAACTAGTCATTCTCTCATCTCCCCCTCCCCCCGGGGGCCAGGGTCAAGGTCGTGGACCACCTGGGCATTGGTGCGATGGCATGGTGAAAGTAATGGTGTCTTGTGCTTCGACCGTTGGAATCCTTGAGAGACCCTGAGGAGTGCTTGCAGACCCTGCTTTATCCTTTGACTCTTTCTTTTGTGTGACCGGCAAGTTGTCTTTATCCTGAGGATTCGTCTGTTATCCTGTGCATTAATCCCCGCCAATCATGTATTTTTATTGCTCATTTTTTCCTACAGAGGAATGCAACTATGGATGTGATGGCTGGTACCATTAGTAATCCTGATTTTACCGATTCATGCTGAGTCGATTATGAGAAATGCGTTTTGTGCAGTTTCACTCCCATTTGTCATTATGCCTTATGATGTGCTATAATCCTGAGGGAGGCAGGATGTTCTTTGTTATCACCCCTTGCCTCGTTTAGAGGGAAGATGAGCGGGGAGAGGAGTGGAAGGTTGGGTTGGTAAGGTTAGTTCATCCTTGATGAGATTGAGGATAGCCCCCCCCCCCCCTTAAAAACTAATCTGTTCCGTGTTTTTCCTTTAGAATTGAATTTACAAATCCATGCATTTTTCTTTCAACAGCCCAGTTGGACTTCTTTTTATTCTGGGGAGGACTGAATTTCTTCTGACTCTTTCTCTGGATTGAGTTGGTCTTTTCTCTAGGGCAGACTGATGTGGGATCTGTTTCCATGACTGTTGATTGGGAGAAGGGTAGTCTTGGCTATTCCGTGTATGATGGTGGTTGCCATGAGTTAATTTGGGTGTCTGCTCCCTGGGGGTTTGTTTTTTTCTTCTTTCATCTGGGTGAGTGTTGTGCTGGTCTATGTTCCCGTCTGGGCCGGTGGAGCAGGTGGGGGCTTCCAGGTGTCGGGGCAGGCCCTCCCTCCTAAGATGCCCAATTGATCGGCATCTTAACGGTTCTTCTCCTGGGCTGGCGACCCCTCCTGACTAGGGTTGGCAGAATTATCAGGGGTGTCCCTTTGTGGGTCGTCCCATGGGTGGGTGTGGGGTGGTGTGGAGAGGCTGGGTTTGCTCACCCCCAAGTGCGTGGAGTCTTGGGATGGGCTGAGTGCTGTACTTCGTGGATATTCTGTTTCTTCCCTGAGGTAGGATGGAGCGGCTTTGTTGACTGGGTGGCTGGCTCCCCCCCTCGTTGGTATGTGTCAAGCAGCTGCCTGAGAAGTTTGGGGTCTGGGTTAGATTCTGGGTTAGATTCCGATTCCTTGATATCCAAATGATTTGTTCTGGTGGTTCTTGCTCTTTTTCTTTTCCATGAGGCTGTGGAGCTTCAGTCCTTCACTGGGCCTCTAACTTTGCTTTTTCCTTGTGATACTTGAACACAAAGTTTAGTACAGGAACTGGTGGGTTAGCTCGGGTAGCTCTAGTCTTTCATCGTTTCTTCTTCACTGAGAGACCCTGGGTCTGAAAACAACCTGGACTTGTTGTTGTCGGTCCTCTGTTTTTAATCTGATAATTATATGAATGTTGCTGGTCCTGGACCAGGGTTAGGCTGCATTGTGGGCTATGTATATAATTTTCCTTAGAACTGGGGTTCTTGTGTATTTTCTTTTGTTTTTATGTAGGTATGATGCATCCTCTATTTGCTTTTGCATGGGTGCAGTTGGGTTGGATATCTGAAAGGGTTGGCTGTGATGGGCCACTGATGTCTGTGGCACTGCTGGGCTGAGGGTGTGCACTCGATCTTGCAGTGGGAAATTTATCCTGACTTATGATGGCTGTGGCCCTGTGTGGCATGGGATGGCACGCACTGTTTGTCACATCTTTATGATCTTATCCCGTTTCTCCTTCGGTGCCTGGTGGGGTCATGAGAGAATTCTATCTTGTCTAATAATTGTGCTGAGCCAGTTATGATGTTGTTCTCCTGTTCCACTCTGTGCTCTTGTTTGCTCAACTATATTTGGTTTTTTCTATGGAATTATATTTTGTATTTATTTCTGCTGTGTTAATTGTAAAAAATTGAAAAATCTAATATATTAAAAAATGAATTTATTCATTCCTTTTTTTTATTTTGTTGGACCAAGAAAAGAAACATAAAAAGAAAATGCTGGAAATGAACAACAGGTCAGGTAGCATTTTTGATTGGGGAAACAGAGTTAAACTTCGGGCCAATTACCTTTCATCAGTGTTGGATTAAGGAAGATGCTTTGTGTAGCTTGGTTCGTGGAAATATCATGGACTCCCCTCTGCACCTCTTGGATTTATGAACTTTCAAGAAAAGATTGAAACACTTGTATACCTCTGAACAGACAGTTATAATTGGGAGTTGGCTTTACAGTAACCCAGCACGATTAGAACACCATGATGTTTACGGAACCACTTAATATTAGAACCGGAAAAGTCCATTTTAGAGAATTTTGCTGAATCCCTAATATATCTGGTAAAAGAAAAAAAATTCAGAAACTTGAGATCAGCGAAAATGGCTGCTAGTACTTTGCACTTGCTTCTAAGTGCATTGGGAAATAGTCCCCTGCTTTCAGGGAACAAGCAGTGGATGTTCTAATTAATATCAAGAATTTGGTTACAAATCATTTGCCACCAGCTTGATTTGGTAAGTATAAGGAACCTTGATTTCTGACATATTTAAGTCTGTCCCTGTCAGTGTGGTAATTCTGTAAGGGACTATTGTGGATCAGTTCATATTTCATGTACAGGCAGTGACAAACATATCTGGAATAATTGTGGAAGTACTGCAGTAGTTATGCAGTTACTAGAAGTTGTGCTTATATATTTTACATTGAACAGCTCAAATTTCTGACCCTTTTATAATTATACTGCAAATTTTGCCTCCTTATGTCATTAATACTTTTTATTTTGATGTGATTTTTTCCCTCATATTTTATAGGCCATTTTTGCTCCATTTCTGACTCTTCAACTTGCATATATGGGCTTGTCAAAGTACTTCCCGAAGGTAACGTTTAAGTCTTGAACTTTTGTATAATTGATTATATGTGCCCTGAATCCAGTGGAGCTGTGTGTTCAGAATCTACCTTTTACAGTGTATGAAATTGATATTTAGACCACAGATCCCATTTCTTTAGTAGGCAGTGTATAATTTGCACTGTTTAAATTCTTTCCAGTTATTTAATATCTTGGAAGAAGCAAATAAACACAAGCAAGACATTCTAAAGAATAACCCTGAAATTGTGATTGGATTTCAAATTCGACTGAAAGTTCCAACTTGTTAGCAAAATAGACAACTTGGGGCAGAAACGGATAGGATGTAACCTGTGCCCCTGAAACAGTTTCATAACTGGTAATTTGCCTAGATCCCTTTTAAGCTAGTTATACTAATAAACTACCCCATCAATCAAGAAATACTTAGATTTTGAAAAAATGACTTGTAATGTCTTTGCGTGTCTCTAATAAATTTTAGCCAAATTTGATCATACAATTTGTCATAACACCTTTCAAATTCCAGTGTACAGACATTAATTTCCGTGTTTTAAATATACATTTGCCATATCAGTTGGTGAAAAGACCAACATTTTATTAGAAAACACTGCTGAAGCTTAACACTGGCTAACCGAGCACGTCGGAGGCTAGGAATCGTGCAGCAAGTAACTCGCCTCCTTACTCCCCAAAGAGTGCCACAAGACCATAAGACATGGGAGCAGAATTAGGTTGAGTCTGCTCTGCCGCCATTCAATCATGGCTGATATGTTTCTCATCCCTGATCCCCCTATTAATCAAGAACCTATCTATCTCTGTCTTCAAGGCACTCCGTGATTTGGGCTCCACAGCCTTCTGCGCTGAGTTCCACAGATTCACCACCCTCTGGCTGAAGAAATTCCTCCTCGTCTCTGTTTTAAAGGAGAGTCCCTTCAGTCTGAGGCTGTGCCATCGGGTTCTAATTTTCCCTACTCGTGGAAACAACCTCTCCACGCTCACTGTATCCAGGCCTCTCAGTAAATTGTGAGATTCAGTAAGATTCCCCTCATCCTTCTGAACTCCCAATGACTACAGACCCAGAGTCCTCAACCACTCATATGATAAGCTCTTCATTCCAGGGATCATTCTTGTGAACCTCCTCTGGACTCTTTCCAAGGCCAGCAAATCCTTCCTTGGATACAGGGCCCAAAGCTGCTTGCAATACTCCATATGGGGTCTGACCAGAGCCTTTTTCGGCCTCAGAAGTACATCCCTGCTCTTGTATTCTGGCCCTCTCGATATCTACAAGGTGGGTACATGTGTCCACCATCTACAAGGCACAAGTATGGAGTGTAATGGAATACTCTCCACTTGCATGGATGAGCGCAACTCCAACAACACTCAAGAAGCTCAACATCATCCCAGGTCAAAACAGCCTGTTTAATTGGTACCCTTTCCATAAACATTGACTCTCTCCACCATCGACGAACAGTAGAGGCAGTGTGTGCCATCTACAACATGCACTGCAGGAACTTTCCTTAGGTAGCACCTTGTAAACCCATAACCGCTACCATCTAGAAGGACAAGCACTGCAGATATCTGGGAACACCACCACCTGGAAGTTCCCTCCCAAGTCACTCACCATCCTGACTTGGGATTGTATTGCCATTCCTTCACTGGTGCTGGATCAAAATCCGGGAACTCCCTCCCGAACAGCACTGTTGATATACCTACACCACAGTGACTGTAGCGGTTCAATAAAGCAGCTCACCACCATCTTCTCAAAGGCATGTACAACAATTAGGCATATACAATAAATTCTGGCCTAGCCAGCCACACCCACATCCAAATGAATAAGAAGTGGATTTCACTGCATTGTTATTTGGTTAGCCCTTGTAGACAATGATATTAATAATGACCTTAATTGAAACAATCTACATTATGGAGTAATGTGTGGAGTAATGTAATTACTCTGATTTTAGTAAATGTATCAGCTGTCACCTTGTCACCCCAAAGCTAAGTGACTACAATAATGTATGAGATATTTTATTTGGAGCAAAAATATTTATAACTATAAATCTGCTCCATCATAGAGTGAAAAGAAGGCAAGGACGACAGTATTGACTGCTGCTCTGCTTCTGTCAGGAATCCCTGCTGAGGTCATCAATCACTCCATGGATACGTATGGGAAAATGGGGGATGTGTTTGCAGATCTCTGTGTCTATTTTTTCAGCTTCATCTTTTCTCATGAAGTAATTGTTTTTATTGGTGTTGATTTGCCTTGACATCATTGGGCATGGGCATGGGAAGGGGAAGGAAACCACAATAGTTCAAGCTGTGTTTCATCTAACATTTCGAACAGACAGTTTCCACTGTCTGTTGTTCTTCAGTCTTAATGGCCACTGGATCTTTCAGGCTATCGCAGTCTCTAAATTCTTTTCTGAATCACCCGTCCTGAAATATTAGTAAGAAAAAAGGATTTTAACATACAAAAATGAGTTGTTATAAGCTTTGGAAGATATTATTCCGAAATTTCAACTCTTCAAATTGGTGTTTCTTAACCCAAGAAAATACAGAAACATTTTCTTGTAACTTTAATTTAGAATGCAGAATTTGACACCAATGACACATTGGTACAGTCTTAGAAAACTGTGCTCAAAATGTACAAAATCTCATGTTTGTGTCTATATGTATGACATGCATATTTACCTCTGTATGCTTTAAGCCATTTATAGTACAAAAGGTACTCCAACTAAAATTAGAGGTGTAACAAAAAAGCATTTAGCATAAAAATGTATCTTTTATTTTGAAAAGTTAACATTACTCTTGGCTGGATACTGTTATAGCCTACTTGTCTGACATCTCTCTGCACTGGTTTGATACCATGTTTTGCGAGCAAGAATCCACAGACCAGTGTGTTTGTTACTTTAATTGTGACATACTGTGATTAAGTTATTTGACCCATGTTTTGTATTTATAATGGATTATCTTATTTGTAGACACTTGTTGGATACTTTATGTTTCCTGTAAGTTGTTGAAGAGCAGCGTGAACATTTTCATTGTGCAATTTTAAATTCATTAAAAGTTAAATGCGTAACACTTTATATGTTTGTTCTAAATATTTGTGCAAATTTATCCCCAAAATGATACTGTTATAAAAGGTAGTTTGACAACTGAAAGATCAATTCCTGATTTCATCCTTATCCAACTATTAAGTGTTGGAAGTTAATAAACTTTATTTAGCAATCCACTCTTCCCTTCTCAAGAAAAGGAACAGGATGAATCAGCGAGGTGGATGTAAAGTGGACCCCATTGATTTTGTCCCATACACTGTGTGTGCTTGTTTAATATGGGGAGGACAATCTACTAATTTTGTTTTTGTTTTAATGGCTGCAAAATATACCACCTAATGTTTATAAACCCAAATATTGAGATCTTGAGTAAAATGCCATGTTAGATAATTCAGATTTGCTCTGACTGGATATTCATTGTTTTTCCCCAAAATGATGACTTCTGTTGATGTTTAGTGCCAGAAGACACTTTTTCTTTGGTGTTTTTTTTTTTTTGATGGTTAAGCATCACATCAAACCTAGCCTTCTCCTGACTTGATACCCACATACACATGTCCAACAATGGTCATAGATAATTCAGGAACTGTATCCATAATGAGGTGAAGGTTTGGGGGCGGGTGGGGGGGGTGGAACTCTTTGCCGCAGAACACTGTGGAAACCAAATCACTGTCTAAGACAGATAGAGATAGGTTCTTGATTAATAGGGGATCAGGGGTTATGGGGAGAAGGCAGGAAATTGGGAGATGAGAAAAATACCATCCATGATTGGCGGAGCAGACTGATAGCTGAGTGGCCTAATTATACTCCTATGTCTTATGGACACTAGACATTTTGCCCTATCCCCTTTTCTGGTCTAGAGGTACAAGATACTGCTGACATGGGTTCAGATCAACTAATTCAGCAAACATGAGTGGGAGGAGAACTTGTGACATTGTTATTTTGTTTCTTTAGAAAATATTTTATTGAGGCATTTCTGATTTTAACATTTTAAACAACAGAGATCCAACACACAGCAAAAACCCCACAATAACATACCCAACTCCCCCCCCAGTCCTAAACCCTAACCACCCATACATTAGATTCCCTGTCCTTATTCGGCACTTCCATCCCCCCCCGCCCCCCGCAAACCCTGCTGGTGGTTAATTCTCCTTGAAGCAGTCAGTGAACCTCCGAGTGAACACCTGTAATGAACTCCTGAAGGCGAACTTAATTTTCTCTAACCTAAGAAACCCTGCCATGCCACTGACCCAACCCCTGACTTTGGAGGCTCCGAGTCCCTCTATCCCAGCAAAATCCGTCTCCGGGCCACCAGGGAGGCAAAGGCCAAAACGTCGGCCTCTCCTCTCTCTCTCTTACCACCCCCCCCCCGGATCTTCTGACACTCCAAATATTGCCATCTCTGGACTCTGAGTCACCCTCCCTTCCCTTCTGAAAATCCCTGCCAAAATCCCCTCAGCCTCTGGCATGCCCAAAACTGTACATGGTTCGCAGGACTTCCCCCACAACGCCCACACCTGTACTTCACCTCCTCAAAAAACTTACTCATTCGGGCCACAGTCATATGAGCCCTGTGGACCACCTTGAACTGGATCAGGCTAAGTCTGGCATACAGTGAGGATGCATTGACTCTTCAAGGCCTTCTCCCATAACCCGATTTCCAACTCCTCTCCCAGGTCTTCCTCCCACTTTCTCTTCACCTCCCCAATTGGAAAGCCTTCCCACTCCATCAGTTCCTTATATATTTCTAAGACCCTCCCCTCCCCAACCTCTGTTTTTGACATCACCTTATCCTGTAGCTCCCTTAGTGGGAGGCGAGGGAAGGTCGGGATCTGCCCCCGAACAAAATCCCGTACCTGCAGGTACCGAAGCCTGTTCCCACCCGGCAACACAAACTCCTCCTCTAGCTCCTCCAAGCTCGGGGAACCTTCCTCAGTGAAGAGATCCCCAAATCTCTCAATCCCTGCCCACTGCCATCCCTAAAGCCCCCACGGAGCGAACCGGTGATTATCACAAATCGGTGACTAAACAGACGCCCCGTCCAGTCTCGTGTTGCCTCCATTGTCCCCATACTCAGGGCTGCCACTCTCACGGCGTGTGGAGTACCGAGCTGGCGAGAACGACTGAGGTGCCGTTAACAAAGCCATCAGACTCGTGCCCTTGCAAGATGCTGCGTCCATTTGCTCCCACACCAACCCCTCCCCCACTACCCATTTCCTAACCAATATATTAGTAATTAATAAAGTTCAGAAGGGCCATAACCCCCTCCCCACACCCCGCTCAAGAAGGACCTTCTTCACCCTCTTTCCCTGCCCATACAAACGTGCGATTGCCGCATTCACCTTCCTAAAAAATGCCTTGGGGATGACGATTGGAAGACACTGAAACACGAACAGCAATCTCGGGAGGACTGGCATTTTCACAGTCTGTACCCTCCCCATCAACGACAGCGGGAGCATGGCCCATCCTTGGAAGTCCCCTTTCATTTGCTCAATCAACCTGCCCAAATTTAGGGTCCCTTGCCACTTGAATCCCCAGGTACCTGAAACTCCCTCCCACCACTTTGAATGGCATCTCCCTCAGTCTCCTCTCCTGCCCCCTTGCCTGGATCGCAAAATCCTCACTCTTGCCCATATTCAGTTTGTAACCTGAGAACCAACCAAATTCCTCCAGTATCCCCATAATTCTTGCAATTTCCCCCTCAATGGGTCTGTTATATAAAGGAGCAAATTGTCCGCATAGAGCGAGACCCTATGTTCCACCCCCCCTCTCACTATCCCCTGCCAAATGTTCGATGCTCTCAGCGCAATTGCCAAAGGCTCTATGGCCAGGGTAAACAGTAGTGGGGAGAGTGGACACCCCTGCCTCGTCCCCCGACGCAGACTAAAATATTCTGATCAAACCCGTTCTTCCGTTCGCCATCGGTGCCTGATATAGCAACCGGACCCAATCCATAATTCCCTGCCCAAACCCAGGACTTCCCACAAATACTTCCACTCCACCTGATCAAAGACCTTTTCAGCATCCATGGCCACCACCGCCTCGACCTCACGCCCCTCCGCAGGCATCATTATTACATTTAGGAGCCGCCTAATGTTGGACGTCATGTGTCATCCCTTCACAAATCCTATCTGGTCCTCCCCTATTACCCTCTACGTGTAGCCAAGATCTTTGCCAGCAATTTCTCCTTATGGGCCCGAACTGAGATGAATTCCCCCCCCTAATAACTGCCTTGTGCCTCCCAAACCACTCCTGCCAAAACCTCACCCGTGTCATTGATCCTTCTATATCCCCGAATGGCCTCCCTCAGCCGCTCACACACCTCCTCCGCTAACAGCCCCACATCTAACCTCCATTGCGGGTGCTGAGCCTTCCCTGTGCTGACTTGCAAGTCCATCCAGTGCGGGGCGTGGTCTGACACCACTATTGCTGGATATTCAGCATCCACCATCTCAGCCAGCAGCGTCTTATCCATAACAAAAAAGTCTATCTGGGAATCCACCTTATGCACATGGGAGTAGAACGAAAACTCCTTACTCCTCAGTCTCCCGGACCGATGGACCCCCCCCCCCCCCCCCCCCCCCCCCTCCATGTGCTCCATGAACCCCCGGAGCTCTTTTGCCATAGTTGGTACCTTCCCAGACCTAGAACTCGAAGGGTCCAGTCTTGGATCCAGGACCGTATTGAAATCTAACCACATAACCAGTCATGTGAATCTAGATCCGGGATCTGTAACATTGTGATCTTTATAGTTCAGTTGCATGTTGCCTTTACCAAGTGAGCCATAAAATTGGGAGAGGCTCACCTAAGGTTTCAGTCCAAATTAATTAACAAACATAAAATACATTCTATCCATTTAATATCTGTATTCATTCATGAATTAGTCAATTAAAAAAAGTCCCATGTGTTATGAAATTAAAGCCGCCTTTATGCTAATCAAATAGCTTGGATAGGAGAAGTCTAAATATGTTGCTTGCCAATTATTACCTGCATTTTGCTCTTCAGCCATTACATTATTCTGTTCAGACAGTTGACAAATGTTTATCTGCTCAGAACAAGTTTTTAACATTATATCATTGCAGTTTTTAGGTTTGTTAAGTCCAGCCCATTGAGAACACAAGAGTTTGATGCATTAATCAGAATCTGTATCTGTTACGTTTAGGTATTAAAAGCTGTCGAATCACTTAAAGGAATAGTGCCTGAGTACTAGATTATGCGAGCATTTAATCGTTTTTTTTGTTTTCAAATTGTTTCACCTTTCACATTTATGCTTTTCAGGCAGCATTTATTGCCCATCCGTAGTTGCCCTTGAGAAGGTGGCAAACTGCCTTCATGAACCGGTGCAGTCCATTTGTTGTCGGAACACCCACAGTGATGTTCAGAGGGGTGTCCTGGGATTTTGGTCCCGCGACAATGAAGGAACAGCGATATAGTTGCAAGTCAGGATAGGTGTGTGGCTTAGAGGGAAACTTGCAGGTGGTGGTGTTCCCATGCCCCTGCTACCCATGTCCTCCTTGGTAGAGATTGCAGGTTTGGAAGGTGCTGTCAAAGGAGCCTTGGTGTGTTGCTGTAGTGTATCTTGGAGATGGTGCACACTGATGCCACTGTGTCCAGAAGATTGTGCTTAAATAAACTTCCAACAGCAGCCAGTGTTTTATGATAACAATTATCATAAGCTCAATTCTGGCTTTGCCTAATATCTATTTGCATCATCCTAGCATGTCTTGTGGCCCCATTACCACCTGGAAATGGAATTCAATTGTAGTGTCTACCAGCTAAAATCAGCAAACTCAACCTGAGACCTTCCTGGTCTGAATGACTAAGTTCATTTACCAACTGGACTGTCAGGTAAGAAAGTTATTCTTTTAAACAAGCAGCATTTGACCATGAATGGCATCAAGAAGCCCAAGCAAAACAGAGTCAATGGAAATCGGGGAAATCCTCTCCAGGTTGGTGTCGTACCTGGCACAAAGAAAGGTGGTTGTGGTGATTGGAGGTAAATCCTCTTGGCTCCAGGGCTTCACTGCAGGAGTTCCTCAGGGTAGTTCCTAGGCCCAACCATTTTCAGCTGCTTCATCAATGACCTCCCTTCCATCATAAGGACACAAGTGGGGATGTTCGTTGAAGACTGCGCAATGTTCAGCACCATTCATGACTCCAGTTACTGAAGTAATCCATGTCCAAATGCAGCAAGACGTGAACAAGATCCAGGCTTGGGCTGAAAAGTGGCAAGTAACATCTCACCACAGAAACGCTAAACAATGACCATCCCCAACAAGAGAGAATCTAACCATGACCCCTTGACATTCAGTGGCATTATCATCACTGAATCCCCCACCATCAACATCCTGGAGGTTAGCATTGACCAGAAACTGAACTAGTCCTGCAAATAATGTGGCTACCAGAGCAGGTAAAAGGCTAGCAATCCTGTGGTGAGTAACTCCCCTTGTGACTCCTAAAAGCCTGCCCACCAAGTACAAGACACAAGTCGGTGTAATGGCATACTCTCCACTTGCTTTGATGAGTGCAGCTCTAACAATACTCCAGAAGCTTGACACCATCTAGGACAAAGCAGCTCAATTGCTTGCTACTCCTTCCACAACTATTCAATCCCTCCACCACCGATGAACAGTGGCAGCAGTATGTATTACCTACAAGGTGCATTGCAGGAACTCACCAAGGTTCCTTGGGCAACACTTTCCAAACCCAAGACCACTACCATCTAGAAGGACAAGAGCACAAGATACCTGGGAACATCGGCATTGGAAGTTCCTTTCCAAGCCACTCCGTATCCTTACTTGGATATATATCACTGTTGCTGGGTCATAATCCTGGAATTCCCTCACTAACAGCACTGTGGGTGTGCCTAGGCCTCTGAGACTGCAGCGGTTCAGGAAGGCTGCTCACCACCATCTTCTCAAGGGCAACTAGGGTTGGGCTATAAAATTGCTGGTCTAGCCAGCAATCCCCATCTTCCTGTAAAATTAATTGAGAAAATTATTCTTAAGGTAATTTCACATCCCCTCTGAGCAAATGTCATTTTTAACAGTGCTCTGACAATATGACTATTAAAATATCACTCCAACCATACAACACAATATTTCATCAGGCCTTGCCTGATTTTTGTTGTGTGGTGGGGGGATGTTGTGACATACCAACAATGTTTTAAAGAATAATTGAGTGGGCAGTTGGGAGCTTACAGTGCTCTTATAGTAATGCGATGTCGGTAAAGAAAGCTCTGTATATGCTTTCTCAAGCTTGGGAGATGAATGGAGCTTTCGGTTTCTGCAAGCTCAAAAACCAACTTGTGCGCCAGCATATGATACAAAATTAAAAACGCAAGGCAATCTTGTATGATCCCACTTACACTGATTCTAATTTGTACCTGCAGCATTCTACAACCCTGGCCCTAACTTGAGTATAATTAAACTTCTTAAAATTGTGCCTCTCAATTTAACAAAAGTTGTGTCAATAAACTAAAACCATTGGGTCTTCCTGGAATTAAAGCTTTCTTGTAACAATTCTTAGCGAGATAATGTAACTAGCACAGCTATTTTATTGGAAGTGAAAGTCCATTTCTTTGAATGAAAATTATATTCTTGTCAATTGTGAGTTGACAATATAATAGAGTCATCTCACATTTACTTATTTATTGAACCCTGCAACTCTGCCAGAATGATAAATATGTTATTTTTTTAAAAATCGGTTTGGTATGTTATAAACATTGCCTGCAGTGAGAAACAAGGTATAGTGGCATCGTGATTATGTTACTGGACGAGTAGTCCAGAGGCTTGGACTAATGGCCTGGAGAAGTGTTGAAATCCCAAAATGGCAGGTAGGGAATTTAAATTTAAATAATTAAATAAATGATAACTGCGGAATTAAAAAAATAGCTAACACCAGTAGTGGTGATCATAAAAACTATTAGGTTGTTGTAAAAAATCCACCTGGTTTTCTACATCTTTTGGGAAAGGAAATTACCTGGTCAATCCTTCTGGCCTGACCTGAATGTGACTCCAAACCACAGCAATTCCTCTTAACTATCTTCTGAAACAGCCAAGCAAACCACTTGGCTGTATTCAAGAAGGCATCCCTCCACCACCTTCTCAAAGATGGGTAATGAATACTGGTTATGCCCACACACCTCATGAACAAATAAAATAAATGACATCAATTGATCTCATCATATGACCCCTTCTGTTAAATGACAGCCTTGTTGATCACTTAAGATAATCTTTCTACAGTACCAACATATACAAGTGAGTACAAACAGTACAGTGATGTTACACAGAAATTACTGATTGCTTCCAGATGGTTTCTGTAGTAAATGCAATGATTGTCAGTCATCAGTTGGCTAACGAACAACAAAGGGTTTATTAACTAACGAACTACATACAGAATACAACCAAGGATGTCTTCATTCTCCACATCAGGATCACAACTGGCTGCAAAGCCTGCACTCTGCACTGAGATCCCCGAGCTAGTTCCTCATTGACTGACTGGGTCACATAGCCCTTCCGATGCACGACCCTTAAAGTGGCAAACTACCCCTTTAAGTCCCTTATTACATAGTACATTGAAAACTTATGCAACTCTCAAAACATTAACAATAATGAACAATTTTTAACACAGTTCATCGGAAACTCAGTCTGTCAGGGGACTGTCTTTTTCTTTGAGGATGACGTAGCTCAGCTGGTTGAGTCTCCGCTGTAGAAGTAGCTTCGGCTGGGCCTGCTGCACTTGAACTCTCTCTTGGCAGCAGTACATCACTTTCCATTGTTTCCTCGGTTCCACTGGGAGCAACACTGGTCTGTCACCAGCTGATCAACCGCTTCACTTGTTGGATACACAGCAACACTGCTTGCTGGCACAATTGGATCAGGCCACAGCAATGGCCCTTGAGACAGCTCCCTTCTCCACAAATGATTTATGTGTTAATTCAAAAACTTGTCCTATAGTGTTGCTAACTTTTGGTTGGTTCAATTGGCTCTGTTTTATAACCTTTGCTCTCGAGTCGCCAGGTATCTTTATGATACCGCCACGAGATTCAAGTAATGATCAATAACTCAATACACCGATTAGTAAGATTCAAATCAAAGCACATTTATTATACACAGTAATCGCTACTCATGCACAAATTCTACGTCTAAGCTCCTTCTACGACTGACAGGCCTATACTTAGCTTCGGACTGGCCCACCAGGTCAGGGGAACAAATGGCCTTTCGTTCGGGTTCTGAGTCTGCGGGATTCGAAGTTGGTATGGATTGGTAGCTAGGAGCGCCTATCTCGTAGCGAGCGTCGACTTGAGACTTACTTCAGTGATGCGGCAGCTTTGACAGTTCACTCTCAAGAGTTGGTTTGCGTTGCTGAGTGACCCTGTCAAGAAGAACAATTTGAACTTGGGGGGCTTAACTTTATAGTCCCCAGGGGCTTCCTGCCTTTCGGGATGGACCCTGTACCTGGTTCTAGGTGATTGGACTTTGTTCCAATCGCTTGGTTTGATTTCTCCAGTACTGGACCGGTTCCCTGATCGATGGGCGGTCTTGAGGTGTTCGTTAACCTCTGTTGTGTTGGCTCCTGCTTGCGCCGGGGAGTCTGGCTTAGCTTTGTTTGTCCCAAATGTTGCGATTGTTCCCGGGGATTGCTTATTAGTATGTAGATGGCTGCTACATTATTATGCAGATGGCTGCTTGTATCGATGCTGTCTGGGCTTTTGCAGAGTTTAATACACAATAACCTGCACCTGCTGGTTTCTGCCTGTGTTGGCTGCATTTCCCTGCAGCCTTTGCTGTTCTCCATTTTACATCGGGAGTTGGCCAACTCAGGTGGCTACAATAGTTAGAGGAGGAGTGGAACATAGGGTCTCACGAAACACCGACAACTTGCTATTACATGTTAGGGATCCAGAGGCGGCAGTGGGAAACATAGGGATTTGCAGTGCTTTGGGTCCTTTTCGAGCTATAAGCTAAATATAGGAAAGAACGAATAGAACATAAACATAGAACATACAGTGCAGAAGGAGGCCATTCAGCTCATCAAGTCTGCACCGACCCACTTAAGCCCTCACTTCCACCCCATCACTAACCCAATAACCCCTCCTAACCGTTTTGGTCGCTAAGGGTAATTTATCATGTCCAATCCACCTAACCTGCACATCTTTGGACAGTGGGAGGAAACCGGAGCACCCGGAGGAAACCCACGCAAACACGGGGAGAACGTGCAAACTCCGCACAGACAGTGACTCAGTGGGGAATCGAACCTGGGACCCTGGCGCTGTGAAGCCACAGTGCTATCCACATGTGCTACCGTGCTGCCCTTAATTGCTGGCACAATTGGATCAGGCCATACCAATGGCCCTTGAGACAGCTCCCTTCTCCGCAAATACTTTGTGGTTGGGGCACCGGAGCGGAGAGGGGGGCTTGGGGGGGTTACTGTTCTGTTTAGCAGGAAGTAATTTTCAGTATCAGGGGGTCCAGATAGCAAGGGACTGGGGGAAACTCTGAAGGTTGAACAATACAAATCTGGTGGGGAACGTCAAGGCGGAACCTGCAAAGATGGGATGGTCTCCCACTATCCCTGGGGGACTGAGTGCAATTGATTAAGTTGCCTAGGTTTTTATTTTTATTCCAATGCCTCCCGGTGTTCCTGCCCAAGGCCTTTTTCAGAGAGATCGACCGACTTGTGACTGAGTTTATTTGGGTGGGCAAGCACCTGAGAATCAGGAGGATGGTACTTCAGAGGGAGAGAGAAGCAGAGGGCTTGGCCTTGCCAAACTTTAAATATTGCTATTGGGTGGCTAATGCTGAAAAGCTGCTGAAGTGATGCGGGGACGCGGAGGAGCTGTGGGTCTTGGTGAAAGCAGAGTTTGTGAGGGAGCAAGCCTTGGCACATTGGTAAAGGCTCCACTCCTGGTGATGCCGAAGAAACACTCGACTAACCTGGTGGTAGTGGCCATGTTAAAAATTTGGAGGCAATTCCGTCAACATTTCAATTTGAAGGTTGCCTCAAGGTTAGTTCCCATCTGTACAAACCGAACTGGGTAAAACTGGATGCAAGGTTTAGGGAGTGGAAGGAGAAGGGGTTGGAGAAGATGGAGATTTACGATTACAAGGTCGGTTTGCTAGTCTGGGGGAACTGAAGGAGAAATATGGGCTTACAGACGCTGTTGGGTTCAGGGATCTTCAGGTCCGTAGTTGGGTCAAAAAGTACTTTCCAGCCTTCCCGGTTAAGCAGCCTTCTACTTGCTCGAGCAGATTTTATCCTACACAGGGTCAGATGTGGCCAGTACGTTGGGCATATATCAGCGGATAGTGGGGGAGGAGACCGGCTCAGAGGAGGGAGTGAAGGTAAAGTAAGCAGAAGAACTGGGGCTAATATTGGAGGAGGAGGTTTGGAGCGAGTCACTGAGGAGGGTGATGCGACTTCGACCTGTGCGAGGCTGAGTCTAAGAGTGGTGTTTCAAGCCCACTGAAGGGGTGTCCAGAGATGGCACCTCTTAAAACTAAATAGCTAGGATGCCACTAGATTCGTTCTACATAAGATAGTTTATTAAAGATTGAGATTAATCATAGAAAGTGTACCCAGTAATCATTATTAACCATTAAACCTGTATTTTAGGACATCGCGGTGATAATCATGTAAACTCTAGCTACAAACAGTGGCCACAATGCATGATGGGATTTAGGCTGGCTAATTTGCCCTTGTTTTTGAGACAAACGAGATTGTGGTCAGCAGATTACATAGTGGACTTAGTAAACAAGTTTTATCAGTGGCCCCAATATCCTGCCCCTCTGAAACAATCCATGGAGTAAAGAGGAAGCCAGTTCTGGTATCCTGCCCCTGGATGACAATGAGTGGACAGGAACTGACTGCGCTATTAGGATGGGAATATCTGAAAAACAACGTTAAAATGGGCACAGGATCCTGGTAAACAACAGGTGACAGGATGGGGTTAAATCATGAGCTGATCACAATTTTACTGGATAGTTTGAAAATGACATCTTCAAGGATTGGATCAAGTCCAACTGGAGTGGGCTATTGATTTTTAGAAAATCATATATTGATGTGTTTTTATCAGTGTTTAGCAGATCGATCTTGGCAAGTATCCAGATCCATATCTCGTGTACAGGAAACCAAGTTTGGGACAAAATAGCCGTCTTATCCAGGTTGTTGTGTCTGTTGCTCTCTGTATTGGGTTGAGCCATAACCACAGGAGAGAACCCCACATGAAAGCTGACTCAATACACAGGTCTTGAAAACGCTCCTACGCACACCTCACGAAGGTTAGAATGAGTTGATTTTCCGATGGGGTGGAGGATAGATGTGATCAGTATTCAAGGCGGCCACCACACCATATACTAACAATGGGTCTCTATTAGTCCAGTATTTAATTTAGGGCGCCGTCACAGGCAAGGAGCCCAGAAAGTTTAAGGCCATTACAATCTCTTGCAGTACTAGAGGGTATTGTATACTTCCTGGTAATGGAAGACTACTTAGAGCATCTGCATTGGCTATGTGTGCCCCTGGTCAATGTTGGAAAGTATATTCGTAGGCTGATAAGAATAGCAGACATTGCTGTATCCTAGCAGAAGCAATTGGTGGTGTTATGGGCCAGGGTTTAGAGAACCCCAAAGTGTATCATGGAGTTCACCTGACCCACAACTTTTACTAGATTGTGGTATGGGGAGCACATGGCCCACTCTACAGGTGTGGTACAGCAGAAATGGAAAAGTAATTTTTAAAGCAAAACAATGTTTATTCTATGAATTCAAGTTAACCTTTTTAAAACATACAGTGAACATCTTAGCAATCATCAATTCACATACAACCCCCAGAGAATACAACACTAAGTAATCCTTAATAACTTCCCAAACAACATCCAGAACACAGAAGAAACACCAACAGAAGCACATTAGGTTTACATTCACTACTGAGAACATCTATAATTATGAATTCACCAAATGATCAAGAGATAGTCTTTTGATGGCAGAGAGAACAGCAGTATATCTGCTTGGTCTGGCTTCAGCTCCAAAACTGAAAACAAAACTAAAACACACCCTGCAGCAAACAGCCTAAAACGAAAGTAAAAAGCTGACAGACAGCCCAGCTCAACCCACACTCTGACATCACTGCAGTAATATGAGCAGCCAAACATTTCTTAAAGCGACATTCTCATGACAGTGGAATCGCTTTGACTTCTTTGAGGAGCCCTAAAAATGGCTTGTGGTCTGTGATGATAGTGAAATGCCTCCCGTATGTTACTGATGAAACCTCTTAATGTTGTAGATAATCGCTAGGCCTTTTTTTTTTGATTTGGGAGTATCCTCTTTCTGTGTCTGTCAGGATTTTTGATACATACCCAATGGGTTTTTCAGTATCCATGGTGTGAGATAACACAGGCCCTACCCTATTTGGAGATGCATTGCATGCAAGTACTATCTTTTTGGAGAGGTCAAAATGCACCAGTAAGCATGAAGACTAAGTGCCTGCTTAACTTAGTTCTTTTTTAAAAAAAATTTAGAGTACCCACTTCATTTATTTCCAATTAAGGGAAATTTAACGTGGCCAATCTACCTAGCTTGCACATCTTTTGGGTTGTGGGGGCGGAACCTATGCAAACACGGGGAGAATGTGCAAACTCCACATGGTCAGTGACCCAGAGCCCAGATTGAACCTGGCACATCGGCGCCGTGAGGCCGCAGTGCTAATCCACTGCGCCACCTCTGCTTAACTTTGCTAAAAGCCTCTTCCTGGGGTGCATTCCAACCCCACCTCTGGCACTTTTTTAAAGGTACATGCAATGATGCTAGCAACGGCGATAGATTTGGGCGGAATCACCCATAATAGTTGACCATTCCCACAAAAGGTCTGAGTGCTGAAGTGTTCTTGGTGCCTGTGTCTCCTTAATTGCTCTAGCTTTGTCTTCTGTGCGGTGTAACCCCTGAGCGTCCACCCGAAGGTGCATATATCTCTCTTTACGTGCACTCCCACCTTCTGAAACATCTTCAAAACGTTATCCAAATTGATCAGATGTTCCTTAAGGAGCCTGTTGTTAAAACGTGGTCCAAATAAATGACAACCCTGGGCAAACCATGCAGCAAATTCTCCACGGTCCGCTGGAAGATGGCACAGACTGATGTAACTCCAAATGGTAGATGTGTACATTGGTATAACCCCTTGTGAGTATTTATGGTGACAAATTCTCTTGCCGCGTCATTGAGTTCTAACTGTTGGTAAGCATGGCTCATGTCCAACTTGGTATATGTTAAGTCCCCAGCCAACTTGGCATAAAGATCCTCTATTTTGGGGATAGAGTACCTATCTAGTTTCCTGGCCAGCTTGTAATCTCCAGAAATGCGTATGGTCTTGACTAGATTGACTACTGGCACAATGGGTGCTGCCCGCTCTGCAAATTGTATGGGCCTAATGATGCCCAAATCTTCCAGTCATTTTAATTCAGTTTCAATCTTCTCTACTAATGCATAGAGCACAGACCTTGCTCTAAATAATCTCGGGGTGGCCTCTGGGTCCACAGGTATTTTTGCTTGCAATCCTTTGATCTTTCCTAATTCCTCCTGGAATGTAACTTTGCATTTTTTCATGACTTGGCGCAGGCCCCCCTCATGTAGTTAAAAAATTGCCAGCCAATTCAACTTGATCTCCTGGAGCCAGTCATGCTCCATTAAACTCGATCCGTGGCCCGACACCACTAACAACGGTAGCCCTGCAGACTATTGTCTACAACTCACTGAGTCATGGTCACCCCAACTATTTTTATGGCCTCTCTGGTATATGCAGTCAGTCTAGAGTTACCGGTAGGCCTATTTGCTGACGACAGTAGCTGCCGCCCGATAGCACTCTGAATTATTCCTAGGCTGTTGTTTAAATCTTCTCTATCTTGTGACTCTTACAGCTTCTGTGTTATTCTCTCTACTCAACCTAGCACCTTCACTCCTTAACCTAGCGCCTTTATTCGCAGTTTCCCGCCCTAACTGGTGGACCTCATCACTCAATGCATTTTGAAACTCCTGGGCACCCTTCTTGGCACTCTCTATTGCTATTGCTATTTCCAGCGCCTTCTTAAAGGTAAAGTCTGATTCAGCTCACAATTTTCTTTGTATCGCTGCATGGTTTAGACCACATACGAATTGATCCCTTAACATGTTATTTAAGCCTGACCCAAAATCTCAATACTCAATGATTTATCTTAGGCTTGCTATGGTCAAAGGCTGCGATGGTCTCCCCTGGGCTTCTCCTGGTAGAGTTAAATTTTTACCTTTGTAATATTATTGTGGGCTTCGGGTGGTAACGCACCTTTGCGAGTTCAATGAGTTCTGCAAATGTCTGTGTTGCGAGCATCTGGGGATATTGAACTCCAGATCAAGTAAAACGTCTCGGTCCCACATGCAGTCAGCAAAAAGATTTTCTTCCTATCCTTCCCTCTATTCCATTGAGCCGGAAAAAATATTGCAAACGTTCCACCTACTGTACCCAGTCCTTTGTAGCAGCGTCGAAAGCTTCAAATTTTCCAAGGGAGGCATGACTTCTTTGCTCTGTTTTCAGGCTGAACTCGATTGGACTTGACTCTTGCACTTACTTTTACTTGCCTTCAAAACTCTTTTCTCTGGTCCAATTTGAGTTGCTGTTGTTTTTCCTTGTCACCAATGTAGTAAATGCAATGATTGGCGACCACCAATTGGCTGATGAACAACAAAGGGTTTATGGACTAACCAATTATATATAGAGCACTATGAACGTTGTCTTCATTCTCAGTGCTTGGACCACAACTGGCTGCAAAGCCTGAGATCTGCACCAAGACTCCTGTGCTCATTCCCCATTGGCCAATCAGGTCACATGACCCACGCCCTCTTAAAGGGGCGAACTACAACATTTTCCTTGCACTTATTTTATCATTAAACGAGGAACAAATTACCAACAAACACTGAAGAAGATGCAACATGTTACACTGTTTCAAAAAATGCTTCTTAAAATTGGAGAAACAAATAACATGCAGAATCGGTCTACATTTTCCACCCATATCAAGTCAATACAATTTGATTATGTATCCAAGTGAAGTGACACGACTGCTTTTGTCATCTTGCAATTTAGCTGGTATCCTTCCATTTGAATTTCCAGGTTCACTTTTCTTTTTGAATGCTTGATGTATTTTCTCTTTTTGTACAAAAATCACATTTTTCCTCTGTTGCTAGCATTAACTTCATCCGGTGAAACTGATGGGACATAAAATGATGCTCATCCATGTGTAAAGCATTAATTGGGCTCCAGGGCCACTGGTTCAGTTTAATTTCAATGTCACATCACAGAAGTAGCTACAAGAAAATAAAAAGATATTGATCAAAGATAGTCGTAGCTAAGAACACAAGTAGGAGCAGGAGTAGGCCATACAGTCACTTGAGCCTGCTCTGTCATTCAATAAGGTCATGGATAATCTTCTATCTCAAATTTATTTTCTTGGTCTATTGCCATATCCCTTGATTCCCTGAATGTTGAACAATCTATTGATTACCATCCACAGCTGTTGGGGTAGATAATTTCAAAGGTTTATAATGCTCTGAAGAAATGTCCCCTCATCTCAGACCTAAATGGTCAACATCTTATCCTGAGGCTCTGCCCCTACATTTAGACTCTCTGGCCTGGGAAACAGCCTCTCAGCACCTACTCTATCAATCCCTTTAAAAATTTGTTTTTCAATGAGACCATTCTGATTTTTTGAAATGCGAATATAGACAGGTCAACTCAAAATGGCAGTAGTGGCACAGAGTTTGAGTTCATGGAATGCATTCGTGACAGTTTCCTAGAACAACATATCATGGAACCAACCAGGGAAGAGGCTATTTTAGATCTTGTTTTGTGTTGTGAGGCAGATTTGTTTGTGAACTCATAGTAAGGGATCCTCTGGGGTTTTTGGACTGTAAGAGATATTGGGATCAGGTGGGAAAGTGGAGTTGAGATGAAGGATTAACCATGATCCTGAGAAGGTTTGAGGGATGATTTCTGCTTCTATTTTTTGTTTTTCTGTTCTTGTACAGCCCCATGATGGGAAAGAGTATGGACAGACTAACCAATTGATTGTTGTTTTCATTCCCCATTCAGATGCAAGTTCACTTTTGATGAGTCAATTTACTCCTATGATAAAATGAGGAATTCAATGGCTTCTAATCAACTTCAGATTAATGGAATAAAAGTCTTTTCACTCTGCTGCCTGGAAGGGTTCTCCATGAAACTACAGTGGGACAGTCTCAACCCAGTTTCTAATGGCCATCACATTGCTTTCTATTTTGGGACTAGAGGATCCTCACTCAGGCAAGTTGTAAGGTTGACTGATAGGTTGACTTGGGCAGCACGGTAGCACAAGTGGATAGCACTATGGCTTCACAGCGCCAGGGTCCCAGGTTTGATTTGGGGGCAGCACGGTAGCATTGTGGATAGCACAATTGCTTCACAGCTCCAGGGTCCCAGGTTCGATTCCCAGCTTGGGGCACTGTCTGTGCGGAGTCTGCACATTCTCCCCGTGTGTGCGAGGGTTTCCTCGGGTGCTCCGGTTTCCTCCCACAGTCCAAAGATGTGCAGGTTAGGTGGATTGGCCATGATAAATTGCCCTTAGTGTCCAAAATTGCCCTTAGTGTTGGGTGGGGTTACTGGGTTATGGGGATAGGGTGGAGGTGTGGACCTTGGGTAGGGAGCTCTTTCCAAGAGCCGGTGCAGACTTGATGGGCCGAATGGCCTCCTTCTGCACTGTAAATTCTATGATGGGGACATGGAAATGTCAAACCAGTGCAAAGGTTTGTCCTCTTCTTTTTTTAATATATTTAGAGTACCCAATTCATTTTTTCCAATTAAGGGGCAATTTAGCGTGGCCAATCCACCTAATCTGCACGTCATTGGGTTGTGGGGGCGAAACCCACGCAAACACGGGTAGAATGTGCAAACTCCACACGGACAGTGACCCAGAGCTGGGATCGAACCTGGGACCTCGGTGCCCTGAGGCAGCAGGGCTAACCCGCTGTGCTACCGTGCTGCCCGGTTTGTCCTCTTCTTAAACCGTGATGTACAACCAACTCGGGCACTGAAATAAAAGCAAACTACAGCGGATGCTGGAAATTTGAACTAAAATCAGAAAAGTGCTGGGAAAACTCAGCAAGTTTTACAGCATCTGTGGCAAGAGAAACAGAGTTAATGTTTCAAGTCCAAAATAACTCTTCTTTTCAAGTAGGATGAGAGGGAAAAACACCTGGTCAAAAAGACAGACTTTAAAGGTACATATAAAGATGAAGAGAAAAGTGGAGATGGAGTTCTGGAGAAAATTCATTAGATCATAAGAAATACCATACACCCATCAATTCCAATGAAAGAATATTTGTTTTATCTCGCAGTCCTCGGAACATCCCAAAGCCCTTCACACCCATGAATTGTTGGTAAAAATATATAGATAAATCTGACAGACAAAATCTTATTTTACTTTTAATTGCACCATAATTCTTTTTATGTCTGTTTGAATGTGTGGATGGGAACTTAGTTGAATTGGACAATGCAATACTTCTCCAGAACTGTACTGACGTTTCAGCCACGATCGTGTGCTTAGCCCTCTCATGGAACTTGAACCAAATATGACTGAACTGTGAGAGTACAACTACTCGGGTTGAGGTGACTGAGCATGACTCCTATTGATGGTGTAAAGTGAGAGACCATGCGCAAAAAAACCTGAAAGAGTTTTTTAAATAGTGAATGGGGAAAATCAAGTATATGTGGCATACATGAATTTCAAGGAAGCCTCGGATAAGGCACCACATAGAAGTACATTAGGGAAGATTATGGGATATGGTATTAGAGGATAGATTTAAAATATAGCCAAGGCCCTTTCCTAATTTAAAAGCTTCAAATTAAAAATATATTTGATCATTTCCATCCAGCAGAGTATATATCTGTCACCAAGCTCATGAATGTTCAAAACATGATTCTGCAAATTCCGATAATCAACCCAAGGCTTTCTTGAAAGTTTATGTATGCTACATACACTTAATTTTCCCCATTCACTTTTTCAGTCATCTCCTTAAAGAACACTATCAGGTTCTTTTGTGCATGGTTCCTCACTTTGCCAGGCAATGGAAAATTTAAATCAAGTCAATTCATGATAAACTTGGTAGTCTGAGCTAGAAAAGGACGATTACCCAATCCAGCCTGACTCATCAGTGGTAATTATAAGGTAGATAACAAAAGTTTGCATTTATATAGTGCTTTTCACATTGTAATTTGCCTATCCCTTGGCAGGAGATGTATGAGTTGACACGAAGTTGGCATAGGGGCTATTAACGGCTATGGGGGTTGGTGTGGAACATGGGTTGGCATGAGGAATTGGTGGGTACTGAGAGGGTGTAAAGGGTGAGGACTCCTAAAATGTGATCAAACAACTAGGACGACATACCAGAGAACTATTTGGGTCAGTAAGCCGGGAGACTTCCCAACTCCCACTACCCGGCCCAGGAGCAATTCAGGTCATTAGGTCTGGGGATCTTAAAGGCGAGATATAAGTGGCGAGGTTTAGGAATTTAATTTCTAAGCTTGAGGCCTGACCACCTGAATGTTAATGTTAAGATGAAAGAAATGGTAGCCGCACAAGAGGTTAGAATTTGAGGGACGCAGACGTTTGGGCGATTTGTAGTGCAGGAGGAGATTATGGAAAAGGAGAGTGGTGAGGCCATGGAAGGATTTGAATATAATGAAGAGAGCTTTAAAACGGAGACATTGGACGGGATTCTCCAGTCCGCCATACGCGGGTTTTTCGGCGGCGTGCTGTTTGCTGGGATCTCCCATTGTAGCTAACCCTCGCCATGGGAAACCCACTGGTGGGGGTACGGTGCCGGCAGGAAAAGCGAATCACAATGACCGGAGAATTCTGGCCATTGCGAGACCAGGGATCAATGTAGGTCAGCAAGAATAGAGATAATGGGAGAATGGGGTTAGTGTGAATGAGGAAATGGGCATCAGTGTTTTGGATGAGTTCATATGAAAATAGGATCAGAATTATTGCCACTTAGTTCCATGGACCCTTTCAAGCTTGGTCAATATGATTGTCAAATCTTAAGGAACATGTCAATTGTCTGTGCTGATAGGCTGTTTCATTTTTAATTAGTTAAACTCTAGTGGGAGCTCTACCTACATTCTGACATTTCTGAACCTTGGCTCTTGCCAGCTGGCACAGAATAGTCTCTCTCTGTGTAAATAAGTTCCATTCATGCCTACAATGAGGCCTGGCATCAACGAATAACCAATTAAAAAAAGAAAAGCCCCAATATGAAAACCAGTGAAAATATTAAACAGGGAAGGAAAATGAATTGGGAAATAGCAAAAAGTGTTTGTCAAATATTTAGAAGGCAAAGCTACTCTGTTTCAGGCCTTGTTACCAGTACATTGCAAGCCCACACATCCTGAAACAGTACAACTCATAGTAACCACAGGTACTCTGTTAAAACTGAAAAAGGAAAGGAAAAAAAGTAGCAGACATGAGTTTATTCCCGAGTGCAACTAATTTACATTTTAGTGGCAAATATTGCTTGACTAATTAGCACATTTTCTGTAAACATGAACCAGCTGTCACATAAAGAACACCATCAATTAAATGATGCTATAAATAACACAACTTATTTACAGCTGCAAGGAATTATCTTGGCACCACAAATACTATTTTATTCTAAAACATCTCATTTCTATTCAGCAGGATGCCTTTGCTTGTCGAGGACATTGTTTGGCTCTTATTAATGTTTCTCTTGACTAATTACACTGACATGAATTCGAATTATGATTGTAAGTTCTTGAATTGTGTCAAATCCATTATGTTTTGAATACAGCTGACTAAATTAGTGGTAGATTATTTCTTCGTGATCCAATATTTTTGATCAGTGGATCCATCCTGCACTTATTGAGTTATAGCACAAAAGCAAAACAATGGTTAGCTATCACAGTGTTCTTTATCTAAGGAGTTTAAGGTTGGAATCTGCAACAGACTGAATGAGTGGACTTCCACCATTTACTTCAAATAAATTCATAAAAGTTGTATCAAGAGGTGAAAGGATAGTGTTTTTAAACGACTGCATCATTCTGAGGTAAAGGATAATCAAAATCAACAGTTTCATCTCCTTCCACAAAAAGCAGAGCCATAAATCTTGGAATAATAGCAGGCCTGATATGAATCACATGAGAAAGATCATTTTTCTAGTATAAAGGGAATGCAGATCGCTGCAGTTGAAGCAAAGTGGACCATTCTTACTTTTCAGAAGGTGACACTTTCGCTTGTTCCTCTATCCTATCATCACATTCACTAGTTTGAAATTCTATGTGTTCAAGTGCAGTCAGTTGTTATGTTGCTCTTTTTATTTGGTTCTAAATATGGCAGTCAATATGATCGCCTTCCTTAATTCTAATTACGTTTGCTTTAGAGTCGCCAGGTATCTTTCGATACCGCCACAAGGTTCAAACCCGAATCCTGATCAAAGAGCCGGTACACCAGTTAGTTAGTTCAAAGTCAATACTATTTATTTACATACACAGCAATAACTACTCACGCACAAAATACTACAGACTAAACTATCACTACTGCTAAAGCCTGTACTTAGCTTCGGGCACCCACTCAGTCAGAGGAACAATGCCCGTTCGGGTCTGAGGCTGCTGGGGTCGAAGGGGGTACAGGAAAACAGCTAAGGTCGTCCGTCTGATAGCGAGCGTTGACCTTGAACTTACTTACTTCTAGTGGAGCTGGTGGAAGGGTCTCTCCGCTTTGAGAGCCGATTCCAAGAGAACGATTCTCTCTTGGGGCCTTCTTCTTACACCTGAAAGGGCTTCGCGCGCTTTTGGGCGGGCCTTGAACTTGGCCCCAATCAATTGGGCCGTATCTTGATCACTCGTATTGATCTTGACCAATAAAGGAGTGGGTGCCCTGATGGCTGGGCGTGTCCTAGGTGGCCGTTGGCCTGTCTTTGTTTGTGCTTTCGGTTTGGGGAACTGGCGCCGCAAGGTCTGGAGCCAGATCGGTTACTTGAGTATCTCCCTTTGTTCCTGGAGATGGGCCATCAATATGCTACAGTTTCAGTCTCGTCTGGGAGCTGCGGTCCCAATACACGTACAGCTCTGTGCCTGCCTGCTTTCTTAGCATTGTCCATAGTTCCCTGCAATCTTTGCAAACATCCATTTTGTATTCTGGAAGTGGCCATCCCAGATGGCTACAGTTAGTGCGCAAATCCAAAACAGACAGCTTATTTTATCACTGAGAGCTAAATTAAGTGCGGAAAATAATGGTCGCTACAGTTGCGTTGAAAAATATATCTTGCAATTTGTCCTGTAAATGCTGGTGTTGAGCTTCGGCTGTGGGCTCTTGAATAGCAATAATTCAACAGGATTATCATCTTGGTACCGTGATTTATTCCGTGGAATACTGAGGTTTTATTTTGAAATTCATAGCCGGGTAAATTGAAAGCAATATGGACGGCAATATCCTTAATGGTTTATGAATTTGAGTTCTAGAAGGAAGTTAAGTAATTCATTTGTAACTGATGACCATTTGCCCTATTTAACATAACACAAACGCTGCCTTAATATTTGCACAGAGTATCATTTGAGATAGAGTGCAGTAACCATTAATTTTGTTTTTTATCCAATGTGAATTATTGATATACTTGTATTTAAACAGTGAGCAGAGATAGACTTGAAGGTGCTTCTAAATACAAATAATTACAAGGAAACTGATATACATCAAATTACATAGAAATTTCAGCATAGATACAAGACCATTTGCCCCAACCAGTTTGTCTTGGTGCTCATTCCCCATATGAGCAGTAGCCCTAATCCTGTCCTTTGTGTGACTATACTCCATTATCCCATTTTGCTTCAAGTACCCATCCAATCTATACTCAAAAGTCGAATCACTGATAGGTCATTACAAAGCCTCACAACTTTCTGCTCACTGTTCTTGCATTTAATCTTTTATCTTTACTTTTATAGCACTGCTTGTTAGACAGGAGGAGCAGGAATGCTTCCTCCAGGCCCAAAAAGCTACTCAATAAGCCATCCCTCGCACAGACCCCCTCACCTCACCACCATTGACCCGCTCCACTTCATACACTAAGGGACCACCAGCTGCTCTCCCTAACTATCAACTGCTAAGCCCCACATGGTTGAATCCTGCTTGATCCAACAACAGTGCCCCCTGACCATTATTGAACACCCCACTGAAGTGTTAGGTAACTCTGACACACAGACGAACCAACACGGTTGCGTATGGTACAACGCAGTTTTATTTAATTGAACTATATACATAGTAAACTCTGGTATTCAGCACATGGTGAGCCTCTGAGTGGCTGGCAATGAGGTCTGTGCCCTGAGCTCTCTCCTGCTCGAGTGCCCAGGAAGTGTCGTGTTCCCTGCTTTTGTACTGTGTATGCTCTTGTCCGTGATTGGCTGTCGTGTTGTGTGTGTTGATTGGTCCGTTGATCTGTCCATCATTATGTGTGTGTGTATGTGCTGTGATGTTCACATGAATATCATGGCACCCGCTACCACCAGTTGCTCGCCCTGACCAACTGCAAGCAACAAGACAACCAACTGCTTCCGCCAAGCACTACTGGACCACCACCTCACCACCTGCAATCAGGGTTCTATGGACCAGCATCTGACCACTAGCTGCGCCCATAAGGCAGACAGCCCTCTTCCTTCCGGCTCCGAAATCGGGAAACCACCACTGCAATCTGGATGCACCCGCAATGCTCTCTCTCACTCTACCTGCTCTGTGGCCCTGTGAAGCAGACTTCCAGCCCCAAAGGCCTCCGACCCGTGAATTAGGCTGCCTGCTGGCAGGAACCTCACTTAAAGGATGCCTGCAGTGAAGTTTGGCGGGATATTTAGAATATCTGTTCTTTTATTTCTCACAACAGCAAACGCCTTCCCCAGCCTGCACAGACATCCAGGTGAAAGTTCAAGCCATACAGTATAATAGTAGGGAAGTTATGTTTAACCTTCATTAGTCCTTAGCTGGACTATTCTAGACAGTTCTAGGTACCAGGATGTCAAAGTTATGGACGGTGCGCAGGGGAGATTTGCAAGAATGGTACCAGAGATGATGACTATATTTATTTGAGGCAACTCTAGAAACTGGGATCCATGCTGAAAGTGCTGGAAATAGTCAGTAGGTCCAGCAGCATCGAGAGAAATAGAGTTAATGCTTTGGGACAAATATGACTTTTTCAGAGCGCTGAGTTCTGAAGAACAGTCATATTGGACTCAAAGCGTTAACTCTGGGTGGAATTTCTCCCCGGGTGACAGAGGTCATTGTGGAGGGCCCTAAGTCGGTCTACCTGTGTGCTGGCACATGTACCGCGGGATAGGGCATCTGGGGCTCATTGAGCTTCCCAGGTCGATACAACATATCGTAGTTGTAGGTGGAGAGCTCGATCCTCCACCTCAGAATCTTGTCGTTCTTGCTCTTGCCCCGCTGTGTATTGTTAAACATGAAGGCAACCGACCATTGGTCAGTGAGGAGAGTGAATCGCCTGCCGGCCAGGTAATGCCTCCAATGTCGCACAGCTTCTACAATGGCTTGGGCTTCATTTTCAACGGAGGAGTGTCGAATTTCGGAGGCATGGAGGGTACGAGAGAAGAAAGCCACGGGCCTGCCCGCCTGGTTGAGGGTAGGGGCCAGAGCAAAGTCCGATGCATCGCTCTCCACCTGGAACGGAATGGCCTCGTCCACAGCGTGCATCGCGGCTTTGGCAATATCTGCCTTGATGCGGCAGAAGGCCAGTCGGGCCTCAGCTGTCAGGGGAAAAATGGTGGATTCAATAATTGGACGGGCCTTGTCCGCATAATTGGGGACCCACTGAGCATAGTAAGAGAAGAACCGCAGGCATCTCTTCAGGTCCTTGGGCAGTGGGGGAGGGGGCGTTCCAGGGGGGGGTGCATGCGATCGGGGCCCTAGGACTCTGCTTTCCACAACGTAGCCAAGGATGGCTAGGAGGGGTTGTGCGGAAAACGCATTTTTCCTTTTATAGGCGAGGTTCAGGAGTTTAGCGGTGTGGAGGAAGTGCCGGAGGTTATCGTCATGGTTCTGCTGGTCATGGCCGCAGATGGTGACATTATCTAAGTACGGGAACGTGGCCCGCAGCCCGACTTGGTCAACCATTCGGTCAATTTTTCGTCTGCTCCTAGTAGCGATGGACTTACAGTCCGGGATGAGGTTAGCGAAGAGCGAGGGTGAGGCGACCTTAAGGGTCGCGAGACTACAGACGATGAGGGGGGGCAGGGGTCCACCGAACTTTAAAGTAAGGCTTTGGAGGTGGCACTGGAAGTCGAGCCCCAGTAATAGGGCAGCGCAGAGATGGGGAAGGACGTAGAGTTTGAAGTTAGTGTACTCTACACCTTGTACAGTAAGGGTCGCGACACAATACCCCCGGATTTCTACAGAATGTGATCTGGAAGCCAGGGAGATTTTCTGGGTCGCGGGTAACATTGGGAGGGAGCAGTGCCTTACCGTATCTGGGTGTATGAAGCTGTCTGTGCTCCCGGAGTCGAAAAGGCAGGCCGTCTCATGCCCGTTGGTCCGGACGGTCATCGTTGATTTTGTGAAGTGATGAGGCCGGGACTGGTCGAGCGTGATGGAGGCGAACTTCGGAAGGTGATGGGTAGGCCGGTCGCAGGTAGTGGCGGCCAGCGACCGACCGGATGAGCAGGGCTCCCGGGAGGCTGCGGAGTGGTCCCAAGATGGCGGGCCCCATGGGTCATGGTGGCGGGTGGCATTGGAGATGGCATCAAAGATGGCGGCCCCCATGGGTCGCGCGTGGTGGGTGGAGTACAAGATGGTGTTAAAGATGGCGGCCCCCATGGGTCGCATGTGGCGGGCGAGATCGAAGATGGCGGCGAAGATGGCGGCGCCCACGGGTCGCACATGGCGGGGGGGCGCGGCAGCTGGGGGCGACCCCGACAAGCAGGCAGTGCTGCTGAGCCTAGAAGTTTTAGGGAGAGATCGGGCCTGGCAGGCTTTCGCAAAGTGGCCTTTCCTCCCACACCCGTTGCAAGTCGCGTTCCGTGCAGGGCAGCGTTGTCTGGGATGATTACCCTGGCCGCAAAAGTAGCACTTCGGCCTTCCAGCGTTTGTGGGCTGCTGCGCAACACAGGCTTGCGCCGCACTCGGGTCGGATGACGGCGGCGCCCACGAGGTCCACGAGGGTGCCGCGCGGTTGGAGGTGTAGGCCTCCATGTTCTGGAAGGCCACCTCCAGCGAGTTTGAGAGCTGCACTGTCTCTGGGAGGCCGAGTGTACCCCCTTCTAGCAATCGCTGGCGGATGTAGCTCGATTTCATACCTGCGACATAAGCATCCCTGATCAACAGCTCCGCGTGTTGGGTAGCCGATACCGCCTGGCAATCACAGTTCCGGCTGAGTACCCGCAAGGCACGCAGGAATTCTGCTAGTGATTCCCCAGGGCGTTGTCGTCTCGTGGCAAGAAGTGCCTAGCATACACCTCGTTTACAGACTTCATATATTGTCCCTTCAGCAACATTATCGCCTCCATATACGAGGGGGCGTCCCTGACGAGAAGAAAGACTTGGGGGCTCACCCGTGCATTGAGGATCTGCTTCTTTTGGAGGTCAGTGCAGTCTTTGGTGGAGGATCCGAGATACGCTTCGAAGCAGCTTAGCCAGTGCTCGAATGTTGCAGTGGCGTCGGCTGCCTGTGGGTCCAGCTCCAGGTGATCAGACTTGAGCGATGAATTCAACTTAGTAGTTTAGTTTATTAAATTGATATGCCATCAATGACTACACGACGAGTGGTGAACGTAACTGAGGCTTTAATAAACTAAACAGAAAGCCTCCTGGCCTCTGATCCCGAACTGGATCAGAGGCGGAGACCAACCACCTTTATACCGAGCCCGAGGGGAGGCGAAGCCATCGGGCAGTGGTTTACCACATTACATATAATACAGTGGCCATTTACCACAATATACATATTATACACTTGTTGTATCGTCAATTCACTGCAAGGTGATGAGAACGGGTGAACAGAGGCTTTATTAACCGAGAACCTGCCTGCCTGTGAGTTCAGTAACAATGAGTGCCGCCCACAGGTGGTCAGGTCTATATACAGCCCTGGGGGGGGGGGGGGGGGGGGGGGGGAGCCAGAGGCGGAGCCCACTGGGGCTCCTGTATAATACATGGTGGTAGATCATATTACCATTTCCTGGCCATAGGGCACAGTACTAAACAGACAGTTTATACTATGGTGAATACATTCACCACAACACTACAGTGGTTTACCACAGTAGCCTCCGCCCTCTATTTCTTTCGGTGTTGCCGGAGCTGCTGAGCATTTCCAGCATTTGGTCTTCTGAGATCCTAATTCCAGCATCCAATACTTACATTTCAGAAAAACTAGAGTTGTTCAACAGTCATAGTGCAGAGCAGATTAAGGGTCATTTGATAAAAATAATTAAAACTTTGAAGGGTTTTACGAGAGAAAATAAGGTAAATTGTTTCTAGCGTCAGAAGAGTCGGTAATCAGGGGCGAAATTCTCCGTTATCGACGCAAAGTCCGCCAACCGGCGGCAAAAACGGTGCAAATCCCACCTGCATCACGCCGCCAAAAACGTCGCAAAGTCTCCGGCCTGGAATGGGCTAGCAGCAACGTGACGCTATCCGCGCTGGCTCACGTGGTTCACGCCGTGTGGCATCATACACGCCGCACGGCGTCATACACGCCGCACGATGTGACGGCTCATTAAGGACGCGCTGCTCCCCCCACCCGACCAGAACACCCGACCGGATGGCCGCCCGCCGCTCAGCCCCGAGGTTCCAGTCTCCTGACATTGAGGCGCTCCTAGACGCAGTGGAGCAGAGAAGGGAGGCCCTGTACACCGGGCACGGCCGCAGAGTTGCCCCACGCCACAGCCGGCGTCTGTGGAGGGAGGTGGCAGAGGCCGTCACCGCTGTGGCCCTGACACCACGGACAGGCACCCAGTGCCACAAGAAGGTGAACGACCTCGTCAGAGCAGCCAGGGTGAGCCTCCCCACCTGCCCGATATCCATATCCCCCCTCCCCATATCCCCCATATCCCCCCTCCCCCATATCCCCCTTGCCCCATGTCCCCCATATCCCCCCTCCCCCATATCCCCCCTCCCCCATATCCCCCCGCCCCCATATCCCCCATATCCCCCCTCCCCATACCCCCCTCCCCCATATCCCCCCTCCCCCATATCCGCTCTCCCCATATCCCCCTCCCCATATCCCCATATTCCCCCATATCCCCCCTCCCCATATCCCCCATATACCCCTCCCCCATATCCCCCTCCCCCATATCCCCCCTCCCCATATCCCCCCTCTCCCCCATATCCCCCCTCTCCCCCATATCCCCCCTCTCCCCCATATCCCCCTTCCCCATATCCCCCATATCCCCCAGAGATGACCCAGTCTCTGCAGGCCATGGCCCAGTCTCAGCAGGCCATGGCCCAGTCTCAGCAGGCCATCGCTGAGGGCATCGGCGCCATTGCCCATGTGCGAGCCGGAGTCGCACAGTCACAGACAGGGATTGCCAACTCCCTGAGCTCCATGGCTGCAAACCTGCTGACCCCTGTTGATACCAGCACGGGCCTCCAAGACTGGCAGCGCCAGATGTCGGGGGGGCGTCGGATGGCCAGTCCGTTCGCATCCCCCACCCATGTAGAGGCCTGGGGGCCATCAGACACCCCGAGGGAGGAGGAGGTGCTGTGGTCTGTCCCGGGTCCCCCTGTAGGGGAGGTCCCGGAACACCGCGACACCTCGGACTTCCCCCCTTCCGTCCCAGGTGCATCGGGTGGGCAACGGGCAGGACAGGCTGGCAGCTCGCCATCCCAGTCGCCCGGGCCGCAGCCTGGCCCATCTAGGCCAGGACGCCCCAGGAAACGGCCGCCAAAGGGATCCCGTGTCAGAGGGCAGGAATCACAGGAGTCCACCTCCAGTTCTGCTGTACCGTCTGGGTAACCACGTAGACGTAGTCATAGGGTCCGGAAGGCCAAACAATTAGACACTGAGTAAGTTGGCACGGGTGCAGGGCACAGATGAGTTTTAGGGGCTAGGGCATGTGCATGAACTCCTTTGGTTATTAAAGTCAATGTTACACCTACAGAAGCTGCCTTTGTGCTCTGTCCAAAGCGTGCGGGGGTGTCATGTACGTTGAGCGCAAGTGTGTGTGTGAGGGGTGGTCTTACCTCAGCCCCAGGTGGGTCTGCCCCCTTCCACCTTGGCCGCCATCAATATCCCCCCGGGCAGAGGACGGAACCGTGCGCTGCAGTGTCACAGCCGCATGCAGGGATGGTCCGGGTGGATGGTGGTACTGTGTCCATGGGTCAGACATAGTCCAACGATGTGGAGCCAGGAGCTCATCGCAGGGCGGGTTGTCATCATCCTCCATGGCCTGAAATAGACACGCGTCCACCGGCAACTGTGTGAGCCCGGCCGTTGTGCCGCAGGTGGATCGGCAATGGGGGGGTGGTGTGCATGCGGGTGGGGTTGGGGAGGGGGGTGAGGGTGCTGGGTGGGTGGATGGGTGGGGGGTGTGGGTGGTCAGCTGTTGCCATGGTGTGCGATCTGTGGCCATACTACCCGATTCCCACGCCCATCTAGTCAGTGAAGCGGGCGTCTATCAGCCTGTCCCGTGCCCGCTGGCCCAGCCGGTAACGATGGACAGCCACCCGCCCGTGTCTAGCCCGTCTGCCCTGACCATTGCCCCCATCCCCCTCATCTGGGGAGGACTGCGCCTCTTCCTGCTGCTCCTCCACTCCGCCCTCCTCTGCCTGCGGCACATCGCCCCTCTGCTGGGCTATATTGTGCAGGACGCAGCACACCACAATGATGCGGCCGACCCTATCTGGCCGATACTGGAGGGCGCCCCCAGAGAGGTCCAGGCACCTGAAACGCATCTTCAGCACGCCAAAGCACCTCTCTATCACTGCCCTTGTCGCTACATGGGCATCATTGTAGCGGTTCTCCGCCTCATTGCGTGGCCTCCGTATAGGTGTCATCAGCCACGATCGCAATGGCTAGCCTCTGTCGCCCAGCAACCAGCCCCTCAGCCGGGGATAGCGTCCCTCGTACATGCCGGTGATGTATGACCGCGACAACATGTATGAGTCGTGTACACTGCCCGGGTAACGGGCGCAGACGTGCAGGATCATCATGCGGTGGTCGCAGACCACCTGTATGTTCATCGAATAGGTCCCCTTCCTATTGGTGAACACGGCCCTGTTATCTGCAGGTGGCCGCACGGCGATGTGCATCCCATCAATCGCGCCCTGGACCATGGGGAACCCGGCCACGGCAGAGAAGCCCACGGCCCGGGCATCTTGGCTGGCCCGGTCCACAGGGAAGCGGATGTAGCGGTGCGCCATGGCATATAGGGCGTCTGTCACTGCCCGGATGCACCGGTGCACCGATGTCTGCGATATGCCGGACAGGTCCCCACTCGGTGCCTGGAATGACCCCGTTGCATAAAAGTTCAGGGCCACCGTAACCTTGACGGACACGGGGAGAGGGTGTCCCCTGCCAGTGCCACGCGGTGACAGGTGCGCCAGCAGGTGGCAGATGTGTGCCACGGTTTCCCCGGCTCATCCGGAGTCTCCTCCTGCATTCTCGGTCCGTGAGGTCCTGGTATGACTGCCGGGGCCGGTACACACGGGGCGCCCTCGGGTGCCTCCGTTGCTATGGGGCCGCGACGTCCTCCTCCCCCTCCTCGTCCTGTCGGTCAGGTGTCCCTCCAGCCTGGTCGGCTGCCGCCTGCCCCTCTGCGGCAGCCTGCGCCGCCTCTCTGGCACGCTCCTCCTCCTCCTCCTCCTCCTCATCCAGGGCAACATGGACATTAGCGGCTGCCGCCACGGCGGGCAACATCGCTGGCTGATCGGAAAACATGATGGCCTGGTGGGGGGGAGGGAACGACGACATGTCATCATTGCCCATACCCCCTCCTCCCCCCAGCCAGGTGGCATGGACCGCATGGGTCCGACTGTTGGAGGCTGGCACCTGGCCAGGTGGACCAACTCACTTGCCCCCCCCCCCCCCCCCAATCCCTCCCCGGCACGGACCTCATCTCCCCATCCCCCTCCCCGGCACAGACCCCATCGCCATCCCGGCACGGACCCCATCCTCCTCCCCGGCACGGACCCAATCCACCTCCCTGGCACGGACCCCATCCCCCTCCCCGGCACGGACCCCATCCCACTCCCCGGCACGGACCCCGTCACCCTATCCCCCTCCCCGGCACGGACCCCATCCCCCTCCCCGGCACGGACCCCATCCCCCTCCCCGGTACGGACCCCATCCTCCTCCCCGGCACGGACCCCATCCTCCTCCCCGGCATGGACCCCGTCCCCCCATCCCCCTCCCCGGCACAGACCCCATCCCCCTCCCCGGCACGGACACCATCCTCCTCCCCGGCACGGACCCCGTCCCCCTCCCCGGCACTCACCCCCCCTCCCGGCACTCCCCCGGAGCCCAGCCCACTCTAACCACACCCCCCCCCCCCCGCCGCACACACACACACACACAAAACCCTACACACACCTCTCCCCCACACATTCAGACTGCGGCCACGCCATCGCCTCTCCAGCGGCCAACCCCCCAGGCCGTCACCCACGTCCACGCTGGTCGGCGTCAACCAACGGCCATTCTCCGACCCGCTGGGGGGTCGGAGAATCTCGCCCCAGAAGTCACAGATTTACAGTCAAAGAACTGGATGCTGCTGAGCAAGTTGTTATCAACTGGAATGACCTGCCTGAAAGAGTTGTGAGAGCAGATTTAGTTTTCAAAGGGAATTAGATGAAAACTAGACGGGGAAAGCTTTCTGGGCTATGAGGAAAGTGGAAGAGAATGGGATCAGTTGGGTAGTTTCTTCAAAGAGCTGGAACAGAAATGCTGGACGAAATTCTCCGTCTCGTGACGCTGCAAACGCGAACCGTGATCAGGGAGAGAATCAGGCTGAGAGGAAGAGAGAAGGTAAGCAAAGTTTGAGAAAATGTGAAAAATTGCAGCACTTGCTGGGGGTGGCTGTCAGGGCTGGGGGGAATAGCGGGGAGCGACTTTGAGACAGCTCCGTGGATCGGGGTGATCTGGCTCAGGCTGCCATTGCTGCAGTATTTGTTCTAAACACAACCACAAGTTACAGGCCCCTGGCTGCTCACTCTGCTGACCACTCACCATGTCCTGTAAATGTTCACAGAGCCTCTGGTCATTTGGGAGCCCACCCCGGCCACCCTGATCCCGAGCGGACTCAGAGCCCAGCTGACCCATCAATCAGGCGCTGCCACTCCTCTCTGCACTCAGCAGAAGTGCAGCCCCACTGCAGGGGGAAGGTGGGGAATAGCAGAGCTCACCCTGAACAAAGGACACGTGCATGGATTACTCGCTGGGTAAGCTGTCCTACAAGGCGGCCTCACGCTTTTGGCCCCGTTCCCTGCCACCTCTCCTGCACCTCCCTGGCTAACTCCATCGCCCTCTGATCCATGGCGGTTAGAGCCTTGAGGTTCGGACACCCCCTCTGGTCTTCTCCTGCTCTTTTCTGATATGGGTTGACGTATCCTAGGAGACACATAAAGGATATTGTGAGACATATGGAGGTGAGTTACACGGGGGGGGGGGGGGGGGGGTCTGTAGCTGGTGGCATGTGTGTGCAAAGCACCTGATCAGAGGAAAACACAGGTGTTGGGGTTTGGTGCAGGGTAGGATGTGAGGGAGATGCAGACAGGTGGATTTTGATTGGCCTCTATGGGCGTGGGGGGGGGGGGGGTGATGTGAGGTGTGAGGGACAGGAGTGATGCCAGGAGGTCATTCATCTTCTTCCTGCATTGCGTGCCGGTCCACTTGGTGAGGCTGTCAGCATTGACCACCTCGGTCACCTCCGGCCAGACCCAGTTGACGATAGCAGGCTGGAGCCGCCTGCCCACCCTTGGCAAGAGGGTGTCCCTTCTCTCCTCCACCACTACCAAGAGTTGACCAAGCTCAGACTCTGTGAATCTCGGGACAGTTCTCCTTTGTGCCATCTTCTTGGCTGGAATGAGAGTGTGTGTCGGGAGCGCAGTGCTAAAAAGCAGCTCCAGCTTGTCAAGTTCGCCAGTACCAATTCCGGCCACAGTGAATCTGACGCAGGCGGGAATGAGAATTACTCGAGATTCACGTGGGCAGAGTGTTGGCCGTTTAGCATGTCCTGAATTGCTCCACAAATAGCGCCCCAACGGGAACTCGAACATTGACGAATGTGATATAAAATAGTTACTTTAGAGATCTTAGTTAATGTAATGTAGAGGTAGGCCAGTCTAATTCTGGTGAGTTCACAGACAAAGGATTTCAGACCGCATGGAAAAGCAGGAAGAGGTGTGTCCACCAAAGCAGGAGAAAAGGATGCTGGGTAATAGGGGCCAGAGGAAGGGATTGGAAGTGAGCCAATCAGAATAGATCAACAGGTCAGGAGGGATATAGGATGACCTATGGGCATCGTGTATGGGAAACTTGATGCCATTTGAATGTATCAGTACAGATTCCTTTGTTCCACATCCTCACTTGATTCCAGAAGTCTATGGAGCAGGATGTGCTTCGTGCTCCTGAGAATTGAGGAACGCTTGCAAGCTAAATAAAAGAACTAATGCTGTACCTGCAAATCCATCTCGACTTTTATTGAGGCCAGACTGACGGGTAAAGAAACTTGGGATTCAACAATTGGTGCCGAAAACCCGGGATTTCTCAAGACGGTTCTGACCAACTGCAAAATCAGAATTAGACTGATTATGAACAGGAGGATGGGGAAAAAGGGCCCACAATGTAGAACTGGAAAATGACCACGCATTGATTTTTCCCCTCTTCTTATCGTCTGATTAATCTGGTCACTCGCGGTTGGTACGGAAAGATCGTCTCGACGAAATCAAAGGTCAGTCTGGGGATTCGCAATTTAATTGATGGGATTTCATATTGTTGATTCGGCTTGGGTTAGGTTTTTGGGTTGATGGGACATCTAAAATGATGATTCAATTCCAAGTATAAGTGTTTTTATGGCTGATGGGACTTCAGTAGTGAAGGTTCAGTCCAGTACAACTGTTTTTAAATCTGAAGATGGTTCAACTCCATGTGTGAGTTCTGATTCGGCTTGGGTTAGGTTATGGGTTGATGGGACATCTGAAATTGAAGATGGTTCAACTCCATGTGTGAGTGTTTTAAATATATAGTTGATTAAGCTAAAATTGTACCCTTGGACTGTGGTGGCGAAGGGCGCAGTTCTGAGGACTAGTTGAGATTGTGGGGAATGCTGCATATTGGTTGAAGGAGAAGTCTCTCAAAGGGTTAACAGCAGCAGCCAAAGTTAAAGACGACAGACTGTGCTTCTCACTCAGGCCTTGAGATAACAGCAGCAGCCTGTAGTGTAATCGGATACCTTTCCTTTGAGTCAGTGAACTCCAGCAAAGTTACGTTTTGAATTAATTAAAGGAAACCAGTGGGTTTCTCCACCTCTTTGATAAAAGTTATTATTTTCGAAAGCAATTGATTGAAATTGCCAGAATCTTAAGTTTTACTTACTTGAAATAATGTTTATCTCATTTAATTTGTGAATTAATAGAAACTTAAAGAAGATCACGGACACCATTTTAAAAAGTGTAAATCTGGAGATGATAGTTGACTTTGCCAACATTTTTGTGAATGTAAGAAAAACTTGTTAAAAGAAAAATTGTTAAGATAAAGAATTAATTAAGTTGTAAATGTTATACAAGTTTGTGTTAAGCAAATCGTAAATTTAGTTCTGAGTTGAGATCAGAGCTAAGCTTGCAAGTTGCAGTAATTCAATTTGAATTTTCAAACATTTTTAAGTTTTAAAAATAAACACTGTTTGAACCTTTTCAATCGGTTTGCCAAGAAAAAAAAAACCAAGAAACGCGCAAGTAGAGACAGGAAAGGCACGGGTCAAACAAAAGATGAGCTACGTAGTTCAATGGCTGGCCTTGAATTGACAGAAAATGATAAATTCAATAATTTAGAAAAGTCACTAAAAGTTCCGACTGCACCTGTAGCATTGTCTGCACTAATTCCAGAACCACCAGAGTATAATAATTGATATCCAGTCACTGCTCCCAGATTCCAATCATGCCAGTAACTCCAGCCCTTTTGGGTGATAGTGTGGGTCCTGATTTACCATCTTCACGATCAGTAGAGAAAGAGGAGCTCTGTTCTGCAAGCCCAGTTAGCTCTAGGACCAGATCTCGGACAGCGAGAGAAGGGCTTGATCCTAACCAAAAACAATTAAGCATACCACCTAAATCCCTCCAAACCAAGGGGAAACCGCAAATTTCAGAACAAAGGGAGCTGAAACAGATGATTTTGAAGAGAAAGAACTCCCTCTAGTGACAGGGAGGGACGTCGAAGTCTTGGAAGAACCAGAGGAAATAGCTAGAGTGCCCCCTGGTGAGACTCGGAGACAGTTGCCGATTAGGAAGATACCAATCACTTGAATTATGCTAGCCATGTCGCACTTCAGCAAGCCCATGCGTTAGACGATGATAGGCGGACACAGATCCTGAATGCGTTGAATAGCACATTTCAAAAGCCCATAAATATTTCTGCTATCTTAGACCTAAAACCTAAGAAGACTGAAGAGCCAGAGGAATTTCTGGAGCGTTTTAATGAAATCTACTGTGGGCAGTTAGGCGACTTGCTACATCAAAATGGTCAGAATTCCCCTCAATATTGTGCTATGTTATGCATTGCCTACCACCTTCTGTGGCTACTGCTGTGAAATGTAATAACATGAATTGGACAGAGAACGACCCTTCCCAGATGGCAAGGGCAGTCAGATTTTATTGGAAGGAGGGTGTAGGCCAGGAAGGAGGCTCAGTTACAAAGGTTAAGACTGAGTATGTAATGAAAAAGGATGACCTGCGACCCCAACAAGCGGCAGAAATGGTAGTTTACCAGCAGGAGCCCCAATATTGTGACTTTGGGTGGGTGGATCAGTGAGGGGGAGGATACCAAACCCACCCAAAGGGACCCTCAGCTCCTTTTTATGGCCCACCGTATGCATCAACAGCTTTACAACCGCCGCCCCCTCTGAGGGGCCATTGGTCTACTGGGAGAAGAGGACGGGGCAGATATAGAGGGAGCAATGCATGTTTTAATTGCGGCCATGCAGATCACTGGCAACAGGAATGCCCCTTTAAAAGACAGGCAGCAGAAGGAGGGGGGACCCACCAAGGGCAAGACAGACGGGATACACTGACTTCTCCCAGGCAAACCCTTTCCCAACACAGGATTGACTAGCTAATTTAGTCATAATACACTCTCCAATTGGACAGGGAACCTATTATCTCTCTGCAGATAGGAGATGAACATCACTCATTTGTAAACGACACTGGAGCAGCCATGTCTTCTGTGCAATCAGAACTTCGACTACCATTATCCGACCACACGCAGCAATTGTCGGGGTTCTAAGGACAGGTGTGTGAGTATCCTATTTCTGAACCTGTGACAGTCACTTACGAGAATAATTCTGCAGATCATCAGTTTGTAGTGACCACTGGATTGGACTGTAACTTGTTGGCCCGAGATTTACTGTGTATCTTCCAGCTACAGCTAGAGTGCGGAGACGAGGGGGTAACGGTTAAATCATGGAGGATGAGACAACAGTGCTATATTTCTATCACCCCCCAGTGGTGGACGTTAGACATTGAACATTCACTGCATCACGTTACCCTGGCCTATGACCGAACCGGACAAAACAGGGAGTTGGAGGACAAATACCGGCCATTAATTGGGACCGAATGGCCAGTCAAAGGTACAGCCACAGTCACGGGGAAAGAAGGTACAGCCGATTTTGTTACAATACCACCACATTTATGGCCACAGTCAGCTTCGGTAAGCCCTCATATTACACGTCAGGTCCACGACCAGTACCATGCCAGGGATCTGGGGCAAATGGTAAGGAGGGCAGTGGATCATTCGGATCCAACAGAGTACGCACTTCAAGTCATGCCAGACGGCACTGCCATAAAATATTTTGAGGTCCCTGAAACAATTAACACTCGACTGCAGCATCACTGGGGACATGATGTTTTGGAATATGTCAATCCACAGGTCTGGGCGAAATACCCATCACAAGTGGGAAAGACAAATGTTACACCTATAAAGGTAACGATTAAGGATCATGTAAAGCTACCTTCCATTCGGCAATACCCCCTGAAATCCCAAGCTGCTCCGTCTATAGACAAATTAATTCAAGAGCTGTTGCAACAGGGTATTTTGGTCCCTTGCCAATCAGAATGTAACACCCCCATACTTGCTGTGCCTAAACCAGCCAAACCAGACCAGTACCGATTAGTACAGCATTTACGTTCAATCAATGCCATCGTATAGCCGTTACATGCTCTCACTCTCCAACAGGATATTACGGTGTATAGCTCCCACTCGGTCATCGCACTACTGAGGCAACTGCAGACTCAGCATCTTACCGCAGCTCGTCTGAATAGGTATGAGGTATACCTTTTGAACAATCCACGTCTGACATTTAAACACTGTACCACTATCAATCCAGCCTGTTTTCTTAGTGGTCCCCCTGTCCATGAAGACGCACCTGGCCACGACTGTTTAGCCTTGATTCAGGAAACTACCACAATAAGGGGCGATTTGAGTGACATTTCGTCAGAACAACCTGACATGATTATGTGTGGTCAAATATCCCACCGGGGTTTAGTTAATGACCTACTGCAGGCCCTCCTTATGCCCGCGCAGATTTCCGTTATTAAATGCGCTGCCCACACAAATGGTAAGACCCCAGTTGATGTTGGTAATGAACAAGCAGATTGTGCAGCGCGGACAGCCACGCAAATTCAGCAAGTGATGGTGCCTAAGATGTTAAGTCAGACTAAACGATCTACTATAAATATGTCTGCTTCTGACAAGTCAATGCCAACCATCCAAGACGTCATAAGGTTACAGGAGGACGCTCCTGAGAGTGATAAACAAATGTGGAAACAGTTAAGTTGTACATATGATTCTGTTTCCTCTTTATGGACCACGCCAGCACATCAGACTTGTATGTCTGATGTACTGGCTTTATGGGTCATTGAATGTGTACACTTTGCAACTCATTGTGGGGCTCGAGGGACTAGTGATTTGTTGCTGGACACTTGGTGGCACCCTAAAATGCAGGGGTTGGCCCAGAGTATCAGTAATCGGTGTTTGATTTGTCAGCAATATAACACCGGAAAAGGTATCCCTTGTGGGATGGGGCAAACCCCGTTGCCCAGTGGTCCCTTTGAGATGCTCCAAATGGATTACATTGAGTTGGAAAGGTGTCAATGTTATAAATATGTTTTGGTCATTGTGGATGGGTTCAGCAGATGGGTTGAGGCGTATCCGACTACCAATAATAAAGCTGCTACTGTGGTTAAAGTTCTGATGCGGGAAATCATTCCCCGGTACAGTAGACCAGCTCAGTTGAGTTCTGATAACGGGCCTCATTTTCTTGGACAGATTAACCTGCCTCCCTTCTCCAGTGCTATTTTTCAGGTGTGGAGCATGATGGAGTGGCTACGCACCGTCTGTGTGATATTTGGCCTCACTTCGCTTGGAGTGTTATTGGCGACGGACATGGAAAAGGGGAATATTATTTATATTTGTAACCCCAACCAATCTACAAGGATACATCACCTATGCAAAGGTGATGTTCTTCGCTGACCCCATATACGAGGTCATGGTATCGACTCATGGAACGTCGTCAAAGTTAAGGAGAATGCAGGACTCATGAAGCAATTGCACCGGTCCCGGCGATGGGAAGGGAATATTATATGGACATTGCCTTGTTTTTGGAATACATGTAAATTTGATTTTGGATGTGTTAAGATTGGTGCAATAAAGGTAACATCAGGCCGTCAGGAGAGCGTAGGAAGAGGCTATGAGAAAGAGAGAGGGACTAGAGAGAGGACGGGGCGTGTGAGAAGGGAAGTACAGCTAGAACGTAGGTTACCGGGAGATACACTTAAGTTAGTTAAAGGCCAAACTGAGGAAAACCTGGGTAGTATGAATCTCTTCTACCAGATTTACCATCGCTTGTATGGCCACGGACTGGTTGTCTGCTACCCGAACCCCGCAGCAGTGTCTAGGTTATTTTCTGTTTCACCGCTTTGGGGCACTCCCCAAACGGTGGTTCATTGTCAGCATTCCGAGCCACTGCCCGAGCAAGTCACTCTTCCTTACGATCCGGGTTCAGCACCACCGGCTATTTGCCTTCCCCTTCCTCGGGATAATTCCCATTCACAGTATGATAGGCTGCAACGGTGAAGGGTGTATATACCTAGCCACTTCACTCCCAATAGGGATTCTCGGTCGTACGAGAATTGTTTCAGCAGTGAAGGATACGGCTGTTTGCTGGTAGAGGTGGAAACGAATATAACATGTCTGTTCCCCACCTGTACGGACAGGAGGTGCCATATCACCCAGGCGTCTGGCCAATGTGTTTGTTACAACACCACTTGCGTTCCATTGAACGCCGGCCTCCAGCTCCTTTGTGGCTGGGCGAATGTCTCTCATATCACTGTTGGGACTAGGGCTTTCCGCATTGCTAGGCGGCCCGAATGGGCGTTTCGAAGCTGGATAAACTGGGCTACTGGGGGATCCTTACGCAACCGATATACTGATTGTGATGCTAGCCTGCACATGGAGCAAGGATACTATTTTTTATTTAATGGCACAGCGACCAACGTTTTGTCACCCCCATTTCCCCGCCAAATTGCTATAGGGACTCTAGTCCCTACCACAGTCCCCTACCCTTCGGCGTGGAAGCTGCATAATCAGTCAGCACGCCGGGCAGTCTCTGCTGAATTTTGCGAGAACTGGAAAAAACCTCTAGTTCTCGCACCCAACCGGGGCCCCTTAGCCCGGTGGGGAATTCGGAGCGTCTTGACACTGGGAGGTGTGGGGGTTCCTTGGCTGTCAGCAATAGGAATTATTTTATTTGTGGCCTTACCATCTTGGGAAATGAAACCTTGGGAGCCCTCGGGGCAATAACCAAGGAATTGTCTCAGCTACGGTTGTTTGCAATGCAGAACCGGTATGCTCTTGACTATCTTCTGGCCCGTGAGGGTGGGGTATGCGATAGTGCAGGGCAAGTGTATCATGGGAGTTCAGGACTTGACCGCTAACATCACTAAATTTATGGATCACATACGGGATCACCTGGACGGAATGCAGGATCCTGGCGCTTGGGGTAACTGGGGATTTGGAGGTTGGAAGGACTGGTTGATAAATATGGCCATGTATTTAGTGGTGGCTATCGGCTGCATCTTTGTGGGCCTAGCCATCCTTAAATGTGTGATGGGTAGAATACAGGGTGCACTGGAACAGATCAACGCCCCTAAAATCTTAACTGTTAAAATCCATGAGGGTGCAGCAGATGAGGGGGGGCTAAGCCAGGAATTGGAAATGCAACAACGGATCTTTTTAGATGAGGAACCGTAGCTATGGATTGGATAGTTCGGTTATCATGGAATGATAAAAGGAGGGAATGACGAATGTGATATAAAATAGTTACTTTAGAGATATTAGTTAATGTAATGTAGAGGTAGGCCAGTCTAATTCTGGTGAGTTCACAGACAAAGGATTTCAGACCGCATGGAAAAGCAGGAAGAGGTGTGTCCACCAAAGCAGGAGAAAAGGATGCTGGGTAATAGGGGCCAGAGGAAGGGATTGGAAGTGAGCCAATCAGAATAGATCAACAGGTCAGGAGGGATATAGGATGACCTATGGGCATCGTGTATGGGAAACTTGATGCCATTTGAATGTATCAGTACAGATTCCTTTGTTCCACATCCTCACTTGATTCCAGAAGTCTATGGAGCAGGATGTGCTTCGTGCTCCTGAGAATTGAGGAACGCTTGCAAGCTAAATAAAAGAACTAATGCTGTACCTGCAAATCCATCTCGACTTTTATTGAGGCCAGACTGACGGGTAAAGAAACTTGGGATTCAACAACATCACACAATTCATCCCGGAAAGAAAAGTGCGGTAGTGAGTGGGAACTGCCACAACAATCCCGGCTCTCGGCTCAGCGAGGCCGGCAATGCTATTCAACGTTAATTGGTCCACTTAACGAGGCCATGAGGGCTTCTCGCTGCAAATGAAGGCTCGCCAGCGGATTCGCGAGCACTGTGCGAGGCAGCACCCTCCTAACAAGGTCGAGCAGCACTTAAGCAGCACTCGAACAGCCAACCCAACTCAGCTCGCAACAGTGGCGCCCAGGAGAGCAGCCCCATGATTCGGCGATGCGGACCTGGCCAGGCTCTTAGATGTAGTGGAGGCCAGGAGAGATGTTCTATTCCCCAGAGGATCCCAGGGGGTGAGCCACAGGGCAGCCAGTGCTACCTGCGATGAGATGGCACCAGCTGTAAGCTCGAGGAGGACTGGCCTCCAGTGCCGAAAAAGGTCAATGACCTACAAAGGTCAGCACAAGTGAGTAGACACCAACTTACCCCCCTTCCCCGCTCTTCCAAGACCTTTCCAGCCCCACGTGAGCATCCACCCTCCCCAACTCACCATGCAGCCCCCAACCCTCCCTTCGCCCTCCTCTCCCTTCAACACACCCCAACCCTTCCTTTACACCCCCCTCCCAACACTGTGAACCAAGCTATCGATGCCCTCTCTGTGTCTCCTCAGGAAAAGCTCTGCCCTCTCTGTGCCTCCTCAGGAAAAGCTCTGCCCTCGCTGTGCCTCCTCAGGAAAAGCTCTGCCCTCTCTGTATCTCCTCAGGAAAAGCTCTGCCCTCTCTGTGCCTCCTCAGGAAAAGCTCTCCCGCAATCACAGGGAGAGGGCCCAGCCTGGCAGAAGGATGCTGGACTTAAGGATCCTCACCTCCTTTGAGGAACGGGCCCTGGAAGTGACTGGGGTGGCTGAGGACAGGGCGGTCACCCACGCGGAGGTTGGCGGACGCTGCAGAGATGATGAACCACCGGGCCCCATTCAGAGGGCCTGTCAAATGCGAGTTGTTGTTGCCTTACTGATTGGCACATCCCTCCCACTGATCGCATGTCCTTTCTCCCGCAGGTCCTCCAGCCAACGGCAACAGCCCATCCCGGGTGGACCCCTTTCCAGCCTCCCAGGAGACCACCTTGGAGGGGAGCTCCGAGGAAGACACAATCAAGGCGGTAAAGCCAGAATGGCCCAGCACATCGAGGATCACTGAGGGCACCTGGGAGGGGGGTAGGTGGGAGGGTGGGGGAGATGGGTGGAGTGGGGATGGGGGGGTGGGGGGGTGACACAATTGGGAGAGTGGAGAGTTGTAGAGCATATTAAACACCCTTGGCCACAAGTGTGGTTCCTCTGCCACTTTCTTCCACAATGCGGGCCAACCTACAAATCCTTGGCCCATCTCTTAAGACATCTCCCCCCCCCCCCCCCCCTCCACCCCCCCCCCCCCCCCCCCCCCCCCCCCAAAAAAAAAAATCAGGCATACAGCATGCAGGTGATGGGTGTGAACGAGCACTCAGCAGACAGGCAGTGGCCTGACTATGGCATAGATTAACGGGCGCTCAGCTCTCTGCGGTAACCAATGCCCTGTATAACTGAACCGCCCCCCCCTAGACAGTGGTCCACTGACAGTGCCAACACTGTCCCAGCACCCTGGAGTGATGTGACACATACCCTGGGAGTGTGGGAGATGGGGGGCGGGGGGGTGGGGGGGAAGGTATTGGCGATGGACCAGGCCACGTCCTAAGTGAATCGGGCGAGTATGAGGGCCTCCCTGATCCTCTGGGCTTGCAGGACCCTTGCCGCTACCGCCTGTCTTGCAGCCTCCTGCTGGCCCTCTGGTTCCTCCCCAGCCTCGTCCTCCAGCTCCTGCTGCTTTAGCGCCACCTCATCATCCTCGTCATTGTCCTCCTCGGAGGTAGCCACAAGTTCCTCATCAGTAACCTCCAGCTCGTCGCCCCGCTGCTGTGCGAGGTTCTTCAGCCACAAGGCCAGAATTCATTGGTGGTCAGTAGGGAAGACGGGCAGAAACATGGGTTGGCCCCGGAACAGATACACGCGATACAGGGGTTGGCATGGTGGTGCCGTGACCGGTTGCCCCCTGGTTGCTCCCCCCCAACCCTCCCATGGCGGCCCACCCCTGCAGATGGTTCCCCCACCCCCAGGCCGATGGTCCCCCATCCCCCGCCGAGCACTGGAGTGGAAAACCCAGTGCCCCCGGGCTCTTTGCCTGTGAGCAAAGATGGCCACTCACCTCCTCGGCTTCACACAGAAGCCCTTCTGCCAGGTTCACGTTTTTCAAAAGGAGTACTAATTGGCGCCAGCGTGACCACTTGCTGGGAGGACGCTGAATGATGGGAGGCCGTTGGATATGGGGTGGCTTTCGTTAATTGTATGGAAATAGAGCTCAAGTGGTGATAATTGGTTTCTCGCCACGTTACAGCGTGATCCTGATTTCGTCTATGGGAGCACGCCGGTTGCATCACAAACTGTTTGGCACCTGACATGCTTCTCGTTTTCAGCCTCTCCCGCTATTTACCCGCTTCGTTTCATAGAACATACAGTGCAGAAGGAGGCCATTCGGCCCATTGGGTCTGCACCAGTTAAGACCTCACTTCAACCCTATCCCCTTAACCCAATCACCCCTCCTAACCTTTTTGGACAATAAGGGGCAATTTAGCATGGCCAATCCACCTAACCTGCACGTCTTTGGACTGTGGGAGGAAACCGGAGCACCCGGAGGAAACTCACGCAGACACAGGGAGAACATGCAGACTCCGCACAGACAGTAACCCAGCAGAGAATCGAACCTGGGACCCTGACGCTAAAAGCCACAGTGCTAACCACTATGCTACCTGTGCTGGCCTTCGATCGATCGAGAGCACAACGAGGCCAGAGAATCACGCCCTTCGTCTCCCAAGCTGAGAGTTTCGCCTGATGGGCTAAATAGTCTCCTTCTGTGCGGTGCTGTTCGAGGATTCTCCTCATCTCACCGTTGGTTCTTTTACCAATTAGTTTAAATGTGTGTCCTATGCTTACTAGCCTCCTGGCAGTGGAATCGATTTCCCCATTAAAATCTCTCATAATTTTAAACTCCCCTATCAAACCTCCCCTTTATCTTTTCTTTTCTAAAGAGAACAATCTCAGCCTCCTAATCTCTCCATGTAACTAATTCTCCCCAAAGTTTAATGCTCAGAATTTGATACAGTATTCCAGCTGAGGCCTAATGAGTGATTCATAAAGGTTTCCATAAATTCCTTGCATTTGTATTCTTATGGGCTGGATTTTATGCCCCCCTGCGGGAGTGTTGGGAGGTCGTAGGTGGATCATAAAATTAGGCACCATGCTATGGACAATATTCCTGGTGCTTAATCATCTGCCTCTACCCCACCACATTTTTACCAGGGCCAGGGGAGACTTCGGGAACTCTGCCTGCCCTTGGACCAATTCAGGCCCTTAAGTACATATGAAATAGGAACAGAAGTGGGCCATTCGGCCCCTTGACTCTGCTCCGCCATTCAATCATGGCTGATCTGTTTGTGTTTTGAATTCTATATTCCCATCTACCCCCGGTACACTTTGATTCCCTTGCCCAGCAAAAATCTATCTGCCTCAACCTTATCATTTTCAGTGATCCTGCTTCCATCACTTTTTGAGGTAGAGTTCCAAAGTGGTACAACCCTCTAAGAGAAAAGAATGCTCCTCATCTTTGTCCTAAAAGGGCGACCCCTAATTTTAATACCGTGTTCCCTAGCTCTGGACTCACCCACAGATGGAAACACCATCTCCACATCCACCTTGTCAAGACCATTCAGGATCTGATATCATCCAATCAAATCATTCCTCACTCTTCAAAATTCCAGGGAAAACAAGCTCAGTCTATCCAAACTTTCCTCATAAGACAACCCGCTCATTCCAGGTATCAATCTAGTAAACTTCCTCTCAACCGCCTCTAATGCAATTACATCCTTAAATAAGGAGACCAAAACTGCACACGGTATTCAAAATCTGCTCTCACCAGTGCCCTGTATAACTGAAGCATAACAATCTTACTTCAATGTTCAATTCCTCTCGTATTGAGGGACAGCAACAATTAGCCTTCGTAATTACTTGCTGTACCAATTAGTGCTGCATAAGGACCTGTTTCCGTCACTGTTAGGATTTTACCCACAGTGGGAGAGGCCCACACCAAGGGGGTGATTTTCAGCCCACATTAGCCGTCCGAGAGTACGGCGGCGCGAGTGGAACACCCCACAAAATCGGAAAACACGATTCCCGTCGGTGATATCATTTTTTCTGATTTTCCACGTCCCTCGCCGGTGAGACATTGAGGTTCACCCGTATAAAAGGCGGGAGGTTCAGTTAAATGCATTGTAAAACATTTTGATACACTTAACGCGGCATGTTCCCCTTCACTGAATATTTTTACATGTCTCACTTTTAAATTTCACTTTAGCTTTCATCTCTCTATTAATTCACAGAAGTTTTTGTTAATGCCCTCGTATTATTTTCCACTCCATCCAGCTTCTCTGTGAAGATTTTCCACAGACGCTTTGTTTACCTATTTGATAACTTTTTTCGCCCAGTTAATTTTAAACTTATTTTTTTTCCTGTTTGGTGCCTTTACCTTCATTATCCTTTTCTATTTTTTTGTTGAACCTAATTACGTTATGGTCACTTTTTCTCAAACCTACTCTGATGTCTGCTATTTGCGCTTTTAATTTCTCAGAACCAGAGCAATACTTCTTTCTTATTGGGCTAGGGACATACTAATACCTAAGAAGTAGCCCAGGGTACAGGCTAAATTGCATTCCCAACCCCACCCCATCCCCTTGACAACATACCTCCCCTGACCACGTAAATTCAAACTCCAAATTTATTTGAAAACACAAGGATGAAGCGCTTCTTTTTGCATTACTTACCATGGATTTGGATTGTTCGGGGAGTGGCGCCAATAGATTGTTTCCTGGAGACAAGGGATCGACAGCTTTCCACTGAACTCAAACGCAGACTAATGGTGTTCTCTTTCCTAAAGTTGTCAGAGTCACTGTGGGTTGAGAGATTATCTCCATACATGTGAAGGCAACACCGGAATGGATAGAAACGAATGCACAAACGTTGCAGGTCGGCCTGTCAACAAACAGAATTCCATTGTTATATTAGACCCTGTATATAAACTAAAGAAATAACAGACCCTGTAGATATTCTGTGGACTAATAGCTTCTACTTACAGGAAACTGGAGACCTCGCCCTGAAGTTTTAGTGGGATGTGAGGGCTGATTGTTCACGGAAGTGGATTCCAAATCTAGCAGACTCCAAGCAACCCTATATGCCTGTGGTGATACACCACTGTACTTCCCTAGCATTGTACATAGTTTCATAGAATTTCATAGAATTTACAGTGCAGAAGGAGGTAATGCGGCCCATCGAGTCTGCACCGGCTCTTGGAAAGAGCACCCTACCCAAGGTCAATACTTCCACCCTATCCCCATAACCCAGTAACCCCACCCAACACTAAGGGCAATTTTGGACACTAAGGGCAATTTATCATGGCCAATCCACCTAACCTGCACATCTTTGGACTGTGGGAGGAAACCGGAGCACCCGGAGGAAACCCACGCACACACGGGGAGGATGTGCAGACTCCGCACAGGCAGTGACCCAAGCCGGTATCGAACCTGGGACCCTGGAGCTGTGAAGCAATTGTGCTATCCACAATGCTACCGTGCTGCCCTATAGTTATATAATAGTTGTGTGTAACGTGGCCCTGTAATCCTGTGCATTGTACTGTGTATTGTACTGTAGCTCTGTAGAGGTTCGGTCACCTGTATGTAACCTGACCTGGCCACGGAGAGCTCCGCCTTGGCCACTTCCCCGGGAGTTAGGTATAAGACCCAGCTTCTGAGACCGGACCCATTTTGTCTGGGGTCGTCTGTGTCGGGTAAGCTTCCTATGTAGTGTATTAAAGCCTTGGTTAAAGTCTCACATGTCTTTGTGGTTCTTGACGCTTAGTGCATCAATGCCCAATTCCATTCGGGATAAGGAACCATGTGAATCTACCCACTCTGCTCTCCTCCTGTTTCATTTGTTTTCTTGCCCCTCCTTAACCTTCTCCACTGTGGCCCAACCTAATTTACTGTCCTTATCCTTTCTCACATTTCTTCCTATATGGCAGAGTCCACTCTTTTTCCTCTCTTCCTCTTCATTATAAACTTGCAATTTCTTTCAACTTTGAGCCCATCTTGATACTGGCTGCTCCCTACTTTGTCACAAAGGTGACAGCCTGTCTTATCTGCCTCTTGTCCCAAGATCATAGCCTAACTAGTCTCACCAGCCTGTAGATTGTCCAACATGGGAAAGTATGGAAACTTACATTTAAGAAACAATGCTCGAGTCTTTAAATCAAAATTGGCAATGGTTATAAACGAAAACTCAGCACGTTAATTTTCCTGGGCAAGACAGGAACTGCAGGGGCTGGTTTAGCACACTGGGCTAAATAGCTGGCTTTTAAAGTAGACCAAGGCAGGCCAGCAGCATGCTTCAATTCCCTTTCCAGCCTCCCCATACAGGCACCGGCATCTGGCGACAAGGGGCTTTTCACAGTAACTTCATTTGAAGCCTACTTGTAACAATAAGCGATTTTCATTTCATTCCCTCCATTTCCCCACTTGAGTAAAACCTGTTACTCTCTAACTTTTTCAGTTGTAATGAAAGGCCATTGACCTGAAACGCTAACTCAGTTTCTCTGGGCAGCACGGTGGCACAGTGGGTTAGCACTGCGGCCTCACAGCGCCGAGGTCCCAGATTCGATCCTGGCTCTGGGTCACTGTCCATGTGGAGTTTGCACATTCTTCCCGTGTTTGCGTGGGTTTCACCCCTACAACCCGAAAAAAATGTGCAAACTAGGTAGATTGGCCACACTAAACTGCCCCTTAATTGGAAAAAAAAATGAATTGGGTACTCTAAATTTATTTTTTAAAAACTCTGTTTGTCTCTCCACAGATGCTGCCTGATCTTAGTATTTCCAGCATTTTTTGTTTATATTTCAGAGTTCCAGCATCCTCAGTATTTTGCCTTTGAACTCTTCGTCCATGATGCTTTCGATAATCCTCCTGTCGTCCTTTCACCTAAACCCTCTACTGCAAGGTTAAGAGGGGTTATTGGGTTAGGGGGATAGGGTGAAAGTGAGGGCTTAAGTGGGACGGTGCGGACTCGATAGGCCGAATGGCCTCCTTCTACATTGTATGTTCTATGTTCATATTCATGGCTGTCCCTTGATCTTACCATTTCATGTGGCCTCTCTATTCTCATCAAACTGATTGCAACCAAGGCCATTTCCAACCACTTATTTTATACCCCTCATCATCCACATCCCCTTTCCTTCTTCCAAACACAATTCCCTAGAAAATATTCTTTCTCAAGTCACTTCGTTTTTCAAACTTTTCGACATAGCCTTTCACCCTTCATTCATCACATTACTCTGTAGATGTTGATCTGTTCAAGCATTCCCTTGTGTCCATCGCTGGGGTTTTTATCCTGCTTAAACTTTAATTCTCTCCCAGCCTATCCGTTCCCTGGGTTTAGCCCCCATCTTCACTTCATTCCAAAGGGTGCTGACTTCAGCATATTTTTTAAAACTGGCTTAAACATCCATCACTGTATCTGGCTGAACATGGCAAGCACTATTGGAGTCGGGCAGCACTGTAACACAGTGGTTAGCACTGTTGCTTCACAGCGCCAGGGTCCCATATTCGATTCCCGGTTTGGGTCACTGTCTGTGCGGAGTCTGCACGTTCTCCCCGTGCCTGCGTGGGTTTACTCCGGGTGCTCCGGTGTCCTCTCACAAGTGCCGAAAGAGGTGCTTGTTAGGTGAATTGGACATTCTGAATTCTCCCTCAGTGTACCCGAACAGGTGCCGGAATGTGTCGACTAAGGGATTTTCACAGTAACAGCATTGCAGTGTTAATGTAAGCCTACCTGTGACAATAAAGATTATTATTATTAGCTTGCTCTTCTCTGACCCCTGTTTTTCCCAAGTAGGCTACATTTAGCTTATCTCAGGTCTTAAATTACCAATATTTTATTTCTATTTTCTGAAAGAAATCCATTTGATTTGCATTTGAAAAGACTCAACACTTTCTGCTTCCATCACTTCCTTAGTGAGTTTGCTCTGTAGATTTCCTATTTGCCCACTAAAATAATGCTTCTGCAAACTAGTTAAGGATTAGCAGTCACTTTTTCTGTGCATTGCAACTGTTTTTCAGGTACTATTTTGGGCTAAACTCAGCCAAATGATGTAAGAGTACATGAGATATACACAACAGAAACAGGCCATTTGGGCCAATCAATCCATGCCAGGGTTAGTACTCTACTTGAATCTCCTCCCTTCTTTCCTCATGTAACTCTGAGCATAACTCTTAACCACCCTCTATTTCGTTCTCCCTCATATGCTTACCATGTGCTGACACATATGCTTCTTACCTTACCTGTTAACATACCCTGAAATTGTCATTGTAGAATCCATAAATAAGCGGGTTCCAGAAACTATGTGACATGGCCAGGTAGTGGGAGAAGAAGTAAAGAGCAGTGATGTCCATAGGGTCACTTGGCAGCACCGCTGGTTTGAATTCATACGTAACACTGAAGATGTGAAATGGCAGCCAGCAAAGGGCGAAAACAGCCACAATTATAAACAGCATCTTGATCACCTGAAAGAAGTAGATTTTGATAAATTGTGATTTTATCCAGGTCGACTTCTCCATATCAATTGTAACCCGTCAAGAAAGTGTCAAGCTAAAGAAGAAAATAAACACAATATGGAGTTGCTCCCACTTTGCGACTGTAATTTCAGTAGCAGCATGGTGGAAATTCCTTGTATGTATTTAGAAGGATGAGGGGGGATCTTATAGAAGCATATAAGATTATGAAGGGAATAGATAGGATAGATGCGGGCAGGTTGTTTCCACTGGCGGGTGAAAGCAGAACTAGGGGGCATAGCCTCAAAATAAGGGGAAGTAGATTTAAGACTGAGCTTAGGAGGAACTTCTTCACCCAAAGGGTTGTGAATCTATGGAATTCCTTGCCCAGTGAAGCAGTAGAGGCTCCTTCATTAAATGTTTTTAAGATAAAGATAGATAGTTTTTTGAAGAATAAAGGGATTAAGGGTTATGGTGTTCGGGCCGGAAAGTGGAGCTGAGTCCACAAAAGATCAGCCATGATCTCATTGAATGGCGGAGCAGGCTCAAGGAGCCAGATGGCCTACTCCTGCTCCTAGTTCTTATGTTCTTATGTAGATAAACAAGGTTTCTACCTCCATCAAAGTTAGGTAGTGATTCCGGAGCAGCTTCGACCAAATGCCCAGCCTCAATCTCCTAACTGCGTTTAGAATGTAGGAGCTCAGCATGTTTTCTTTCAGCTGATTGGCCGTTTCTCTAAGAATGTTCACTGAAAACCCAGGGCTTGGGATGGACTGCAGTAACATTGATGGATGTTAGTAAACACTTAGAGCAGCATGAGAAAGCCATTTATTACATCCAGCTTTGTTGAAATATACTGGCTAAAATCACTGAAAACTGGAGTCCCCACAGAGTTTCCCAACATCTATCCAGAGACCACTTCAATGAATCATTGCTGCCTCAGCGGAGATCAGCACAATCACCGGGGAGCTAAGCTGAGGCCTTTCTAGTCTTCATGACGTAGGACCACACCTTGCACATTTACATATCCATTGGGCAAAGGACAACATCCATTCTTGAATATAGCAGAGTGCTGCAAGAGTATGAATGCCATCATATCAAACACAGTTCAGCTTTTTGTCAACATTTTTTGTGAATCTCAGCAATGGAAATGTGAAAACACGGAAAATACCTCTACTGAAATAATGCCAGCTGCGGACAACTGGTTATATGAGTAATGCAGGGATGCATTATTGTTTGTCTAAAATCTAGATGTGCATTCAGACATGCAAAGGGTCTCCATGGGTTATTATATCTGTTGTTAGGGCAGCACGGTGGCGCAGTGGTTAGCACTGCTGCCTACGGCACTGAGGACCCGGATTCGATCCCGGTCCTGGGTCACTGTCCGTGTGGAGTTTGCACATTCTCCCCCTGGCTGCGTGGGTTTCACCCCCACAACTGAACGATGTGCAGGGTAGGTGGATTGGCCACGCTAAATTGCCCCTTATTTGGAAAACTTAATTGGATACTCTAAAAAAATTTTTTGACAGAATTAAAAGAAAAAAATGATATATGTCATTACCTTCCGTTTTGATTTGTCTTGCTGAGCTTCTCTGTTTTTGTCCATATTTCCTGGTGGTCTCCGACCCCACAGCCTCAGTCCCACATTCCAGTAGGTTATGGTGAGGATAAATAAGGGCAGCATGTAAGTGAAAAGCAGCAGAAAGAGCGTGTAGACCTTCCGGTAAGTATTATTAGGCCAACCAGTCTCCAAACAGATCATTTCATATTCGCTGTCCAGGTTCATGTACTTGGCCTGGCTCACAAAACATAACATCGTTCAAACCTTTATCAGGCAATGTTCGATACCAAAAAACATTTCTAGCAATGCCAAATCCCAAATTATACTGTGCTTTTAAGCTATTTACACCCATATATTCTGAATTTGTCCATAGAACAGCCAGATAGAGTGGTGATGGAGATGTAATTCTTCAGCAATTTATGGTCACAATGTCTTCCAGTGGCTGGGGAAAAATAGGGGCTTTAAGATTGACAAAGAGATTCAAGTGGTAAAATTACCTAAAACCCACGCAATGAGGGTAAATGGAAGCATCAGAGGAACAATGATACTCCTATCAAAATTGCTTTCAATGTGTGGTACATTCATGCTACAGGGGCTGATTTTTCCTGATCTTTGGCCCTGGGCATCTGGTTGTAGATCTGTGACAGTCGGTCTCAGCCCCTCTACATCGCCCTGTGATTTCCAGCAGTTTCCCTAAGATGCAGAATGGGCTCTGTGCTTCCAATAGGTGCAGGCCCAATAAAAATGAAGTGACAGAATATGTTCCTGAGCACATACCTCAATTCCTTTGCATTGGAGCCTAGGGGCACCTACACATTGGGAGGGGAGGTGGGGTGGGGGGGGTTGCTCAGGAAACCAGCAATAAAGCATGTATTGTGATCCCACTGAGATTGTTCTGGATGTTCCCGAAAAATCAAACACAGGCCTGAAAGTAGGGAACCTTACTTCCAGGTCGATTTTCAGCTAGACTCCACGGCTGCATGAGTATATTTGAGCTGAAGGATTTAAAAGATGAAAGTTGAAGCACGGTCCAAGTATTTGAACAAAGGCCTACAGCACTGCATTGCCAATGTTATAAGGCTGCACTTTTTTCCACTGATCTGATGCTGTAAAGGCCCAAGGGGAGATTCTCTGCAGCTGTGTGATTTCACATGCCCGGATGCAGTGCCAGAAGAGGTCGAGCAACCTAATCAGGTCAGGAAAGCTGTGTGCATGCGATGGCACATTCTAATATATGCTCATGTGGGTCCAATGCTAACCCCCCTCGCTTTATCTTCCCAAGACTCCTTCTGCACATCCCTCCTCACACTAACATTTCTCATAGATCAATCATCTTTTGTTGCCAATGTTCAAACTCATCTGACCATTCACCAACACTACCCCTGATTTTCATACACCACACCAACCCCACAGTGACGTTCAACAAATGTGTCCACAGACAAATTCACTCATGGGTCTCTTCTCTCCCTTCTTGCAGGAGAAGAGAGAACTGAACACTTGGGAAAGGTAGAGGGCTGGATTCTCCGCCCCCTGACGCTGAAATTGCGTTTGGCAACGGCGGAGAATCCATTTTGGTGCATGAAATCGGGACTGGCGGCGGTTTCGCAATTCTCCACCCCCAGAAGTGGAATATGCCGCGCCGAGTATCCACCGCCTCAGGCTATTGCCTGAGGCCCACCCCTCGATGCTCATACCTGACCGGCCGAATTCCCGACAGCGTGGTTCTAACATGGTCACACCCTCCGTGATCCTCATGTCACGGCTGCGGACTCAGTCCAGGGCCGCCACAGTCGGGGGAGGGCCGATCGGCGGGCAGGAGGGGCTTCATCCGGCGCTGGGGGCAATGTGTGCGGGAGGTCCGGGGCGTGCAAGCTTCTGATGCGGGGCACGAGTTCGGCGGTCCAGGTCCACGGGCTGAGTCCGCCATGGATCACGGTGTGGCCGCTGGAGGCCGCCGCTGTGCCCATGCGCGGTCTCTGACCCGGAAGTGCGGGGGGCCGTATAGGCAGCTGGAGCTGCGAGCTCTATGACAGCTGCCTGCTAGCCCCCTGCAAAACGGGGAATCTGTGGCCTTTTGACGCCAGTTTTCCTGGTGTAAAAGACCACAGTTTTCCCGACGGTGTGGGGACATAGTCCCAAAACGGAGAATCCAGCCCAGGGAATTGGAGGTAACCATGCTTTCCATACTGGCAGCTGTAATGGTGAGCTTTCTTCTTGAACTACTGAGGTCCTTGTGGTGAAGGTATACCCACTGTTCTGTTAGGCTGGACTTTCCAGGATTTTTATCCACTGACAGTGGAGAAGCAGCAACATATTTCCAAGTGAGGGTGGTATGTGATTTAGATTGGAACATCCAGCTGATGGGGATTCCCATACGCCTCCTGCCCTTGTTCTTCTTGTTGGAAGAAATCATGGGCTTGGAAGGATAGATGGTGCACATTGTTGCCAGTGTTCACTGGTGATGGAGCCTGTGAGTGTTGGGTTGGGCCACAAGTAACACTGCAAAAATTCCTGTGCTGTAAACCTTTTAACCTCCCCAACAAGACTATCAAATCTCCCTGTAAGGACACTTGTCCCATTCCAATTCTGGTGTAGACTGTCCAGTTTGTACAGATCCCACCTTCCCCAGAACCGAATCCAAAGCCCCAGAAATCTGAAGCCCTCCCCCCTGCACCATCTCTCCAGCCACCATTCACCTGGTGTATTCTCCTATATCTATACTCACTAGCTTACAATTAGTACCTTTGAGGTGCTGCTCGCTAATCGCTTTCCTAATTCACTCTCCTAACTATAGAATCCCCTAACCCTATTGCTCTCTTGTCTTTTTTCCTCCCTCCCTGTACAACTGAGTCACCCATGGTGCTGTGGCCATGACTCTGAACTGGGTACCTGTTAGAAAGTGGGATGTTCTCAGGGGAATACTGCACTGCCTATCTTGTTTTTCTTGTCTTTCTGTTCGCCACCCAGTCCCTCTCGCCTGCATGGTGACCACCTCCTGGATCATGCTTTTCATTCAGCCCTCGTCCTCGCGAATGCATCTCAGTAAAACCAGCTGCTTCCCGAGCTCCAAGATATGGTGCTGAGTTTTTGCATTTCGTGGCACTTTCTGCACATATAATTGTCCAGGATATGGTTCGTGTCCTGGAGTTCCCACATGTGCACCCAACGGCTGTGGGCACCCCTGCTGTGCCTCTCTGTTACCATTCAAATAACTCTCTTCTGCATCCTCTCTACGACCTTAACACACTTCATAAAATGGCTGCCCAGAATCAAACAGAATACTCCAGCTGAGGCCTAACCAATGTTTTAAAAAGGTATGCTCTTGGCTGTTGAAATTAGGGACTTCATTAATAAAGCCATGGATCCCATATGCTTCTTCGTCTGCCACTCTCAAAGATTAGTGTACAAACATCCCCAGGTCTCTCTATTCCTGCACCAGCTTTAACATTGTACCATTTAGTTTATATTGCCTTATCTCTCATTCTTTTCGCCAAATTGTATAATTTCACGCTTTTCAGCTTTTAAACTCAACAACCCTGCTTTTTAAAATCTTTTTCCTTTGCTCCCTGACTTCCAGTCATCTCCCCGTGAATGGGGCAATATCCTCTTGATTTCCCACGCATCATTATCTTTGCCAGAAAGTTTTATATTTGGTGCCTGATCTGCCAGAAGAGTTTATGCCTGGGAGTTAAGTTGAAAATCTATCCCATGTGTCTAACCTAGCTTTTGAAAAAAACAGTTTTATCTCTTCCTTTGCTCCCAGAGTAGGTGATTTTTTTTAGGATTTGGTTTCTCTGCCAACTCATTCAAATTATTATTTTTTTATTGTTAACTCTGACAATGAGGCCTCATTGGGGTGTGGTGGGGTGAATGGCGAAGATGTGAGGCCTGGGCTACTTTCCGGCCCAAACCTTACCTAAATCAGTTAGGCTCAACGTCAGTCCGACTCCAGCATCAATAATATGACACTGTTTTTTATTTTTTATTCGTTCATGGGATGTGGGTGTCGCTGGCTGGGTCAGCATTTGTTGCCCATCCCTGAGGGCATTTAACCACATAGCTGTGAGTCACATGTAGGCCAGAACAGGTAAGGATGGCAGATCTCCTTCCCAAAAGGGCATTAGTGAACCAGATTGGTTTTTGTAATAATTGACATAGTCGTCATTAGATTTTTAATTCCAAATTTTTATTGAATTCAAATTCCACCATCTGCCCTGGCGCGTTTCGAACCCAGGTCCCCAGAGCATTACCCGGCGTCTCTGGATTACTAGTCTAGTGACAATACCACTATGCCACTGCCTCCCCTTGGTGTGAGTAAGGTGCATGGAAAGATGCTCCAATGCATTGAGACTATGGGAATTATCCGAGCAAAGCTTAGCTTTGACAGAAGGTTGAGGGTGATTGTGGGAAGCCTGTCCCTCCTGGCCAACAAGGAAAGCTTTAAAAAACCAAATTAACTTATTTTTATGGCATTTTTGAGGACTAGGTGCTGATTTGATTGGTACAGGTTGTCATTTGGATCTGAGTAGCTAGTCCCCTGAGATTCAAATCTCAAAGATGCCCTCAGCCAATTGGGTAATGGCCTCATGCTGTCTGAAATATACCTGCTAAAATGGGGGCGTGTGTTCAATATAGATACAGTGAGTGCCATACTGCTTATATTTTAACCCCCTTGTCAAGCACTGTGGGTTAAATTAGGTGCTCAAGTCATCTTACGGATGGGATTTATCCTAGGATTCTCTGGGAAACTAGGGAGGAGATTGCTGAGCCTTTGGCTTTGATCTTTAAGTCATCTTTGTCTACAGGAATAGTGCCAGAAGACTGGAGGATAGCAAATGTTGTCCCCTTGTTCAAGAAGGGGAGTAGAGACAACCCAGGTAACTATAGACCAGTGAGACTTACTTCTGTTGTGGGCAAAATCTTGGAAAGGTTTATAAGAGATAGGATGTATAATCATCTGGAAAGGAATAATTTGATTAGAGATAGTTAACGGTTTTGTGAAGGGTGGGTCGTGCCTCACAAACCTTATTGAGTTCTTTGAGAAGGTGACCAAACAGGTGGATGAGGGTAAAGCAGTTGATGTGGTGTATATGGATTTCAGTAAAGCGTTTGATAAGGTTCCCCACGGTAGGCTACTGCAGAAAATACGGAGGCATGGGATTCAGGGTGATTTAGCAGTTTGGATCAGAAATTGGCTAGCTGGAAGAAGACAAAGGGTGGTGGTTGATGGGAAATGTTCAGACTGGAATCCAGTTACTAGTGGTGTACTACAAGGGTCTGTTTTGGGGCCACTGCTGTTTGTCATTTTTATAAATGACCTGGAGGAGGGCGTAGAAGGATGGGTGAGTAAATTTGCAGATGACATTAAAGTCGGTGGAGTTGTGGGCAATGCGGAAGGATGTTACATAGATAAGCTGAGGGACATAGATAAGCTGCAGCGCTGGGCTGAGAGGTGGCAAATGGAGTTTAATGCAGAAAAGTGTGAGGTGATTCATTTTGGAAGGAATAACAGGAAGACAGAGTACTGGGCTAATGGTAAGATTCTTGGCAGTGTGGATGAGCAGAGAGATCTCGGTGTCCATGTACATATATCCCTGAAAGTTGCCACCTAGGTTGAGAGGGTTGTTAAGAAGGCGTACGGTGTGTTAGCTTTTATTGGTAGAGGGATTGAGTTTCGGAGCCATGAGGTCATGTTGCAGCTGTACAAAACTCTGGTGCGGCCGCATTTGGAGTATTGGGTGCAGAGGAGATTTACCAGAATGTTGCCTGGTATGGAGGAAGATCTTATGAGGAAAGGCTGAGGGATTTGAGGCTGTTTTCATTAGAGCGAAGAAGGTTAAGAGGTGACTTAATTGAGGCATACAAGATGATCAGAGGATTGGATAGGGTGGACAGTGAGGGCCTTTTTCCTCGGATGGTGATGTCTAGCACGAGGGGACATAGCTTTAAATTGAGGGGAGATAGATATAAGACAGATGTCAGAGGTAGGTTCTTTACTCAGAGAGTAGTAAGGGCGTGGAATGCCCTGCCTGAAACAGTAGTGGACTCGCCAACACTAAGGGTATTCAAATGGTCATTGGATAAACATATGGACGATAAGGGAATAGTGTAGATGGGCTTTAGAGTGGTTTCACAGGTCGGCGCAACATCGAGGGCCGAAGGGCCTGTACTGCGCTGTAATGTTCTATGTTCTATGCTCTATGTTTTATACTAACCAACCACAGAGGAAAGAGGAATCCCACTTGGCCCAATCTGTCCACGTACAGTCTTTTCAGCTTCCTGCTCAGGACTCTGAAGTCTAAATTACCATAGGAACTAGAGCCCTGGCCAATTTTCTCTCACATAATTCATCAGGGGGCTGTGACCAATTATAGCCTTTGTACGACTGGGCTGAAATCAACAAACTCAGCTGAGATTGAAGCTCCACAGCTCAACTATTGACTCAATGGACTCAATGGCATGGGGTGGCATTGATGCACACTGGCAATGCTACTGGACTCATAATCCAGAGGTCCAGCGGACTTCCGGTTGCGGCGATGCACTGCTAAGCCGCACGTTTCGGCAGCTCCCGTTCTAACGGACTTTTGGGCTCTTTTCGGGAGCCCCAACGGAAGTTTTTTCAGACCAAACCCAGTGTGGGGTGACGAAGGAAGGTGCCACTCCCGGGTGTGTATGGAAAAGACCAGTGTCAGTGTCCAGATTGCGAAGGATCCTTTGGAGCAGCGGCAGAGAAGAGAAGGAAGAAGCAAGATGGCGGTGGATGGAGCCCAGACGACATGGGGGCCGGACCAGCAAGAATTACTCCGACGGTGTGTGGAGAAACTAAAGAAGGAGGTGCTGGCGCCGATGTTATTGGTAATCGATGGGCTGAAGGAAACACAAAAGGCCCAGGCGATAGAGCTCCGTGGAGTGAAGGCAAAGGCAGCCGAAAACGAGGATGAGATACAGGGCCTTGTGGTAAAAATGGAGACGCATGAGGCGCTACACAAGAGGTGTATCGAAAGGCTTGAAGCCCTGGAGAACAGCTCGAGGAGGAAGAACCTCCGGATTCTAGGTCTCCCCGAAGGAACGGAGGGAGCTGACGTTGGGGCTTATGTGAGCACGATGCTCCATACGCTAATGGGAGCTGAGGCCCCCTCGGGCCCCCTGGAGGTGGAAGGGGCTCACCTGGTCCTGGTGAGAAGACCAAAGGCGGGAGAACTACCAAGGGCGATAGTGGTGAGATTTCACTGCTTCACGGACAGAGAGGCTGTCTTGAGCTGGGCCAAGAAGGTACAGAGTAGCAGGTGGGAGAATGCGGTGATACGAGTGTATCAGGCCTGGAGCGCGGAGGTGGCGAGAAGGAGGGCGAGCTTCAATCGGGCCAAGGCGGTGCTTCACAGGAAGAAAATAAAATTTGGAATGCTGCAGCCGGCGCGATTGTGGGTCACGCACCAGGGCAAGCACTACTACTTCGAAACGGCGGATGAGGCATGGACCTTCATCCAAGAAGAGAAACTAGACCAGAACTGAGAGACTGATGTTGGGGGGGAAACAACGAGGTTGTTGTACAGAAGTGTAAATTGGGGAATGGGAGGTTTATAGTATTGAAACGATAGATGGGGAATTTTTCTCCTCTTGATGGGGGGACATGGAGAAATGTGGGCGCCGATGGAAAAAGGGACTGAGAGGGGGGATGGGGAATGAGGGAGCTGCGCCATAGGGGGCGGGGCCGATAGGAAAGCGCAGGGTTTTTCCCGCGCTATGGAGATGATGGCGGGAAGATAGGCGCAGGAAGGAAGAGAGTTCCACACACAGGGGGGTCAAAGAGAGAACGGGGGAAGCCGGGGTCAGTTAGAGTTAGCTGACTTTCGGAAGCATCATGGGGGGAGTAACCATGCTAGATGGGGATCTAGCGGGGGAGGGGGGGGACTAACTGGGTTGCTGCTGCTGAGAGCATGGGGGAGCTGGCAAGAGTAGAGGTGGTCGGGATGGGAGGGCGCCGCCTGGGGGATGAGTGGGTGCGTGGCACCCGGACGGGGGGCTGGCCGAGAATAGGGGATGGCTAGTCGGTGGGGGGGGGCGGGTGGCCCCCCAATCCGGCTGGTCACGTGGAATGTGAGAGGCCTGAATTGGCCGATTAAGAGGACCCGAGTGTTCGCGCACCTAAAAAGACTGAAGGCGGAAACGTGTGTCGTTCGAGGCTAGGAATATAGTGGTGGATAACGGGGGTAGATACGTGATGGTGAGTGGTAGATTGCAGGGAAAGGAGGTCGTGCTGGTAAATGTATATGCCCCGAACTGGGATGACGCGGGATTTATGAAGCGGATGCTGGGACGTATCCCGGACCTGGAGGTGGGAAGCCTGGTAATGGGGGGGGGGACTTCAATACTGTGCTGGATCCAGGGCTAGACCGGTCTAGATCCTGGACCGGAAGAAGGCCGGCAGCAGCCAAGGTGCTTAGGGGGTTCATGGAGCAAATGGGGGGAGTGGATCCGTGGAGATTTGCTAGGCCGTTGGCCAAAGAGTTCTCCTTTTTCTCCCATGTCCACAAGGATTACTCCCGGATAGATTTCTTTGTTTTGAGTAGGGCACTGATCTCGAAGGTGGCAGGAACGGAGTACTCGGCCATAGCTGTTTCAGACCATGCCCCGCACTGGGTGGATCTGGAATTAGGAGAGGAGAGGGAGCAGCGCCCACTCTGGCGACTGGATGTGGGACTATTGGCGGATGAGGGGATCTGTGGAAGGGTGCGGGGATGTATTGAGAGGTACCTGGAGGTCAATGACGATGGTGAGGTCCAGGTGGGGGTAGTATGGGAAGCGCTGAAGGCGGTGGTTAGGGGAGAGTTGATCTCCATTAGAGCTCACAAGGAGAAACAAGAGGGCAAAGAAAGGGAGAGATTAGTGGGGGAGACTTTGAGGGTGGATAAAAGATATGTGGAGGCCCCGGACGAAGGACTATATAGAGAGAGGCGAAGACTTCAGACGGAGTTTGACCTGCTGACCACAGGAAAGGCAGAGGCACAGTGGAGGAAGGCACAGGGAATGAGATATGAGTATGGGGAAAAGGCGAACCGGCTGCTGGCCCACCAACTTCGCAAGATGATAGCGGCGAGGGAGATTGGGGGAGTTAGGGATGAAATGGGAACTACGGAGCGGAGAGCAGGGAAGGTAAATGAGGTGTTTAAGACCTTTTATGAGAGGCTATATAAGTCCCAACCCCCGGAGGGAAAAGAGGGAATGCAACAGTTTCTGGACCAACTAAGGTTCCTGAGGGTGGAGGAGCAGGAGGTGGCAGGTCTGGGGGCGCCAATTGAGGTGGATGAGATGACTAAAGGACTGGGGAATATGCAGGCAGGGAAGGCCCCAGGACCAGACGGGTTCCCGGTGGAATTTTACAGGAAATATGTGGACTTGTTGGCCCCACTGCTGGCGAGAACCTTTAACGAGGCCAGAGAAGGGGGGATGCCACCCCCGACAATGTCGGAGGCGACGATATCACTAATCCTGAAGCGGGATAAAGATCCGCTGCAATGCGGGTCATATAGGCCTATCTCACTCCTAAATGTAGACGCCAAGCTGCTGGCAAAAGTGCTGGCGACGAGGATTGAGGATTGTGTCCCGGGGGTGGCGCATGAAGACCAGACAGGGTTTGTAAAGGGGAGACAACTGACTGTCAACGTTCAACGGCTTACATAGACTTACATAGAACATACAGTGCAGAAGGAGGCCATTCGGCCCATCGAGTCTGCACCGACCCACATTAATCCCTCACTTCCACCTTATCCCCGCAACCCAATAACCCCTCCCAACCCTTATGGACACTACGGGTAATTTAGCATGGCCAATCCACCTAACCTGCACGTCTTTGGACTGTGGGAGGAAACCGGAGCACCCGGAGGAAACCCACGCGGACACGGGGAGAACGTGCAAACTCCGCACAGACAGTGACCCAGCAGGGAATCGAACCTGGGACCCTGGCGCTGTGAAGCCACAGTGCTAATCACTTGTGCTACCGTGCTGCCCTACCGTTGTGCCCCTGCCGTGCTGTTGGGGGTGATAATGATGCCCCCAGCGGAGGGGGAGGCAGAGATAGTGGTGGCGATGGATGCGGAGAAGGCATTCGATAGGGTGGAGTGGGAGTATTTATGGGAGGTTTTGAGGAGGTTTGGGTTCGGGGAGGGGTTTGTCAGCTGGGTCAGACTCCTATATGGGGCTCCAGTGGCAAGTGTAGTCACAAACCGGCAAAGATCGGAGTATTTTCGGCTACATAGGGGAACAAGGCAGGGGTGTCCCCTGTCCCCATTACTGTTCACGTTGGCAATTGAACCTCTGGCCATAGCGTTGAGAGACTCTCAGAAATTGAGGGGGGTGGTTAGAGGGGGAGAGGAACATCGAGTGTCACTCTATGCAGATGACTTACTGCTATATGTTGCGGACCCTGTAGAGGGGATGACAGAGGTTATGCAGATATTGAGGGAGTTTGGAGATTTTTCGGGATAAAAGGCTAAATATGGGGAAGAGCGAGCTTTTTGTAATACACCCTGGGGACCAGGGAAGAGGAATAGACGCCCTGCCGTTAAGGAGAGTGGAAAGGAGCTTCCGATATTTGGGGATCCAGTTAGCTAGAAGCTGGGGAACTCTACACAGACTTAATCTGACGCGGTTGGTGGGGCAGATGGAGGAGGATTTCAAGAGGTGGGATATGCTGCCGCTCTCATTGGCGGGCAGAGTGCAGGCGGTAAAAATTATGGTTCTCCCGAGGTTTCTTTTCGTGTTTCAATGTCTCCCCATTCTGATCACAAAGGCCTTTTTCAAGAAAATAGACAGGAGCGTTATGAGTTTTGTGTGGGCAGGGAAGACCCAGAGGGTAAGGAGGGGCTTCCTGCAGCATAGCAGGGACAGAGGGGGACTGGCGTTGCCGAACCTGGACGACTACTATTGGGCCGCCAATGTGGCGATGGTTTGTAAGTGGATGAGGGAGGGAGAGGGGGCGGCGTGGAGGAGGCTGGAGATGGCGTCCTGTAAAGGAACGAGCCTAAAGGCGCTGGTGACGGCGCCGCTGCCGCTCTCCCCGAAAAGGTATACCACAAACCCAGTGGTGGTGGCAACCTTAAGGATCTGGGGGCAGTGGAGGCGACACAGGGGGATGACGGGTGCCTCGGTGTGGTCCCCGATCAGGAATAACCACAGGTTTGTCCCAGGAAAGATGGACGGAGGGTTCCAGAGCTGGCAACGGGCAGGAATTAGGAAACTGAGAGATTTGTTTATAGACAGGACGTTTGCGAGCCTGGGAGCGCTGGAGGAAAAGTATGAGTTGCCCCCGGGGAACAATTTCAGATACATGCAAGTGAGGGCGTTTACGAGGCAACAGGTGAGGGAATTTCCACTGCTCCCGACACAGGAGATCCAGGATAGAGTGATTTCCGGGGTATGGGTCGGGGAGGGCAAAGTGTCCGAAATATATCAGGAGATGAGAGACGAGGGGGAGGCGATGGTAGAGGAGCTGAAGGGAAAATGGGAAGAAGAGCTGGGAGAGGAGATTGAGGAGGGTCTGTGGGCTGATGCCCTAAGTAGGGTAAATTCTTTGTCTTCGTGTGCCAGGCTCAGCCTGATTCAATTTAAGGTTCTACACAGAGCACATATGATGGGAGCAAGACTGAGCAGGTTCTTCGGAGTGGAGGACAAGTGCGAGAGGTTCTTGGGAAGCCTGGCGAACCACACACATATGTTCTGGTTGTGCCCGGCACTGGATGAGTACTGGAGGGGAGTGGCAAAGGTGATCTCAAAGGTGGTGAAGGTCCGGGTCAAGCCAGGCTGGGGGTTCGCGATATTTGGGGTAGCGGAAGAGCCGGGAGTGCAGGAGGCGAAAGAGGCCGATATTCTGGCCTTTGCGTCCCTGATAGCCCGGCGAAGGATCTTACTCATGTGGAAGGAAGCGAAACCCCCCGGCGTGGAGGCCTGGATAAACAACACGGCAGGGTTCATAAAACGAGAACGAATGAAATTTGCGCTTAGAGGATCGGCTCAGGGGTTCTCCAGGCAGTGGCAACTGTTCCTTGACTATCTCGCGGAACGTTAAGGGAAAATAGATCGACAGCAGCAGCAGCCCGGGGGGGGGGGGGGGGGGGGAGCACTATTTTTTGATACTTTGTTAGCTCACTATTTTATTTAAATAATGTTATTTATCAGTCGCTATTTTTATGTTGATTTATAAAGTGGAAAAATTCTGTTTGAAAACTTCAATAAAATATATATATATTTTTTAATCCAGAGGTCCAGCTAAGGCTCTGGGGACATAATCGGGACACCATGATAACGGGTGGAATTTAAATTCATTTAATACATATTGTACAGAAAGCTAGGGCTGGATTCTCTGTTTTTGGGACCAAGTCCCCACGCCGTCGTGAATGCTGAGGAATTTTATGCCGTGCTCTATGGCGGACTCAGCCCCCGGACCTGGACCGCCAAAATAGTGCCCGCATCGGCCACTCGCCTGCCCCGGACCACCCGCACACATAGCCCCCAGTCCCGAATGAAGGCCGTGCCCTGCAATCAGCCCTCCCCCAGGCTGAGTCCGCAGCCGCCACATGAGTATCACGGTGGGACTATGCTCGAACCACGCTGTTGGGAATTCGGCCGGTCGGGGACGGAGAATCGCAGGGCGGGTCTCAGGCAATGGCCTGCGGCGATGGATACTCAGCACGCCGTACTCCCCAAGTGTGCCGATTTTCGGGGGCACGGAGAATTGCAAAACCGGCACCGGTCCCGATTTCGTGCCTGAAAACTGATTCTCCGCCCCATCGCCGAACGTGATTTTGGCGTCGGGGTGCGGAGAATCCAGCCCCTAGTCCCAGTATTGACCATGACAACTATCATCGATTGTTGTAAAAACCCTTGAGGGAAGGAAATCTGCCATCTTTACCCCGCCTGGTCTGCATGTGACTCCAGACCCACAGCAATGTGGTTGACTCTTAACTGCTCTCTATAGTGACCTAGCAAGCCACTCAGTTCAAGACCAATTACAAATGGGGAACAAACGCTGTTGGTAGCAAACAACCATGATCAGGGTTGCAATGATCACATCATCACTAATAAATGAGCACTTTTGCACGGACATAACATGGCTGCAGGTATATTTATTTACCATTTGAGAAATGTAAGCTCTGAGATTCTTTGTGAGTTCTGTCAAAATTGGTAATTCCGACATAAGTCTGATGGAACCCACTGGAAAATGGTCGGTATCTTGTTGGGAAGAACCAGGAATTATCTATATTCCTACGTTTAATCTTATTTTCCTTATATTTAGGGAATGTTTAGAATAACGTCTGAAACAGAGACAGTCACTGAACAATGTATTCACTGCACTCACCCTCGATACAAGTAACTGCACAGATGCGATGCTGAACGATACCATCCAAATCACCGCAATTAATATCTTACTGCGGGACCGACCCATGCGAGACTTCAGAGGATGGCAAACGGCATAATAACGGTCAACACCAATGATCATGAGAGTGTATATACTGACCGATACAGAGAGAATCTAATAAAGAAATTAATAAATTAAAAGTTCTTAAATTAAAGTTGCAGCTCGAAAGAGTTTGGAATTAATTCTAACAATGAAGCAACAGATCACTACATTTAATGATACATTTGGCACAGATTCACTCCTGGTCTGGAACTTTAGTCAGCAGGGCTGTCGGATTAAGTGGTGTTACCTGAAATTTTCTGGTCGTTAAAATCAGTGGCTAGAAAATTGGGGATGGCGTGAAAATGGTACACTGATCACCATTGCCAATTTTCTTTCGCAGTATGTGGGTGTCACTGGCTAGGCCAGTATTTACTGCCCATCCCTAATTGCCCTTGAGAAGGTGATGGTGAACTGCCTTCTTGAACCGCTGCAGTCCATGTGGTATAGGTACATCCAGAATTTGGGATGGTGCATATTCCGATCTGGACTCACACCAGTTATTTATGGGGGGAGATTTCAATTGTTGATTAGATCCGAGGATGGACAGGTTAAGTCCCAGGTCTCTGGTTACTTCTGTGATGGCAAGGGAGTTTGCTGTGTTCATGGAACAGATGTGGTGGTGGTGGTGGGGTGGGGGGGGGGGGGTGGGGGGGGGGGGTGGGGGAGTGGTGGATCTATGAAGATTTAGTCATCCAAGAGAGGCGTTTTCCTTCTTCTCTCACATGCACCAGGTCTACTCCAGAATAGATTTCTTCATAGTGGGAAAGGTGTAAGGTGTTACTCCCGGGGATGGTGGGAGCTGGGTACTCGGCGATAGTGATATCGGACCATGCTCCACACCATGTGGATTTGAGATTGGAGATGGAGAGTTGGACACATCACTCCTGGCAGTTATGGGGTTTTGTGAAAGGGTGGCTTCGGCCATAGGGAATTGCGTGTAGGTTCCAAATAGAATGGGAAGGTCATGTCTTCCATATCCTGGGAAGCTTTGCAGGAGGTGATGAGAGGGGAAATAAGATCATACAGGGCCCATCAGGATAAGGATGGCAGGGATGAAAGACCAAGGTTGGTGGATTTAAATTTGGAGGTGGGTCGGCAGTACTCCACAGCCCCTACAGCAGACTTGTTGGAAGAGAGACAGAGGCTACAAATGATGTTTGAGCTTGAATCGATGGGGAATGCAGTGAGACAGCTTCGCCGTTTGCGAAGGACATTTTATGAGTTCGGGGATAAAGCCAGTTGATTATTGGGCCACACGGGAAATAACCCAGGTTAAAGATGAGGGGGGAAAGCTGGCTAATGCCCCGAATAAGATTAATGGAGATTTTGAGTTTTTTTATCGTGGACTGTTCAAGTCTGAACCGTAGGAGGATGGCTCAGAGATGGAACAATTCTTGGACAGACTGGACTTCCCGGTGGTGGAAAGGGTGAAGAAGGAGGGGCTGGAGGCACCGTTCGGTTTGGAGGAAGTTATAGACTGTAATCGTTCCATGCAATCAGAAGTGATCTCTGAGGACCAGACAGGGTTTGTCAGGGGCTGACATTTGTCAAATATCAGAAGGCTTTTTAATATGGTCATGTCACCCTCTGTGGCACAGGTGTCGGAGATAATCATCTCCATGGATGAGGAGAAGGCCTTTGACTGAGTGGAGTGGAGCTACCTCTTCGAGGTCTTGGGGCGATTTGGGTTTGGTTCTACTTTTATTTCCTGGATAAAACTGCTATATAATGCCACCATGGCTAGTGTGAGGACCAATGCTGTGAACTCAGGATATTTCTGACTACACAACAGCACGAGACACGGATGCCCGCTGTCTCCACTATTGTTCGCGATAGCAATTGAAGCACTGGCCATTACGTTTAGATCATCAGAGGAATAGAAAGACCTTGAGAAGGGGTTGAGGAGCATAGAGTGTCCCTTTATGTGGACAATTTGTTGTTGTACATTTCTGATCCTGAGGTGAGGGCAGGTGTGAGCGCTATTCAGGGGGGCCAGCGAATCACTCACACTTGTTCTGGTCCTGCCCTAAGCTACTTGAGTTCTGGGTCTCGTTTTTTGAGATCATGTTGGAGATCGTTGGGGTCAAGTTGGAGACGTATCCGCTGGTGGCGATCTTTGGGGTGTCAGACTCCCCGGAGCTCTTTGAAGGGGGGAGGGCTGATGTCTTTGCTTTTGCCTCCTTTGTGGCCCAGAGGTGAGACCTGCCTTGATGGAGGTCGGCAGTACCGCCCAGGGCCCCGACATGGTTGGTGACCTGGCAGAATTACTGCCATTGGAAAAGATTAAATATTCCCTGAGAGGGTTGAAGAAAGTTTGTATTCCAGGCGGATGTCATTCATCATTTTCTTTAAGGATCTGCTCATGGCCAGCACTTAGGGGGATGGGGCAGGAGGGTTAGCAGGGAAGGGGGTGAGGGAGGGGGGATATTCGGGCTGAGGGGGGAGTGGGGATTTAGGGTTGTTGCTGTTACTTCATTGAAATAAAAATGACAAAATGATGTATTATATAATTATGCCTTTGTATGTGAGAATTTGGTAATGTTTGGAATATAATTTATATTTAAATATAAAATATATAACCCTATACCATCGCAATTTTCTCCATTGATACAGTGTATAATATTATAAGATGCACACTTGCATCATGGCTTGGTGGCAGACAGTGTATTATTACTTAATTCACACCATTGATGATGAATGTACTATATTACGAATAAACTTCAGGAAGTGTTGGACAGTGGCTGACCAGAACCTCGAGTGTGGTTTTTAATGCTTGACGGAGTGTTGCTGTGGCAACATTGTTTTGCCCACTATGCCAAAACAACACATTAACTGAATCGATATATAAAATGACTGACATGAAGTAAAATACTTTCTGATTTCATTTGACTGACATGAGATGAAAATATTTCACAGGTTACAGGTATGTCCTGTAGATATACAGGAGATAGGAGATATACCCGAGACCATGGTCATCATTGACTGGGCACCAGTGATCCCACAGCCACAGAGACTTGGGCAAGCTAGAGTGACACCTCAATGCACTGGAGAAGCACTGTCAGTGGTGCATTCGCAAGAAGGTGGCAAGTGAGGCAGTCCAACATCAGCATCTTCTTCCAAGCTAACATGCCTAGCATTGCGATGCTAATCACTCCAAACCTGCTCAGGGGTGGGACATGTCTGACACCTCGAGCAACTTTTCTACTCGGAACCCAATCATGGCAGGAGACTCTCAGAAGGACAGCAGAAATGTTTTAGGGATGTCCTCAATGCATCCCTGAAGCCATTAACCACCCTACTGACTCATGGGAATCCCTGACTTTTGTGACTGACCAAAATGGAGAAGGTTAATTCAGCAAGGTACCGAACACATCGAGAGACTTTGTCAGGAATACGCAGAGGCTGCCTAAGTAGAAGGATATACAGGACCATACAAATATAATGGTTGTTAATATTTATTTTCTTACCATTTTACAGAACTTGCTTAAAATCAGATAGACAGATTGGATGAGTGGCAGGTAGGCTTTTATTATGTGAGGTTATATATTATGTATATAACTTTGGTGGGAAGAACTGAAAAGCAGAATACTTATTAAATGGTGAGAAACAATTAAATGTTGGTTTTTAGAGACATTTGATTACCCTTGTGTACAAAACACAGAAAGTGAACATGCAGGTGCAGAAAACAATGAGGAAAAGACAAATGGTATGTTAGTCTTTATTGTATGGTAATGGCAGAGCAAGATTAATGAAGTCTAGCTGGAATTGTACAGAATTTGGTAAGATTCCACCCTGTGTGTTGTTTTGGTCTCCTTGCCTAAAAATAATTGCCTTGAGGGTAGTGCACAGAAAGTTTGCTATATTGATTCCATGGGATGAGAGGGTTGACATAGAGATTGAATGGAATGGGTCTATACACTCTGGACTTTGGAAGAATGAGAGGTGATCGCATTGAAATATATAGGGTTGGATTTAATGTTCCCCCACTGGCAGATTGGAAAGCAGGTTGGCGCATTAATTCCAACAGGCAGTGGCGCCGCCTCCCTGCCTGTCCCAGACAGCTGCATTATCCCAGTGGTTGGAGGTGGTGTCGGATGGCCCGTCCACCCAAGGGCTCTTATGTTGACTCAAGTGGACAATTAATGCTGACTTCAGCCCAATCCCGACGCCCCGGTTGGAAAATAATGTGCTTGTAACATGGGTTTATCCAGGATCAGGAATACAATGTTGGTAAGTGGCCTGATTCGTGATTCCTGACTCCAAGATGAACACCCGCCTCTTTATTCACCCATATTCCCTTTCTTTTTGGTGAAACAAATTGGAAGGCAATGTTTTGTGCCCTTTTACCCAGGTCTTGCAGGCATTGCAAGCCTTTGGTTAAGGTGCTCTCTAATAACTGTCAGAACGTGCGCAGATCTTGCACTGACTATTCTTGCTGAGTTCGCAACTGGGTTCAGTGTGGGATTTTAACTTGTGTTGTGAGGTTTACTTTTCTCCTGATGTCAAATATAATTTTTTAAAATCCAATAACTTGGGTGGGAGAATCCCGCCCACCATATATGCCCATTATAGATGTCAGGAGATACTTAAGTCACGAGATACAGAAGGAAGGGGGAGGAACATATTTTGCAAACTGTGTTACTGGAGTTTAATTTGTATATTATAATTTTCTGGACAACCCACTCAAAAACTAGACTGGTTCAAATTGTGACAAGTGTCTCAACTACGTTTGGACATTGTCTTTACAGAAAGATATTTCATTATTTGCCCTGCATTCTCTGCAGAGTGATTCCCTTTGTGGATTACACTGCAATCAAGTGAGGATCTTCTAAAATGAAAGCTCCTTATCCTATTATTGAAAAAGTACTCCACTGCCCACGAGAGAGATCCTGTTCTTTATTAGCGAGACTAACTTGCCAGTCACTGGTAAACCACTTGGATGAATCATACTGTATGTTGTTTAAACGAGACACACATGTGACAACCTCAGCTCTCCATCCAAATAAAAACTTACGAAAAACATCTATTATGTGCATATATGGTGGGCGGGACTCTCCCATCGGGCAGCTAAGTGCCGGCGCTGTCGTAAAAACGGGAGTGTTTTACTCCGGCGTCGGCACCCGTTCCGGGACCCCATTCTGCGGCCCACAGTGGGGTAGCACGGCGCTGGAGCGGCCCACGCCACTCCAGCTGCCGATCCCGGCCTGAACCCGGCGCCAACTAGCGCATGCGCAGTGGCCTTCTTCCCCGCGCCGGCCCCGATGCCAAATGGCGCAGGGCTACAGGAGCCGGCGCGGAGGAAAGGAGGCCGGGAGGCAGAAAGGCCGGCCCGCCAATCGGTGGGCCCAGATCGCAGGCCAGGCCACTATGGAGGCCCCCCCCCCCCCCCCCCGGGGGTCAGACCCCCCTCCCCCACCCCCCACAGGCCGCCCCGGCCCCTTCAACACCGACGTCCCGCTGGCTCAGAGGATGTTAGAGCGGCGCCGACGGGACTCGGTTTTTTGATGAAAGCCGCTCGGTCCATCCGGGCCAGAAAATCGGCGCACCGGCCCATGCCAGCCCGGGCCGGAGAGTCGGCGCATACCCCGACTGGCGGGAGAATCTTCTGCGGAGAATCGCGTCCTGGCATCAGGGCGGCGTGGCGCGATTCGCGTGGCCCTCCACCGGCTGGGGGGTCGGAGAATTCCGCTCTCTATCTGTCAACCACTTACAGATCCCCAGAATTCAAGAACTTTAATTTCAAAGCACAACTTAATGGTAAAGGAACAGGAGACTGGGAGGTGGGGGAGAGGCATGTAGCCCTGAAGGACTCTGAATTACAGTAGGATGGTACTTTTAGCAAGTGAATGTGTTCTTCAGACTAAGCTTCAAATCTATTCACCACAAGGACTTGCAAATTAAATATTCCCATCAGTTCCATCGACCATCAGTCAATTGTACACACAATACTTCAACTCAAGATAGGTGTATTTGCAAAGTAAAATTCACATTGGGCTTAATGTTAGGAGACCCCATTTCCTTTTTGAGGATCCAACTCCTAATTTTTAACAATTCCTGTATGGAGTAAGCATCGTTCTCCCAAATCCTCTCCCCTGTCAGCCACGGCAGACTCCCAGAATGCTGATTAGGTTATGGGTGGAAATGGGAAATAGCATAGCCAGTACTTTTGGACAACTAAATTTTAGATTGAAATCTGATACAGTAGTCGGTGCTCAAGTGTCCTGTTCAAGGAGAGAGAAGGTGTCAATTACAAAAATAAAGATAATAGAACAGATTAGAAGTGGATGGGGTGTAAATGATACAAAGTATATAATTGTTATGCATGCTTTAAGAATGTAAGAAATAAGGGCAGGAGGAGGCCACTCGGCCCCTCGAACCTGCTCTGCCATTCAATAAGGTCATGGCTGATCTGATAGAGGCCGTAACTCCATTTTCCTGCCTGCAAGCTCACCGGCCCCCCTCCCACCCCCTCCCCACCCCACCCCCTCCGCATAATGCTCGACTCTTTTGTAGAGCACAAATCTGCCTTGAATATATTCAATAACCCAGCCTTCACTGCATTCTGGGATAGAGGAGTCCAACGAGAAGAAATTCTTCCTCAATCTCCTTGATATGGCGACTTTTATTTTGAAATTGCCGCCCCTAGACATGAGGGGAGGAATGAAAAGAGGGTATGTTATTTTTATGTACCTTTTCTTACGTCTATTCATCATGTTGAAAACTGCACATGGTCGCTAAGTTTAACATATTATAGTTTTTGTTAGCTGCAAGCAGCCTACTCTTTCCTGTTAATTTTCAAATTTTCGATGAAGTGTAATCTGAAGAATCATATATGGGAATTAACTACAGCCATTAATGCAGGATATTGGTTAGAAGGAATTACTGTGCATTGCAGTGTCTAGAAACAGAATTAACTTCAGTGGAGATACAGCCAATAATCTTTGTGTTCACTGGGTGAAGTTCTGAGCCGTGACAGTGATGTCGTTGGATTGACATATGAAATATAGAGGGCTCTAACGTTAATTAAGCTAGCTCGCTTGATGTTTAAATAAAAAAATAATAATTGTGAATTTTCCCTCCCTATTCCACCCTTTCGCTCCCAGAAATTCCGAGGCCTATAAATTCAGCAATCCAACGCCTATTTTTCAGATGCATACTGGTCCACTCTGCCCCCAATGTGGAAGGCAGAAAGCATGCACCCATTTCCAGTTGGAACGGTGCAGTACATCATATTGGGAAAGGAATGGGGCGGCATGACGCAGTGGTTAGCACTGGGACTGGGGACCCAGGTTCGAATCCTGGCCTGGGTCACTGTCCGTGTGGAGTTTGCACATTCTCCCCATGTCTGCGTGTGTTTCACCCCCACAACCCAAAGATGTGCAGGTTAGGTGGATTGGCCATACTAAATTGCCCCTTAATTGGAAAAGTAAAATAATTGGCTACTCTAAAGATATTTTTTTTTTAATTGGGAAAGGGATAAAAATTGTTGTACGGTGCCCGCACCTAATACAGGTATTAGGCCCTCTCTAGAGCCAAAAGGTGTCTGATGGCTTTTTGAAGAGTCCACTGAAAGACAGCCAACTGGTTACACCAGCAGCTGCACTCAGGAAAGGCTACATGGTAAGTTTCCAAAATGTACATAGCTGAATTGGAAACCCAGAGGACCAAGCAAGGGAGTACCTCCCAACCCCACATTTAAAGACTGTGGTGACTGCCATGCCCCCAACACTGCTCCCCACTACCCTCTGCTCTCCATTCATCCCCATCGGTTTCTGAGCTCTATCTCTCTCTCTATCTTTCATTTTCCCTGTCCCTGGTTTGCGTGGCTTGAACGTCATTTGCTGATGTGTTATTATTGGTTTAGTTGGAGCTAGAACTCAAAGAATAAGAACTATAAATGAAGGTTAGATTCAATATTTGTAATCTAGCTTGTTTTATAAACATAGCAACATAGAACAAAGGAGCAGGAGGAGGCCATTTGGCCCTTCGGGCCTGCTCCTCCATTCATTATGAGCATGGCTGGTCATCCAACTGAGTAACCTGTTCCTGCTTTCCCTCTGTATCCTTTGATTCCTTCAGCCCCAAGAGTTATAGCTATCATAAATGTTATGGCATCAACTACTTCCTGTGGTAGAGAATTCTGCAGGCTCACCACTCTCTGGGTGAAGAAATTTCTCCCCATCTCAGTCTTAAATAGTCTACCTCGCATCTTCATACCTGGTCCCTGGCTTGAGACTCCCTAACCATCAGGAACATCCTTCCTGCATCAACTGTGTCCCTGTTGTTTTAGAACTTTATATGTTTCTATAAGATCCCCTCATTCTTCTAAACTCATGCGAATATAATCCTAACTGATTCAATCTCTTCTCATTCATCTGTTTCTCCATCCCAGGAATCAGTCTGGTAAAACTTGGCTGCACTCCCTCCATAACAAGAGCACCCTTCCTCAGATAAGGAGACCAAAACTGCACACAATACTCCCAGTGTTGTAAGAATCCTCCTGTTGAAACCCTGTTTTCCCATGTATTCCCTTTATTTTCTGTTCATTTGGCTTTTATTATTTTTGCACCTGGACAATAGGACGTGAAATTTTAAGGTGGACTTCGCCGTTAATTTTTTTAAAAAGGAATCCGGCAGGATGTGCTGGCATCGGTGATGACTCATCTTGATGGGCTAGGCTGTCGTCCAATGAGCTGCTTGCTTTGCCAGTCTCTCAGATGGTATTCTATGCTGACTGGTGCTGACCATTCCAGAATGTTCTGCCAGGGACAGGAAGGCTTCATCTGGTTTTTAGTTTTGTTTTGATCAAGAAGCTGGAGGGTCGCAGCCCAGATCTCTCTCTCTTACCTGATGGACTCTGACTGAAGGTTCAAAGTAAAGACCTTTCTCTCTCTACAGTCAGATTGAACTGCAAGGAAGTTCAGTCCAGCAACAGCTGCAGGCCGGGCCAGTTGTTTAAAGAACCCTCTTTAAAATGTTGTGAGGGGAACTCTGTTTTTCCTCAGTAAAGCTAGGGGACATTCTGGTGGGGCTGGAAACAAACAAGAATTACATATGCCTGAGGTGGAACTTCTGAGTGAAGGCCCAGGTTATTAAAAATGAAAGTGACTCCCTAGAGGGCATCCCACAGTCTGGGGATTCGGGCTGAATGTTTCCACCACGAGATCCTCGTTAGCCATCCAACCGGTGGTTCTCAATCACCTGGAATGCATCCTGGAAGGACAGTCAGCTGAAAAAACAACTTCAACATCTGAAGCAAGGACACTCATCCTCCATCTCGCGTTCATTCTCTTTTCTCCCCCCCTCCCCTCTCCTTCCGCATGTGCATTTCTTGTGTCTATTTAGGTCGTGGGTGGGACAGTAAAATGGGATACTCTATTATAATTATTGCATATGTTATCTCAATTGTTATAATAAACAGTCGTTGTGTTTCACATACAAATCCGGCGCCTGTAAGTTATTGGAGCAATCGATCTCATGAAACATTATACGAATTATTGATTAATTCACTTGTTTTGGGATTCCGGGCCTGTGGAGCTGGAATTGATTGCATATTAGTCCAGGGTATCGTAACAGTGTGGTCTCACCAGACCCCTGTATAATTACAGCAAGAGAACCCTGCTCCTGTACTGAAACCCTTACACTATGAAGGCAAACACACTACTTGTCTTCTTCATCGCCTACTGCATGTGCATGTTTACTTTGGCGACTGGTGTACAAGGATATCCAGGTATCATTGCACATTCCCCTCTCTCAATCTGTAGCCATCTGATAATAATCTGCCTTTCAGTTTTTGCTACCAAAGTGGCAAAACCACACTTTTATCCATATTATACTGCATCTGCCATTCATTTGCCCACTCACTCAACTTGTCCACATTACACATCCTCCTCACGGCTTACCCCCCCCCCCCCCCCCCCCCCCACCCAGCTTTGTGTGATTTTGTGGCTGGGAAGGAGCAAGGAAACTCCAAGCATATGTATTCTTGAAATTGCTTGATTTCTTTTATACTCTTGGATGTTAGTAGTTTAAAAGTTCTTGTCAAACTATAAATTATTGTAAAATTTCAAATCAGTCTTTCTTAATAGGGCATGAAAGAAGTACGCCAGAAACTTGGGTATTTGGTGAAGGCACGGTAGACTGTTACTTTTACAGGGTTCCTAGTGGCGACGATCACTTTTGGCAAACCTCGTTTTGTTCTTTAAGGAACAATGCACTTTCAGTGTGCTACTTGTAATGACAAAAATTACTCCCAGGCCTTATGGCCCTTCTACTTTCAGAGGGAAAGTGCTATTTATGACACTTGCATGTAAACCATACTGGTTTAAATAAGACGCAAAAGCGTCTTGAAAATAGTATTTTAATATTTTTGGGTGAAACACTTACTTGAGCAAAACGGACCAGAGGGCAGAGCAATTCTCCAAACAGCCACCTTTGAAGGAGGACCTCTGTAAATGTGAGGGGTATACAAAAGATGGCCATAGTCAGGTCGGCCACAGCAAGGTTAATGAGAAATACTGTGATATCCGTTCTGGTCCTACAGCCCATAGTCAGCACCCAAATAACTAGTATGTTCCCACTCAATGACAGTAAGGTAGCTGAGGCATACATAATGATAATGATGTAATGGGCTGCATCTGGGATTATTAAATGTGTCTCATTTTTCATGGCCTGTGACATGTTGTACAGCTCCATGCTGGTGTTGGTGGAGTTGAGTTTAGATATTGGATCCCGCCAAAGCAGTGTCTTCTTTCTTCTTCTTCAAGGTTTCTGAAATTAGATTGTCATCTGATTATCAGTATTGTATATGTGATCTGTACATCATCAAAAAAATCAAGGCTAATCTTTCATCCAGAAGGCCTCATCTCTTCTCAGACCCTAAACCGTTTCTTCAGCAAGGCAAACAACATGTTAAACCTTCCAAAAAACATGAACGTCTGTGAAATGTCTGCCTGACTCACTCAAAATGCAGAGAGCAATTGCTTCCAACAGAAGCAGCATCCAGAGTCTAAAATTACATGATTCATCATTGTCCTTGAAGTATTTAATCATCTCTATTTCCATCCTTATAACCTACAAATCAGATCTTAAGCTCCTTACTGGAAGAGCTGTTTGGTGCAACAAATCTTGAGTCTCACTTGAGTTTTGCTAATTTTGCTGCTTCTGTCCTCATTCCACCTAAAACGGACCTGCTTTTGTGCATTTGATCCAAATCTCTCATTCTCAGCAGGGGTCTCCCATTGCTCCTTAATTATCCTCTCTTGTGAAAGCAAGTTCAGTTCTTTGAGTCTCTTTTCATAACTTGCACTTCATTGGGCTGGAATAATCCAAATCACTTTCTCGCTGATTTCAATCCAATCCAATTCATGGGTCTGTGCTTGTTCCAGATGGTGTGTGTGATCTGCATTTCCTTATTAACGTGTGCCAGTCTTGCTATAATCCTGTAACCAGACTTACTGTAACAAACTCCTCCAGCAAACCAGCAAATCCAGACAGGGGGAAACTCTCAAGTAAAGAGGGGGGTGAGGAGATGGAGATTGGGGGCGCGGGAAGAAATTTTTGAATTCTCAAACTCTGACTCAACTGTCCACTTCCCGTTTCAACGGAGGCCAGTCAGTGGTCAGCACCACTCAGGAGACCACGTAATCAGTAAAATCTTTTAAAGAGGCTACATGCCTCTATTTTCTTTCTCTTTTTTAAAGCAGGCATTAAACGGCAGTAAACTTCAAGGAGGGAGAGACCCACAATTTAAGTGCCAATATTGCACTGCTTGACTCCAGGAGGGGCAGGAGTGTTTTCCCCTGACCCAACAGTCTCTCTACCTTCTTTGCTTTCGATTTCCCTCTTGGTGTTTAACAAGGTGTTTACCAAAACTCACTTTCACAGCCATATTTCCTTCCTCAGCAACTATCTGTGTCCCCAATTTACTCCCCCCCACCCCCGTTGATTCCAACTCAAGTTCCACTCCTCATGTTTTGAATCCACCCAGGGCTTTGACAAAGAGTCAGCCAGACTCGAAACATTAGCTCCCTTCTCTCTGCACAGATGCTGTGAGACCTGCTGAGACTTTCCAGTATTTTCTGTTTTGGCTCTCCACGAAATTGGACCCCTCTGATATCAGATTTGCCCCTTGAAATGTCTGATTCACCTTCCCGTGGTGTCCAATGCTCCACCTGTTGTGAAAAATGGTACTCCTCAGGCTATTATAGATTCTCATGAAGTTAATAGACATTGCATAAGGTCAACTGGCAGAAAGTTGTTTTGTTTTGGAAAAACTACCATAAAATCGCTTAGGAGTTCTTGCCCACCTATTTTGGGTAGTCAGTGACTCCTCATCGTTAAAACTTACACTGTGAATTCAGATTCCCCCCAACAATGTCTGATTCACCTTACCGTGAGGGAGGTAATGGTGTAGTGGCAATGTCACTGGATCAGTAATTTTAAGGCCTAGGCTAATCCTCTGGGACAGGCAGCCCGGTGGCACAGTGGTTAGTACTGCTGTCTCACAGCGCCAGAGACCCGGGTTCAATTCCGGCCTTGGGTCACTGTCTGTGTGGATGTTGCATATTCTCCCCGTGTCTGTGGGTTTTCTCTGGGTGCTCTAGTTTCCTCTCACTTTCCAAAGATGTGCAGGTTAGGTGGATTGGCCACGCTAAATTTCCCCTTAGTGTCCAAAAAGATATGTAGGACATTCAGAATTATCCCTCAGTGTACCCGAATAGATGTCGGAGTGTGGCGACAAGGGGATTTTCACAGTAACCTCATTGTAGTGTTAATGTAAGCCTACTTATGACACTAATAAAGATTATCATTACTAAGGGGTTAATGGGATAGGGCAGGGGAGTGAGCTTGGGCGAAATGCTCCTTCAGAGTGTCGGTGCAGACATGATGGCCCGAATGACCTCCTTCTGCATTGTTGGGATTCTATTCTATCAGGACGCGGGTTCAAATCTCAACATGGCAGCTGATGGAATTTAAATTCAATTAATAAATCTAGTCTCAGTAATGGTGACCGTGACAAGTATCATTGGCCATTGTTAAAAACCCATCTGGTTCAGTAACGCCCTGTATGAAAAGAAATCTACCACCTTTACCCACATCGACATGTGACTCCAGGTGCACAGCAATGTGCTTGACTCTTACCTGCCTCTGCCAAGGCCTAGCAAGCTACCCAATGCAAGGGCAATTAGGGATGGGTAACCAATGCTGGCCTTGCCAACGAGCCCCACATCACATGCAGGAACGAAGAACAAAAAAGAGTCTGATTCTTCCCCACGTGATGATCCATTTCCTTCTCTAACCACAAATTCAAACTGTAACCCCCCTCATCACTACGCGCCCCCCCCCCCCCTCCCCCGCATAAATGGCCATGCATGACACCTGAATTACCTGACACCTGCTCTCCAGCTGCTATTTTTCCCAACAGACAACCAATCTGACTGGCTGTCGGGCTGGTAACCTGCTCAAAAGAATGAAAAGCCATCGAGCAAGGCATTCCAGCTTTCAGTTTGGAAATCTTCCTCCCTCCCAACCGACTCTCCCTGTGTCTCCGAGTAAATATCGGGACTTCTGACCCATGCTGCTTTGAAGGGCAGGTGCACATTTTCCTGCCTTTTAAAAATAATTTCTGTTGGAAAATACTGGAAGGGAGAATAGTGTAGGGCCAAAGCACCGTTATCTTCTGAATTGTAATTGAAACAAGGGGCAAAATTATCCGGAAACGGCGCGATGTCCGCCGACTGGCGCCCAAAACGGCGCCAATCAGACGGGCATCGCGCCGCCCCAAAGGTGCGGAATGCTCCACATCTTTGGGGGCCGAGCCCCAACATTGAGGGGCTAGGCCGACGACGGAGGAATTTCCGCCCCGCCAGCTGGCGGAAACGGCCTTTGGTGCCCCGCCAGCTGGCGCGGAAATGACATCTCCTGGTGGCGCATGCGCGGGAGCGTCAGCGGCCGCTGACAGTTTCCCACGCATGCGCAGTGGAGGGAGTCTCTTCCACCTCCGCCATGGTGGAGACTGTGGCGGAGGCGGAAGGGAAAGAGTGCCCCCACGGCAGAGGCCCGCCCGCGGATCGGAGGGCCCCGATCGCGGGCCAGGCCACCGTGGGGGCACCCCCCGGGGTCAGATCGCCCCGTGCCCCCCCCAGGACCCCGGAGCCCGCCCACGCCGCCTTGTCCCGCCGGTAAGGCAGGTGATTTAATTTACGTTGGCGGGACAGGCAATTTATCGGTGGGACTTCGGCCCATGCGGGCCGGAGAATCGAGCGGGGGGGGCCCGCCAACCGGCGCGGCGCGGCGCGATTCCCGCCCCCACCGAATATCCGGTGCGGGAATCGGCGGGGGCAGGATTCACGCCAGCCCCCAGCGATTCTCCGACCCGGCGGGGAGTCGGAGAATGTCACCCCTGATCTCCCCTTTGGAACTGCCTTGACCTGTCAATCAAAAAGGATTTAGCAGCCAATGGGTCATAAAATTGAATGTAAACATTGCAGGTCAAAGTTTTCAGATTTCTAGGCATACACACAGACTTCTATACTTTAAAAAGCAATTAAATTGACTCTGTGAAAACTACTTCCAAGGTTTCCACCATTTTAAATAGATTACTTTTACCTTCATCTCGCAGACCTTTAAACTTGGCATACCAACACATTTTTAAAGACATTTAGGCGTACAGATGGGATCACTTTCATGTTTATTTGAGAGATGTGTATTTTTGAGATACTGAGTGACTGTTTAATGGGCTTAGGGGCACAGATGGGATCACTTTCACTTTATTAAAGTTTCTCACTTTACATACTGACTGACTGTTCAAAGGGTTTAAAGGCTCCAGATGGATAGAGCAGTCAAACGTGCCCCATTCAGGGAAAAACCTCTGACCTGAGCCCCTCCAGCCCAGTCCAAACCCTCCTGACCCCACCTCCTATGAAGAACCCCTCAGCATCCTGGAGGCAATTGTTGGGAGAATACCTATCCCCTTACCACCCTTTGGACTGCAAGGTGCCACGTTGGCACTGCCAAGGGGTGGGGCCTGAAGGGGGTAATGAGGGGAATGGGGGATGAAAGGATGGCTACTGAGGGGGGGTTGCACCTGGGTACTAAGGGGGGCTGAAGGGGGTACTGAAGGGGGATGGAAGGAAGACTGGGGGGTTGAGGGAGAAAGGGGGAGCTAAAATGGGGTAATGAGGGGGAGTGGGGCTGAAGAGGGGTTCTGAAGAGGGGAATCCCTTGCCAGCAATTAGGGTGGATTGGGAGAATCGTAGCCATAATGTTTTTTGAAGTTTTCTTCCAATCATTTCCTTCAGCACTGCAGTCTCCTTATTATATCTCTTGGCTTCATCCCAGAATATTGAACATTCCTGAGTCTTCTCTGCCAACTGGTTATTTAGTTCTTCAAAGTGGAATTAAGTTCATTTTGTTTAATTTCATAATCTTCCAGAGGAACAAACGTTGACCTGAGGGATCCTTGTAGTCTGTGAAGGTCCTTCAACAGGTTTGTCTTTTCACTGCAAAGCTCATTTACTTTGTCTTATAGTTTCTTGTCATTTAACAGAACCTCCTTGGCTTTTTTCCGCTGTTCCTCCATTCTACTGTTCAAGCAGGTTACCAGCCCGACAGCCAGTCAGATTGGTTGTCTGTTGGGAAAATAGCAGCTGGAGAGCAGGTGTCAGGTAATTCAGGTGTCATGCATGGCCATTTATGCGGGGGGCGGGGGGGGGGGGGGGTGCGTAGAGACGAGGGGGTTACAGTTTGAATTTGTGGTTGGAGAAGGAAATGGATCATCACGTGGGGAAGAAATATAATATCTAGTGTTAATCTAAATTGCATCAACTGAAAATGGCAGCGCCAAAAGCTGTAGCCAAAAGATCTGAAAATAAAGTAGATTCAAAATAAATAGTCAAATAACAACACAGTTCTCCTGCAGCCTCCATTAATCGATTTGAAAAAAGGCAGCTAATCTTCAAAAATGACCTGTAAGACATCAACCTCACAACCTTAAAAAACAATTTCATGTTGGTGTGATGAATGAATATCACATTCTGGCATGAATATCAGAAATGTATGTATGCCCTGATTTAAATACCTTTAAGCTACATTATAATATTTAATTGAAACTCCTGCCTGTTCATTGTGGCAGTTTCCTTCTCCCAAGTGGTTTCTACGCAGGCGCTGTTGCAATTTTCAAAATGAGCCGAGAGCTGATGAACATAATTTAACCCCATCTTCCCCTTAACCAACCGATGGCATAAATAATTGGAAAAGCTGCATCTTTGCAAAGTGGTATTACCGATGTTAAAACTTATGTAAAAACAGTTCAAAAATGCTCAGAAATGCTCAAAGTGCATTGGAGTGCTTGAGTGGCCTTGTTAATAACTGGTGCAACTTGGCTGCATAATTTCAGTGAAAGACATTCACACACAAATTGTTTTCACTTTTGCTAGTAAGAAGGAAGATACTGGTTTTAAAGAAATGTATTGGTTGCCTTGCTGTAAGGGAAGCATTTTAATACCTGTTTGTTATGTACCCACATTTTCTATTCCAATGTACGTTGTGTCATAGTGATCGCCATTAAATATTAAACAGGAGGGTTTTTTTTACTGAATGAGAGCTGCACTACTTCAGTCTGAGAGGCTTCAATATAAATTCATTGCTGACAAATGGAATCTGCCTATTCCAGTGGTTGTGCATAAGCTGTTCATCATTGGAACATCTGCTTTTGTATGAAAGAACAAGTGGCTTCCTGCAAAAGGTACAGTTGCTTTAGTGTTCTAGTGTACTGGTGCACAGTGTCATAACAATCGGGATACAGATTAAACTGTCATGCTGTTAACCTGACAATCTTGACTGCAGAACTGTGCTAATGTATTTATCGAAGGCTCGGCACTTTAATACAGTCGAGATGGAAAACTTGAGTGCGTTTTCGTGGGCTCCTGTTGCACAGCTCTTAGTAGAGATCCTAATTTTTGCAATTAAGTTCATCATAGGTCACTGCTAAGTCCATTGCACAAGAGCATACAGACAACGTAATCTTAGCTCAGAATACAGGTACAGCAGCAAATCATCCAGCCCCATGTGGCCAGGGCAGGAAATAGTGATGTCAAACACATATTGATTTTACATTAAAAGGTATCTCACTGCTGGAGAATATTACAGCCTTACATGAGTCCTGGTCCATTATAATAAGCGTGAGCGCAGATTAAAAAAAACATTGCGGGCATAACTCCTATTTTTTTATGTCAATGGAAATCAATTTCTCTTATAATCTGCCCTCATATCTTCTCCCTTGCTATTCAATGATATTAATCTCTATATATTTAACTCTTAAACAGGCATATTATAAAACATCAATTCAGCCTCTAAACTGATTGATTTGTATAAGTTTTTTCAGTAACTCCTGACTCACAGAAATCTCTACAGTGCAGAAGGAGGCCATCCGGCCCATCTAGTCTTCACCGACCCTTCGAATGAGCACTCTACCCTCGCCCACTCCCCTCTATCCCCGTAACCTAACCTGCACATCTCTAGACACAAAGGGGCAATTTAGCATGGCCAATCCACCTAACACGCACATCTTTGGACTGTGGGAGGAAACCGGAGCAGCCGGAGGAAACCCACGCAGACATGGGGAGAACATACAAACTCCACACAGATAGTGACCCAACGCTGGAATTGAACCCAGGTCCCTGGTGCTGTGAGGCAGCAGTGCTAACCAATGTGCTACCGTGCTGCCTCAGGATGGCTTCATTTTAGAATTAATGTGCAGTGCTTCACAAATGAAAATGTTCAAATTTCGTGATGTCGCTCATACTTCTTATTTGATGTTTCATCAATCATATTTATGTGAAGTTTTAGCATCAAATGTTTTCTTTTTCTCAGTATGGGTCTCTCCACATCACTTTTTAATCTTGGTTGAGATACTGAGCGTATTCTCTGTTTCTTGACTTCCCACAATGTATCCCCTTTTATAAATTCTGCCGTCAATTGTGCTGGTCTCCATTTAGTGCTTGAGAGGAAGAATTCTAATCTGGAGAACCCTGGGTGTAAATTGATAACCCACTGTTCCACAATAATATGCTTTGGTAATTTGCAAGGTATAAATGCCCTCTTATTGCATGGGACTCTCAGACATGCTTAGAAAAACAAACTTTCTTTTGTGCATTTCCTTCAGCGTTTTGTATTGCATGACAACCTTGCTGATGGACTAGAAAGAAGAAACCTTTTCTGCTCCATGTAGTTAACCCTTAACGTTAAACAGCAATGTAACAGAATGACATGGGAGGTGCCAACTTAGTCAGGCTTGTCTCATTCTCTCTGTGGGAAAGAGATTTGAAGTGCTTGATTTTCCACCTGACTGTGGGACCACATAGTGTGAGATTGTACAACAAGTTATCAGGCCAACAGGGAGAAGATCCTTCCGGCAAAATCTGTCACTTCACTTCTTTTTATGTCATTATTTATTACACAACTACTTTTCTGCAGTTTTTCTCCCTTCAATATTGGTATTTTGATTCTAAAACTTCCAGTTTGCCCCTTTTCTTCTTGTTTCTAATTATAAATTTGTTGATAACATTTGTATGGATTCTGAATAAAAGGGTATAGATACTGTAAAAATGTTTTGACCCATCTCTATTCCTATAAAACATGAAACTAGGGCCTGATAGGCAATGTTCATGATGTGAGCTGGATTGATTGAACTCTGAGGTAAGTGACCTGCTGTATATCTGTTGTGTGTCGTATGTTATTGTGGGACAGAAGCAGTACTGGAATAAGGGCTTGTGCACTGGGTGGACAGTATGCCCATTAACCCATCCTCCACCCTTACAAAACAAAATGGTCATTCAGGTCCTATTCCCATAATGCTACCTCTGAATCTGAAAACATGGCAGTCGCTCAGTCCCCATTTAAAATAGTCACACTTCTTGGGTCAAAGGGCAGACTCATTGGCATGGCAGGAACACAAATCGCTGTCCTAAAACTTGGGCGTGCTTGCGCAATTGGAAAATATGTGATGCTCCACCAAGTACGCAGTGAATTGCTTTCAAAAACAACATTGTACCATTGGCGGCATGGTAACACAGTGGTTAGCACTGTTGCTTCACAGCGCCAGGGTCCTAGGTTCGATTCCCGGCTTGGGTCACTGTCTGTGCAGTGTCTGCACGTTCTCCCCGTGTCTGCATGGGCTTCCTCCGGGCGCTCCAGTTTCCTCCTACAAGTCCCAAAAGATGTGCTTGTTAGGTGAATTGGACATTCTGATTTCTCCCTCAGTGTACTCGAACAGGCGCCGTAGTGTGGCGACTAGGGGATTTTCACAATAACTTCATTGCAGTGTTAATGTAAGCCTACTTGTGATACTAATAAAGATTATTATTATGAAGCAAAATGTGAACACACTTACCTTGGCAACCTAGAGGAGATCAGCAGATTTTCTCTTCACCTACTCCCAGGATCTGGTCACAAGTAAGAGAGTATTAACTCTGCTATCCAATACAGTGTGCTCACATACTACTCTTTCGAAGGGAATGTTAAAACACACCTTTCTCTCTTGTATCTTCTACAGGGAGATCTCCAAATATCTTAGTACTGCTACAGCTATTAAAATCCATTAGGAACAGTACAGCTTTAATATATCCCAGATAACATACTTGTGGTAATACCAGGTATTGCAGTAATTGAGAGGTGGATGCCCATTGGCTAAACGTAGGAGTCTACCATTGGCTAACGTACATAGCTCCGCCCTGAGAGGCGGGATATAAGAAACAATGCTGTCCCAGCAGCCTTCACTTTCTGTATCGAAGCTGCTGGGTACAGTTCTAGCTGATTAAAGCCTATTAGTTATGACTCACCTTGTCTCGAGAGTAATTGATTGCGCATCAATACTCTTATCTCATGTTCTGTTAATTCTGCAATAGCTGCAATAGCTGAAGCACATCACTCTATAGCCACATAAAGCACCCACACTACAGCAGCTATGACACCAGTATTTTGGCACCCAGTAATCCAGAAGATCAGGCTAATGCTCTGGGGATGTGAGTTCAAATCTCACCACGGCAGCTGGTGGAATTTAAATTCTACTAATAAATCTGGAATATAAAGCTATTGTCAGTAATGGTGAAGATGATAACCATGGTTAAATGGCATAAAAACACAAGTCTTTAAGTCCTTGAAGGAAGAAAATCTGCCGTTCTTACCTGGTCTGGTTTACCTGTGGCTTCAGACTCAAACAATGTGGTTGACTCTTAACTGCCCTCCTAAATGGCCAAACGGCCCGTCAATTCAAGGGCAAATAGGAATGGACATTGAATGTTGCCTTCCTAGCAATGCCCACATCCCATGAAAGAATAAAGAAAAGGACTGAAATCAATATTCAATTTCTATTTAAATGAAGAACAAGGAACTATTTTAATTGCGCTACTATTTTTATTATCAAACTATTTAATTTACCTATAAACTCATGCTGCCAATTTTTTGAATCAGAATTCCTGTTAATATTTTAAGTAATCAATATACATTTCAGTATTTCATACCGAGCCTCCGTAGCTTGACAATCTGAGTCCTACCCAGTGGCTAAAGTATTAACAAATTTAAAGTCAAGCAAAATCAACAAAGTTAGTTAATCAACCCTTATGAATTTTTGATGTTGAAAAAAATATAATCAAAATAATGCATAACCTATCTTCTCGAGCAAGTAACAGTCGCCAGTGGATTTCTCTGACTTTGTCCCCTTGGTTCCTCATATTGAAAGAAGCAATTCCACTAAACTTCCGTGGGAGTTCTACTGGTAACCCGCTGTAACTCGTACAGCAGACCCTAGCAAACCCCATGAGAGAAACCACTTGATTGGGCCTGACTGTTGTTTCATTGTGGGCTCCACTGGTCTTCTACTGGGCTTTAAGAGAGTTTGGTGGCTGGAATCCTTGCAGAATTTCATAGGTCAGTTAACTCCCTTTTACTCGTCCGTGTGGTGTTTACGCATTTTCCCCGTGTCTGCGTGGGTTTCACCCCCACAACCCACAGATGTACAGGTTAGGTGGATTGGCTGCGCTAAATTGCCCCTTAACTGGAAAAAAATAATTGGGTGCTATAAATTTATTTATAAAAAACTCCTTTTTATTGTTTGCAATGTTGTGTACAACTCTTTAATGTATTCAATCACAACAACAATATGCATTGATAAAGCGCCTTTAACGTAGCAAAACACCCCAAGGTGCTACAAAGCAAATTTAACACCAGCTGTATAGGGCGATGTTCGGACAGATGACCAAAGGTTGGCCCGATAAGAAGGTTTTGAGGAGCTTATCATAAGAGAGAATGATAGAAAGGTGGGAAGTTCAGGCAGAGAATTCTCGATCTTGTAGCCTAGGCAGGTGAAGGATTAAAATCGTGGATATGCAATGTGTAATTTTTAATTCTATTTTCTATACTTTAAATCTGACTATCCACTATTCAATTTAATGTGTTGAACCAATTAATTAACAGATGTAATTCTCTGTTTAAATACTAAATTTAAAAAAGTCATACAAAAGCATTAAGATTTCAAGCTGTGATTCTTGAACGTCACGGGTGGGATTCTCCGCCCCGCCGTGCCACATTTCTGCCCCGAACCGCCAGCGGAATTCTCCGTTACACTGGCCGGTCAATGGGGTTTCCCATTATGGGGCAGCCCCACGCCGTCGGGAAACTTTGGGGCGCCGGCAAAACGGAGAATCCCGCCGGCGGAGAATCCCGCCCCAAGTCTCAGTATTTTAACATTTATTTTCCGTGTTTTTACCCCCCCCCCCCCAAATGGGAGCATTGTGAATCAATTTGTCATGTGTAAAAAAAGCCATATGTTGTGTTCAGCAGTAGTTCAGGAATGAATGGAACGGTTGTTTCAGGCAGAGCACAGGAATTAGAAGTCTGTAGTACTAAAATACCAAGGGCTGTAACCACCTCAAGGTTTTTTCTATATCCATATTGACTTTCCTTTCTTCATACATTTTAAGTGCGGTAGATTCACTTTTTTTAAATAAATATTTTTTATTGGGTTTTTTGTTATGGGCGAGAGTGTTTTCAGAACCCCAAAATGTATCATGTAGTTCAACTAACCTCCCCCTTTGTTGCTTTTCCGAGCACCCGGCTCGTTCTCCAGGTGTGATATTACAATTCTGGACACGTGGGTTTTTAAACACAAAACAATGTTTATTCCATGAACTCAACTTAACCTCTTAAATAAACATTGGCTCTCTTAACACCCCTTACTTCAAAGATAACCCTGAAAATATTACAACACTAAATAATCCTTCAGTTATTCCTTTCAACATCCATGAGATTTAACACCTATAAACAGAAACACATCAGGTTAAAGGCTTTACTATTATGAGTTTAAATCACCCAAATGATCCAGAGATAGTCTTTCATGGCAGAGATCACAGCAGATCCAGCTCACTGCGAACACAGACACACTCCAAGCCCTTTTCCTCAAAACTGAAACTTCAAAATGGCTGAACTGAGCTCAGCTCCTCACACTCTCTGACATCACTGTTTTCTTAAAGGTACATTGCTTAAACATCCATTTCCTAAAGGTACTCTCACATGTGACACCTCCCCCCAAGAAAAAAAAACCCATCAACTTCAAGATGGTTTCATTTTTCACTTTTGCACCGTCCACTGAGAAATACACACAGTAAAAATACTTTTTCGTTTAAAAAAAAAAACATACGAAAACAGGTATAACAATATAGTCCATTTTTCTTTGTTCTTCTTCCTCCAACCAAAATCCTTCTCGATTGACAGTCTCTTGGAACACAGTCTCTGCACGATCCATCCATTCCTCTACTCCTCGGCATTTCCCTTCAGAATCATATAATTTTGTTCAATCTGACCACAGAGCCCCTTGCAATTCTCCAATACAGGAACATTGGTTACCACAGCTTTCAGGCAGTCAAATGCCTGTTGAAAGTCCGCTGTCCATTGAAATTTTTTACGTTTCTTCAGCAAGTCTATCAGTGGAGTAATCACGCCACAAATCCTTTGCACAACTGTTCGATCAAATCCACTCATGCTAAGAGATCGCATTGTCTCCCTTCGTCTTGAGGGTATCGGAAACTCCTCAAGGAAAGTGATTCGGCTTCTCCAAATTCACTTTCGGCTAGGTTCATCACCAAACCCGCCTCCTGAAGTTGATCAAAGAACTCCATACGATGTTTAAAATGTTCTTTCCATGTCTGGAAGTTGGAAATAAAAGCAGATTGTCCCACTTTCTCAATGCAATCCTCCAAATGCGGGATAGGATAAGAGTCCGTTCTTGTAACTGCATTCACCTTTCGATAGTCCACACACAACCGTTGGGTACCGTCTGGTTTAGGTACCATCACTATGGGTGAGCTCCATTGGCTGCAACCCACTTCAATTATGCCATTCTTCAGCCTACTCTCAATCTCTCTGTTAACCTGTGCCAATTTTAAAGTGTTAAGTCTACATGGATGTTGATTAATCGGAACAGCATTTCCCACATCTACATCATGTATAGCTATTTTAGTACTTCCCAATTTATCTCTACAAACTTGCCCATGTGATATCAATAACTCTTTCAGATCAGTTTGTTTTTCCTCTGGAAGGTAACTTAACAATTCATCCCAATTTTTAAGAACATCCTCATTTTCCAATTTAATTTGAGGTATGTCAAATTCACAGTCATCTGGATTTGGTTTGTCACTTTGAGTTAGAATCATTAGAACCTCCTCATTTTTCTCTCCTTCCCTTTCAAAGTACCTTTTAAGCATATTCACATGACACACTCGGTGAGTCTTCCTTCTATCTGGTGTTTTTACCACATAATTTACTTCACTTAATTTCCTTTCAATCTGATACGGTCCACAAAACCTATCTTTTAAAGGCTCCCCTACCACTGGTAACAACACTAAAACTTTATCCCCACTGGCAAAACTACGAACTTTGGATTTCTTGTCCGCTACCCGTTTCATCACATTTTGTGCAACTTTCAAATGTTGTCTAGCCAATTCATCTGCTCTATTTAATCTTGCCCTAAAATTTGACACATAATCAAATAGTGTAATTTCCGATTTCTCACCCACCAATTTCTCCTTAATCAATTTAAGTGGTCCTCTTACCTCATGACCAAAAATTAGTTCAAAAGGACTAAATTTGGTAGACTCATTAGGTACATCCCTAATTGCAAACAATACGAATGGAATTCCTTTATCCCAATCTCTGGATAATCTTGACAATACGCCCTCAACATTGTCTTTAATGTCTGATGCCACCTTTCTAATGCCCCCTGCATTTCTGGATGGTACGCAGTTGATTTGAATTGTTTTATTCCTAAGCTATCCATAAATTCTTTGAATAACTTTGAACTAAAATTGGATCCTTGATCCGATTGAATTTCTGTGGTTAGTCCATATCTAGTAAAGAATTTAAATAACTCCTCCACAATCCTTTTAGCTGTAATATTACATACTGGAATGGCCTCTGGAAACCTAGTAGACACATCCATTATAGTCAAAAGATATTGATTCCCACTTTTTGTTTTAGGAAGCGGTCCTACACAATCGATTAGGACCCTTGTAAAAGGTTCCTCAAATGCTGGAATGGGGATTAAGGGCGCTGGTTTTATCACTGCTTGAGGTTTCCCTATCACTTGACATGTGCGACATGATTGACTAAATTTAACTACATCTTTATGCAGTCCAGGCCAATATAAATGTTTCTGGATTTTAGCTTGAGTTTTCCTTATTCCCAAATGACCTCCCACTGGTACCTCATGTGCAACTCGCAACACCTCCTTTCTATAACCTACTGGCAATACTACTTGATGAACCTCTGCCACTTTTCATCCGCCTGCATATGTACAGGTCTCCATTTTCTCATCAAGACATCACTTTTACGGTAATAACACTCTGGTATACTCTCAGATTCCTCTTCCGTATATGCTTTCTGATATATCCGTTTTATTTCTACATCTTTCTGTTATAACTCCGCCAATTTTCCTGAACTAAACATATCCGCCTCATCCTCCACCTGTTCTTGTTCTTTTTCAACCATCTGATCAAAAATCGTTTCTGATAATTGCACTTCAACTTCATTTTCACTCTTTGATTTCTTCTCTTGTCTTAACCTGTGACTTTGCGACCGGGTTACTACACAATCCGGAAAAATGCCAGCATATTCGTCCTTCAACACTTCAGTTGACTGATATTCCACTGGCTTATCAACCACAGTAGGCATTACTCCCACCTGCAATCCAGCTGTATCATTACCCAAGATAAACTGTATTCCTGGACAAGATAGTTTAGCTATTACTCCTACTACCACTTCACCACTCTTCATTGGACTTTCCAACCTTATCTTATATAATGGAACGCTACTGCTCTCACCCTAAATTCCACATATCACCACCTTTTCTGGCAACATTCTTCCCAAACTACTTAATTGCTCATCTCTTACCATTAAAGATTGACTAGCCCCTGTATCTCTTTAAATTGTGACTTCTTTACCTGCTCCTCCTGATACACATGAGTAAACTTTACCCACACAAGTAAATTCTCTAAAGACATCTGGCACCTTCTTAACAATTACTTCTTGAACAGGCTGTACAATCGTTAGCACCTCCTTCACTTCCCTTGGGCTTTCCTTTACCACTCTAACAAATCTTACTGTCTTATCCTGTTTTACCACATCAGCCTTCCCAGTGCTTTTCTTCAACCACCAACACTGTGACTTTACATGGCCTAGTTTATTACAGTGAAAACATTTGAAACTTTTCATCTCTTTTCCACCCTCCTGGATTTCTATTTTAATCTGAGGTACACTCTATTTATTGTCTCCCATCAGATCATCTTTACCTTTACCACTTGAGTATTTCTCATGTCCCCAGTTTCTATCCCTCACCGGCTGAAACTGATGTCGGAAACCAATCTTTGATTTATGAACTAATTCATAATCATCTGCCATTTCTGCTGCTAGTCTCGCAGTTTTAACCCTCTGTTCTTCCACATGAGTTCTCACTACATCAGGAATTGAATTTTTAAACTCCTCCAAAAGTATAATTTCTCTAATAGCTTCATACATTTGGTCTATTTTCAAAGCCCTTATCCACCTATCAAAGTTACTCTGTTTGAGCCTTTCAAACTCCATGTATGTTTGACCAATTTATTTCCTTAAATTTCTAAACCTTTGTCTGTAAGCTTCAGGCACTAGCTCATATGCACTTAAGATGGATTTCTTCACCTCCTCATACGTTCCAAATACCTCCTCCGGTTGTGATGCAAACACTTCACTAGCTCTACCTACCAGCTTTATTTGAATCAGTAATACCCACATGTCCTGTGGCCATTTAATTTGTTTAGCTACCTTCTCAAATGAAATGAAAAAGGCTTCCACTTCCTTCTCGTCAAACCTTGGCAATGCTTGGACATATTTAAGTAGATTCCCACCAAGACTTTGACAATGACGCTCTCTCACTATCATCCAACTGTACGTTTCCCATTACGTCTGCCAATTTTAACTGACTTTCAAGTTCCATGGCCATTTTCTGGAGTTCAAACTCCCTTTCTTTATCTTTTTCCCTGATCTGTATCTCCCTTTCTTTTTCTTTTTGTTCTGCTCAGGCTATTCTTTCTTTTCTCCTTTCGTCTCTCTCCTTGTCTTTTTTCTCTCTCAATCAGTCTCTTTCTTTTTCCGTTCTCTCTCTCTCGTATTCAAGCCGCTTTAATTCTTTCTCATGTTCCATTTGTTTAATTTGCAACTGAATTTTTGCCATTTCCAATGAGTCAACCTCTATCTCAGGCAACTTTAAATGCTTAACCACCGCCATAATTAACTCATCTTTTCACATTTTGTCAGCTAATGTTAAATGCAATGTTTTTTGCCAGACCCAACAGTCTGCTTTTACCCTCTGAAAGTAAGGTATCACACCTTATCGTGGTCACCTCCAAAAACTTCTGAGCCTCTGAAAGAGCCATTGTCCACAACACACTCCCCACTTAAACTAAAATACCACACCGGAAAAGCAACAATCCTTCACTGTCTTTAAGTTCACAAAAGCCAATCCAATAGACTTTGATCCCCCTTGAGCCCCCAATTGTTATGGGCGAGAATGTTTTCAGAACCCCAAAATGTATCATGGAGTTCAACTAACATCCCCCTTTAATGTATTTGTTGCTTTTCCGAGCACATGGCTTGTTCTCCAGGTGTGATATTACAATTCTGGACATGTGGGTTTTTAAACACAAAACAATGTTTATTCCATGAACTCAACTTAACCTCTTAAATAAACATTGGCTCTCTTAACACCCCTTACTTCAAAGATAACCCCAAAAATATTACAACACTAAATAATCCTTCAGTTATTCCTTTCAACATCCATGAGATTTAACACCTTTAAACAGAAACACATCCGGTTAAAGGCTTTACTATTAGAACATAGAACATAGAAAATACAGCACAGAACAGGCCCTTCGGCCCACGATGTTGTGCCGAACCTTTGTCCTAGATTAATCATAGATTATCATTGAATTTACAGTGCAGAAGGAGGCCATTCGGCCCTTTGAGTCTGCACCGGCTCTTGGAAAGAGCACCCTACCCAAACTCAACACCTCCACCCAACACCAAGGGCAATTTTGGACACTAAGGGCAATTTATCATGGCCAATCCACCTAACCTGCACATCTTTGGACTGTGGGAGGAAACCGGAGCACCCGGAGGAAACCCATGCAGACACGGGGAGGACGTGCAGACTCCACACAGACAGTGACCCAAGCCGGAATCGAACCTGGGACCCTGGAGCTGTGAAGCAATTGTGCTATCCCAATGCTACCGTGCTTCCCTTAAGAACAAATAAATCTACACTATATCATTTTACCGTAATCCGTGTTCCTATCCAATAGCTGCTTGAAGGTCCCTAATGTTTCCAACTCAACTACTTCCACAGGCAGTGCATTCCATGCCCCCACTACTCTCTGGGTAAAGAACCTACCTCTGATATCCCTCCTATATCTTCCACCTTTCACCTTAAATTTATGTCCCCTTGTAATGGTTTGTTCCACCCGGAGAAAAAGTCTCTGACAGTCTACTCTATCTATTCCCCTGATCATCTTATAAACCTCTATGAAGTCGCCCCTCATCCTTCTCCGTTCTAATGAGAAAAGGCCTAGCACCCTCAACCTTTCCTCGTAAGACCTACTCTCCATTCCAGGCAACATCCTGGTAAATCTTCTTTGCACCTTTTCCAAAGCTTCCACATCCTTCCTAAAATGAGGCGACCAGAACTGTACACAGTACTCCAAATGTGGCCTTACCAAAGTTTTGTACAGCTGCATCATCACCTCACGGCTCTTAAATTCAATCCCTCTGTTAATGAACGCGAGCACACCTTCTTCACAGCTCTATCCACTTGAGTGGCAACTTTCAAAGATGTATGAACATAGACCCCAAGATCTCTCTGCTCCTCCACATTGCCAAGAACTCTACCGTTAACCCTGTATTCCGCATTCATATTTATCCTTCCAAAATGGACAACCTCACACTTTTCAGGGTTAAACTCCATCTGCCACTTCTCAGCCCAGCTCTGCATCCTATCTATGTCTCTTTGCAGCCGACAACAGCCCTCCTTACTATCCACAACTCCACCAATCTTCGTATTATGAGTTTAAATCACCCAATTGATCCAGAGATAGTCTTTCATGGCAGAGATCACAGCAGATCCAGCTCACTGCAAACACAGACACACCCCAAGCTCTTTTCCTCAAAACTGAAACTTCAAAATGGCTGAACTGAGTTCAGCTCCACCCACTCTCTGACATCACTGTTTTCTTAAAGGTACATTGCTTAAACATCCATTTCTTAAAGGCACTCTCACATGACATTTTGAACATAGTTTATTTACAGTTATGTACACAGATTAAAAAATATATATATAGAAGAGAAAGAAACCTGGTAGACTATTGTGCACTGGCTCAAAAACAGCAACTCTGTCCAGTTAGTAATATTAAGTTTAACAAATAAGTATACACCTGTTTTTGTGTGTGTGTTTGGGGGGGAGGGGGGAACTGGGGAAGTATATATACATTTGGGTGCCGGAGAAACAATTACAGTAGTTATGTCCAATACAGAGAGGGCAATGCGAGAATGGATCTGCTGTTGGTGTTGTTACTTGCTTCTCCCGGGCGGTTTTCGCTGCCGTTGTCGTCACGCGTTCACCTCCGCTTCAGCCATTCCTCCTGTCTTTCGCCCGTATTTCCCTTGCTCTCTGTTACTGTATTTGCCAAGTTTGTTGTCGTTTCCTGTGCTCTTCTTCCGGCTATCATTCCCTCGCCTCCCCCTCCCTCTGTGGTTCCCCTCTATTGTCCCTGTCTCCTCCCTCTTCCCTCTTCCCCCCCCACCCCCCTTTCTGCCCCCCTTTCCCCCTCCCCTTGTTCTGTGATTCGCCGTCCTTTTCTCTCAGGTGTAGCTGTCCACCTCCCCCGGGTCTATCCCTCCCTCTCATGACTTGGCTACTTTCCCCTGATTCTTGGCTACTTGGCTATTCTTCTGCCTGTTTGTTGGCCACAAACAGGTCGCGGAACAATTGGGTGAATGGCTCCCACGTTCCGTGGAAGCCGCCGTCTGACCCTCGGATGGCGAATTTGATTTTCTCCATTTAGAGAGATTCTGAGAGGTCGGACAGCCAGTCTGCAGCTTCAGGTGGTGCTGCTGACCACCAGCTGATCAGGATTTCACTGCGGGCGATCAGCGAGACAAAGGTAAGGGCGTCCGTCCTCCTCCCCAGGAATAGATCTGGCTGGTCTGATACCCCGAAGACGGTCACTTTCGGGCATGGCTCTACCCTCATCCCCACCACTTTGGACATTGCCTCGAAGAAGGCTGTCCAGTACCCAGCAAGTCTGGGGCAAGACCAGAAAATGTGGGCATGGTTGGCCGGGCCTCCTTGTCACCGTTCACATCTATCCTCCACCACCGGGAAGAACTTACTCGTACGAGTTCTTGTTAAGTGGGCTCTATGTACCACTTTTAGTTGCGTCAGGCTGAGCCTTGCGCATGTGGAGGTGGAGTTGACCCTATGCAGTGCTTCGCTCCAGAGTCCCCACCCTATTTCAATCCCCAGGTCTTCCTCCCATTTCTTTCTTGTTGCGTCCAGTACGGTGTTGGCCCTTTCTACCAGTCGTTCATACATGTCGCTACAGTTCCCTTTATCTAAGATGCTTGCGTCCAATACCTCTTCCAGTAATGTCTGTCGTGGAGGTTATGGATACGTCCTTGTCTCCTTTCGTACAAAGATTTTGAGTTGCAGGTACCTTAACTCATTCCCCCTGGCTAGCTGGAATTTCTCCGTCAGTTCGTCCAGTGTTGCGATACTGCCGTCTGTATATAGGTCCCGAACTGTCAGTGGCCCTCCGTCCTGTCCCCACTTTCTCAAGGTGGCATCAGTCAGCGCTGGTGTGAACCTATGGTTGTTGCAGATGGGAGCTTTGTAGATTCACCTTCTTGTTAGTTACGCTTATGGAACCCGAACCTCTCGGCAATGACCAAAGGTTTAGGTGAGAAGTGGCCCTGCCATATCTCCACCATCTCGTTGAGCTTTGAGCCTGTTTTTTCTGTCTGAACCAGACTTCATAGGAGGTTGAATGTTTCCCTCCCCCATTGTACGCAGAAAAGTTGGGACGACAATATCTGCTACAGTTTTATTTGCTTGGACAAACAGCGCAAATCTTTCAGTGTATGAACTTCATCGCTCAAAGTTCTCATCATATGGTTCCACGACACCAAATATTCCCACTATTTGTACCGTGGAAAGGGCTTGCGTCAGCACAATGTGCCGCAAACATTTTAACACTACCTTGCTTCTTTTTTCAAACAAGGTACCCCTGAGCTCAGCCTGTTTCCTTCTGTGTTTTGTAACACCCCCAGCAGGGTACTTACTACTCACAGTGCTCCCCGAACTGTTCCAGATCTTTCCAGGTAGAGTACATGGCAGCCTTCTTTTCAATGTTGGGCACAATTTAACAGAAAAGTTTAGAAGTGTCATTTGTTGTGAGTTTTTCTGGGAGTTTCCCGCCAGCTCTGCCATCCCCACTGCTATCTAATGACTCTTACTCACTTTTTGGGGCCCTAGGGAGTTTTTCACTGGTTTAGCCCACACAAAGGGCACGATCCAATGCCCACGCTGAACCAGAAAAGCAGCTTACTGCGGCACAGTGTAGCCAATAAAAACAGGGAGACCCCGCTCCCGGGATCTACCTGGCTCACAACGGCTCGCGGAATCCAAAGCATTGTAAATCTCGCCCATTGAAGGCGTGAACACTTTTTGGCAAGACAGTAAGTCTCACTCTAATGTGCAGGTTCTTGATGTACCTGAGTGTTTGGGATACATCCCCTTCGCCTCAGAGACCTCGGGCGAGTGCCACTCAGCACTGGTCCTCACAAACGGGGACCAGACGAAACAGCACATGGGTGTCTCCCAGGGAATCAGAGGCCACCAGCTGCATGCCATTGGGCAGGGTAGTGCCCTGACACTGCTGGTGCCACCTGGGCCCCCTGGCAGTGCCACCTGGGTGCCAGTCTGACACTGCTAAAGTGCTCACGTGGCATTGGCAGATTGCATGGGCGCGTGTGCGCGCCTTGCATGGGTGTTGGAGGGACAGGGGTCCTCCCATAATGCGTTCGGGCTGGGGAGGAGGTCAGGGATTGCTTCAGGGACCTCGGGGCTTGGGACTTCATTTAAAAATGACCCTTAGCGGTGCCACTCTGGCACCTGGGCACCCTTGCATTGCCATTTTGGCACCCTGACAGTGCTCCTGCCATCATGGTAGTGTCAACTGGGCACCTTGGCAGTGCCAGCGTGGCAGTGTCAAGGTGCCAGTCTGCTAGTGCTAAGGTGCCTGTATTCCAAGGGGAGGGCCAGGGGGCCACCCTGCGCGATCCCTGGCCACCCAGGGGCCTTTGATTGCCATGGAGACCCCCCCGGGTGCCGATCCACCTGATCCACATTTGTGTGGACCAGTACTGAATGGAACCCAGCTGCAACAGGGAGGCTGTTAGATCCCCGGAGGTCGGTAGATATCGGATAAGTAATCTTTATAATCTTTAGCATTGACATAAGTAGGCTTAAATTAACACTGCAATGAAGTTACTGTGAAAATCCCCTAGTCACCCACTCCGGCGCCTGTTCAGGTACAGTGAGGGAGAATTCAGAATGTCCAATTCACCTAACAAACAAGTCTTTCAGGACTTGTGGGAGGAAATCGGAACTACCGGAGGAAACCCACACAGACGCGGGGAGAACGTGCAGACTCTGCACAGGCAGTGACCCAAGTGGGAATTGAACCTGGGACCATGGAGCTGTGAAGCAACAGTGCTAACCACTGTGCTACTGTGCCGCCCCAAGGAGGTTTAAGGCCTACGTATGCGAGTGCAACTTGGTCCCACCAACTGTGGGCGGGATCCCAACACCTTGCGTGACTTGGGTAGGTCCCATGAGGCATCATGGCTGTCAGGAAGCCCGCAGGAAACTTCTGCCGGCACCTACCGGCCATGCCGCACTCCCATTGGGGCACGATGTGCCCGGTCAATCGCACTTGAAATCTACATTTAACTTTTGGTTCCTTCAATGGATGGTACGGATATTTGGCACCCCTCCATCACCAGCATTGGTGTAGCAAAGTTTTTAGCTTCTTAACCATAACGCCATTGAGTCTTAGAACAGAAAAAGAGGCCCTTTGGCCCATCCTGTCTGTGTCGGCTATCAAGCACCTATCTATTATAATCCCATTTTCCAGCACTTGGACTGGAGGCTTGTATGCTAAGGTGCTTCAAGTGTTCATCCAAATGCTTCTTAAATGTTGTGAGGGTTCCTGCCTCTACCACACTTTCAGACAGAGTTCCAGATTTCCACCACCCTCTGGATAAGAAAGTTTTTATTCAAATCCCCTCTAAATCTCCTGCCCATTACCTTAAATCTGTGCACTCTGGTTATTGACCCCTCAACTAAGGAGAGAAGCTTCTTCCCATCTACCCTAGGTATATCCTTTTTGGATGTCTGTGCACAGAGTGTCAATTTTTCTCTATTTCTTTTACTTCTCTGGGGGTCTGCCAGCATGGTTCCAACCTCCTCGTCGCCAGTTTCCTTTGTGGTATTTTTAAAGTACAAGCTTGCAGACCATGAAGACACAAACAAAAACAAGAGCTTTGTTGGAAAGATGTTTATTCTATAGGCTGTTAGGATAGACGGCCCACTTGCCTGCGCAAATGGCCGATGATATCATCAACATGTCACGTGATTGGACTATTAAAGTGACCTTGCTCCAACTAGGAACAAACATGAATACACCACACCATCCACCCACCTCATCAAACACTACCTACCCCACCTGTGTCAGAGTGTGGATCCAACATTGGCCTTTTTAGTCACCTCAGGACTCACAATCCCGGAGTGGAAGAATGTCATCCTCGGCCCTGAGGGACTTCCTAAGAAGACAATATAAAATCCTGTGTTGGCCACGGTGAATATTAAATGACTCTCTTTTGAAGAGGTGCAGGGCAGGTATCCCAGTGTCCCGGCCATATTTATCCCTCAAACAACATCCCCAAAACAGATTATCTGGACAGTGCCACATTGCTGTTTATGTGCTGCTCTAAAATTGGCTGCTGCTGAACATTACAACTGTAACTATACTTCACACAATACCAGATTGGCTGTAAAGCAGTTTGAAACATCCAATCATGATGAATGTATCATTCCTTCCCTCTTTCGACAAATTCAACTTTACCTCATTATTCTTATTTTCAATGCCTCCATATTTAAAACACAGCATCCCATTTTACATTTCTAATAAACGTATTTTACTGTGTTTTCATTTTTCAAGATTAACTTATCGAATATAAATACAAGTCCTTTTTTTGCACCCATGGGTCTTTCTGTTCCTCCATTCTGACAAGGATGTTGCGATTTAGGGTACATTTTCTCTACCAAAACCTATACTGGATTTGCTGTCCACTCTACTGCCTTATGTTCTCCTGTACAAGTATTTGACATTCTCCAAGTTTGGTAACATCAGTAAATTTCAACGTCATTCTCTTGTTCCAGTGTCCAACTCAACCGCAAGAGTGAAACGTTATTTTCAATACGACAATACATTTCATCGAGCCTTTTGCAGCCACAAAATCCTGATGAGCACTTTAGCCCCTTACATATGATTTGATAAAAATCATGCAATGAATTCCCATCTCATCCCAGTCTTGCTTACCATGCCTGAATAATGCAGAGTTAATTTAAACTTATTCACTGCATTAAAACGATTTCTATGTGTGAGCCTAAAATATAACTTCAGAGTGACTTTTTGCTCTGATATTTCTCCATCTTGGGTAAGTACAGGGGTTCCCTGACTGTACAACCAGCCTCAGAAACTCACCAGATTGAAAATTGTAGACATGAACCGATTGATAGAGTTTATATTTCAGCTCCCAGGATGTATTCTGAATTGCATACAAGGTGCGCCGCTCAGATAACACAACCAAATCATATATCGCAATTGCAAAACAACAATTTGGAAATTGTAATTTGTACAGGAATTGCAGTCCAGTATGGTGGAACCAAAATGATATGAATGGTTGAAGCACAAAATTATCCATTCCAATTTTTGTTGGACCTTGGGTTAGGCAGCTGCAGCTCCCACTGAAAACAGAAAGGAGTTTCATGTGTCAAATGTTAACTCTCTTCACCGTTCTCAACTCTGTTCCTGGATTACTATTTCTGGAGCCACTCTAAAAATTGGTTGTTTACCGCCACATTAAGTGCCCATTACGAAGATCCTCCACTGCAATCAGTGAAAGCTTGGGTGCAAGTTTGAAAGGCGCTGACATTTTACCCATAAAGGCTTCCACATTTGGTCACCCCTGAAGGCACTGTAAAAAGTTTGCCTGCTGCTCAAAATGGATGCTACTTTTTACTCCAAATGCCTCCATTCCACTTCCTGAGGATGCCTTTCAAGGTCAGATGTTTTGGCAGATTTCCGCCCTCCAGAGAACATTTCATGTTGGTAGCTCAGTGAATTAACATAAACAAAGTCTGATCACACAAATGGCATAGGGCCCATGCTGACTCCTTCAGGCAGGCATAACGCAATCTCTGCCTGCTGCCTGCTTGCCAGGCTGAAAACCGCACTTAGCACCTTGCAAAGTAGGGTTACTAATTTAGACAACTTTTGCAATAACACTGAAAAAATAATTATCTTAATTACAGTAAATAAATTTAAATTACCTGTCCCTTCTAACCAGTGACCTGAAATTAGTATCATCTGCCTTTGAATACAGTGACATTAAATTAACTTCACTTCAGTCCCCTGATGCACTGGTAAAATAAAAATAAAATCTCATGAAAATAAAATTTGCTTCACTGCAATTAATCAGTGTGAAGATATAGGGCTTCTCTGTTGAGACATGTCGAGCAATTTGTTTCCTTTTGACTGAATGTAAATATGTGCAATTATGTTCCTAATCATGTGCAAGCTGGCCTGGCGGCTTACAAGAGGTCTTGAGAATAATATATTAGAGTATAAGCAAACGTGGTTCAGGAAACTAACAATTGTTACAATAACTTATATGACAACCATTGCATTACAAGGCTTCCTGGTGTGGACTTTTAAAAAATATATGAATTAGGAGCAGGAGTAAGCCACTCGGCCCCTCGAGCCAGCTCTGCCATTCTTTAGAGTTCATGGCTGATCTGATTGTAACCCCAACCTCACATTGCTGCCGACCCCAATAACCTTTCAACCCTTTGTTAATCAAGGATCTAACCAGCTCTGGCTTAAAATATGCAAAGACTCTGCCTCCACTGCCTTTTGAGGGAGAGAGTTCCAGAGACTCTCAACCATCTGAGAGAGAAAAATTATCCTCACCTCTCTTAAGTGAGCGACCCCTTATTTTTAATCAGTGACCCCTAGTGTGGTAAACCGCTGAACATACATTACATATATTACGGTACACTGCCAGTATACTCCAGCCATTCCTGGGCTCCACCCAGCAGGCTCTGTATAAAAGTGTACGCTCTCCTGCACTGCCCCCATTCTTGGGTCCAGCTGCCGGAGGCTTTACATCTAGCACAATAAAGCCACAATAGTTCACCATTCGTCTCGTGGTCTTTGATGGTACATCACCTAGTTCTTGCTTCCAGTTTATAGCAGTTTACCAAAGTAAATGAGAAGGTGTTGCACATTTTTCTGGTATAGGGACAAATGGTAACCATCGTGGAAGTGGGCAAGATTAAGACGGCATCCTTAACATGATGAATCAAAGCCTAAATGCTTGTCACCACAACTTAATATATTTTAAAAGAATTACCTGTCCTCATTGTGTAATCATGCTCACAGAGTGGGGCGATGAATTGGTGCAGGGAAAAATTCTCTCTAACTCCGAATTTGGAAATGAATCAAGTTAAAGACTTGAACAGAGCATCCATGTAGTGTCTTGTGCAGCACTGGACTGCTGACAGGCTATTACTAAAGCTACCAGATGCCTCTTGGAAATATCCAAATGTGTAAAAGTTAGGTGCTGTTACCTTCTCAGCCAGAGACAAATCAGTGACTGTGGTAAGAACAGGCTCCAAGTCAGATTCTAACAGTTGGCATATCTCTGTCACAGTATTGGGGGTAAAAGCCACCTTCTTTGACACTGGGCCGGATTCTCTGATTTTGAGGCTATGTCCCCACGTTGGCATGGGAACGGTGCCGTTTTATGACAGAACAAATGGAGTAAAACGGCCACCAATCCTCCGTTTGGCTGGGGGGCTAGCATCAAGGCAGCTCTAGCTGCCAATACGGCCTGGAGAATTGCCAGGTCCGTGGCCGTGCATGTGCATGGTGGCGGCGCCGTGCAACATGGCGCCGGCCACTTGCGGACCAGCCTGCAAAATAGTGCCCCCCCTTTGGCCGGCTTGCGTGCCCCGGACCCCCCCACAGTGCCCCCAGCCCCTGGCAAAGTCCCCCCTAGACTGAGTCCACAGCTGCCACGCCGAGTTTCTGATGGATGAGACCATGAGAGACCCACGCCGTCGGGAACTTGGCCGGTCGGGGGCGGAGCATCGCTGCTTTGGAGGGGGCGGAGCATCACAAAAGCGATGCCCCCTCCCCCCGATTTAGTCAGGGACGGGGTTCACCGACCGATCGCCGAATTCGATTTCAGCGTCGGCGAATGGAAAATCCAACCCATTGTCTATGGAAAAAACCCACATTAGGATTATTGTAGCGGCAGACTGTGTGGCAAGGAGATCTGTGGGTCAGTGGTTGCCCATGTGAATGCTGCTGCACATGTCTGTCTTCCATCTTTTATTCCATCATGTTCAAATCCATTCCAAATTGAACTTTCACCTAACCTCTGTGGTGAATGTATTGCATTAACCATTCACCATGTATGTAACTGTATCACGCTGTTGCCCATGAGGGCTCCACCTATGGACCATTGTAAGGTATTACCTGTGATGTATCATGTTGGTGCCTTTGTGGGCTCCGCCCCTGGCTCCTCCCCTTGAGGGGAGGTATAAAGAGCAGTAGCCCTGTAGGCGGCTCCCAGTAGCAGAGCAGTCGCAGGCAGGCACTGTTCTAGTCGATTAAAGCCACAGTTTACTTCTACTCCTTGTTTCATGTGAATTGATGGTCGCATCGATTTAATCGACTACAACACCACAATGGAATCGTCCCTCAAACGTGACCGACTGGAACTCGACCCGAAGGCCGCGGAGGCGAAAGGGATTTTTTGTGTGCTATCTCCGCTGTTTCGAGGCTTACCTCGCAGCCTCCTCCTCGCCTTCCGTCTCCGACGATCAGAAGCTGAGCCTCCTCCACGCCCGGGTGAGCCACCGAATCTCTGTTCAACTCGAGGAAGCTTCCACCTACGCAGACGCGCTCGCGATGTTGAAGCGCCTCTACGTAAGGCCCGTGAACGAGGTGTACACGTGGCATCTCCTCACTACGTGCCACCAACGCCCCGGGAAATCACTGGAGGAGTACCTACGTGACCTCAAAGTCCTTGCACGAAGTTGCAACTACCAGGCCATTCCGGCCACTCAACATATGGACCTCACAGTTCGGGACGCCTACGTGGCTGGAATCCGGTCCAACTACGTCAGACAGCGCCTACTCGAGAAGGGCGCCCTAGACCTGGAAGAGACGGTAAAGCTTGCCTCCTCCCTAGAAGTAGCGTTCCAAAGCCTCAACGCGTTCCCGTCTGATCACGCGACCCCCTCGTGGACCCCCAACCAAAGAGTATCCCAGGCCTGTGCTGCGCGGCTGCCCGCCCAACACGGGGGGCTACCCTGCTATTTCTGCGACCAGCATCACCTCAGGCAGCGCTGCCCGGCCCGGAATGCGAACTGCAGCGACTGCGGAAAAAAAGGACAGCTTGCTAAGGTTTGCCTGGCCAGGTCCAAACCCTCAAAATCGCAAGCCCGACCCTCAGACTCACAGGCCCGCAGATCCCGCATTGTAGCAGCTTGCCTGCCGGCTCCGTCCCCGGATGCATCATCGGCCTCGTGCTGTCCGTGGGGGCAGCCATCTTCAAGCCCGCACAACGCGTGCGACTCATGGGGGCCGCCATCTTGGACGCCATCTTCCTCGCCGCCTGACACGTGCGACCGACGGGGGCCGCCATCTTGACTGCCATCTGCAATGCCGCCCGACATGTGCGACCGACGGGGGCAGCCATCTTGGGACCACCCCAGCACCTCCGACCACACCGGCTACCAGCAATTCAGCGCGGTCACCCTGGACCAGTCGCGACCCAAACACCTCCGGAGCTCCATGATGACTGTCCGGGTAAATGGACACGAAAAACCTTGCCTGTTCGACTCCGGGAGCACGGAGAGCTTTATTCACCCAGACATGGTAAGACGCTGCTTGCTCCCAATCTTCCCGGCGCATCAAACCATCTCCCTCGCTTCTGGGTCGCACTCAGTGCAGATCCGGGGGTGCACTACCGCAACCAAAGCAATACAGGGCGCTGAGTACGCCGATTTTAAGCTATATGTACTCCCTGACCTCTGCGCTCCTCTCCTGTTGGGACTGGATTTCCAGTGTAGCCTCAAGAGCCTGACCCTGAAATTCGCCGGGCCCCTACCCCTACTCACCCGTATGTAGCCTCGCGACACTAAAAGTCGACCCTCCCCCACTCTTCGCAAACCTCACCGTTGACTGTAAGCCAGTCGCCACCAGAAGCAGGCGGTATAGCATTCAGGACAGGACTTTTATCAGGTCCGAGGTCCAACGACTCTTGCGGGAGGGGATCATTTAGGCCAGCAATAGCCCCTGGAGAGCTCGGGTGGTGGTCGTCAGGACCGGGGAAAAGAACGGGATGGTTGTAGATTACAGCCAAACCATAAACCGATACACGCACCGTGATGCGTACCCCCTTCCCCGGATCGCAGACATGGTTAACCAGATCGCGCACTACTGGGTGTTCTCCACGGTGGATCTGAAGTCTGCATATCACCAGCTCCCAATCCGCCCGGGAGACCGCCACTACAGGGCCTTTGAGGCAGACGGCCACCTCTTCCACTTCCTCCGGGTCCCCTTCGGCGTCATAAATGGGGTCTCGCTCTTTCAAAGAACCAAGGACCGAATGGTGGACCAGTACGGGCTGCGGGCCATGTTTCCGTACTTGGACAACGTCACCATCTGCAGCCATGACCAGCAGGACCACCATGCCAACCTCCAGAGATTTCTCCAGACCACCCAAACCCTTAACCTCACTTACAACAAGGAGAAATGCGTTTTCCGCACAACCAGGCTAGCCATCCTCAGCTACGTCGCGGAAAACGGGGTTCTAGGACCCGACCCAGACCGTATGCGCCGCCTCCTGCAACGCCCCATTCCCAACTGCACCAAGGCCCTGAAAAGGTGCCTCGGGTTCTTTTCCTATTACGCCCAGTGGTCCCCAACTATGCGGACAAAGCCCGCCCACTAATCAAGGCCACCACCCTCCCACTGGCGGCCGAGGCCCGCCAGGCCTTCAACTGCATCAAGGCGGACATCGCCAAAGGTGCAATGCGCGCGGTGGACAAGTCCGTCCCCTTCCAGGTGGAGAGCGACGCGTCAGAGGCCGTCCTCGCCGCTACCCTCAATCAGGCAGGCAGACCGGTAGCATTTTTTTCACGCACCCTCACCGCCTCTGAAATTCGACACTCCTCGGTCGAAAAAGAAGCCCAAGCCATCGTGGAAGCCGTGCAGCACTGGAGGCACTACCTCGCTGGTAGGAGGTTTACCCTCGTCACTGACCAACGATCGGTAGCCTTCATGTTCGATAATACGCAGCGGGGCAAAATCAAGAACGATAAGATCTTGAGGTGGAGGATCGTACTCTCCACCTATAATTACGATATAGTATATTGCCCTGGGAAGCTCAACGAGCCTCCAGATGCCCTGTCCCGCGGCACATGCGCCAGTGAGCAAGACGACCGACTCCGGGCTATCCATGGTGACCTCTGCCACCCAGGGGTCACCCGGCTTCTCCACTACATCAAGGCCCGCAACCTGCCCTACTCCACTGAGGAGGTCAGAGCCATGACCAGGGACTGCCCGATCTGCGCGGAGTGCAAGCCGCACTTCTATCGTCCAGATAAGGCCCACCTGGTAAAGGCATCCCGGCCCTTTGAGCGCCTCAGTATCGATTTCAAAGGGCCCCTCCCCTCCACCAACTGCAACACATATTTCCTCAACATCATTGACGAATTCTCCTGCTTCCCCTTTGCAATCCCCTGCCCCGACATGACCACCGCCACCATCATTAAAGCCCTACATAGTGTCTTCACCCTGTTTGGTTTCCCCACGTATGCTCACAGTGACCGGGGCTCATCGTTCATGAGCGACGAACTGCGTCAGTACCTGCTCAGGAAGGGCATCGCCTCGAGCAGGACTACCAGTTATAACCCCGGGGGAAACGGGCAGGTGGAGAGGGAGAACGCGACGGTCTGAAAGACCGTCCTCCTGGCCCTACGGTCTAGGAATCTCCCAGTTTCCCACTGGCAGGAGGTCCTACCCGACACGATCCACTCCATTAGGTCCCTCCTTTGCACGGCCACAAACGAGAACCGTCATGACCGCCTGTTTGTTTTCCCCAGGAAATCCACTTCCGGGGCCTCGCTTCCATCCTGACTGAAGACACCGGGACCCTTCCTACTCTGTAAACACATCAGGAGCCATAAGTCCAACCCCTTGGTTGAGAGGGTCCAACTCCTACACACCAACCCCCAGTACGCATACATAGAACACCCCGACAGCCGACAGGATACGATTTCCCGCCGGGACCTAGCGCCCGCAGGCTCCACTACCACCGCCACCCCAACTTACCCCACCCAACCTACGCTGACCAGCACCCCTGCCCCTACATGGCACCCGCACCCTCTCCCGCCCCCCCATTCCCTCTTCACCAACCCACAGGAACGAAGCTCCGGAAGACACGCTTTCGGAGTCCACGTCTGTACCCGCACCGGCAACGTCATTACCCACGCCTGCACGGATGAGTTTGACACCCGGGTCAGCTGCGATACCAGAGCTCTGGCGATCATAGCGCACGATCCGAGCGCCGGACAGGCTGAACTTGTGAACCCTTCACCCCCGCCGGACTTCATTTTTTAACAGGGGGTGAATGTGGTGAATGTATTGCATTAACCATTCACCATGTATGTAACTGTATCACGCTGTTGCCCATGAGGGCTCCACCTATGGATCATTGTAAGGTATTACCTGTGATGTATCATGTTGGTGCCTTTGTGGGCTCCGCCCCTGGCTCCACCTCGTGAGGGGAGGTATAAAGAGAAGTAGGTGGTTCCCAGTAGCAGAGCAGTCGCAGGCAGGCACTGTTCTAGTCGATTAAAGCCACAGTTTACTTCTACTCTTTGTTTCGTATGAATTGATGGTCGCATCAACCTCTTCCTCACTTTGCAGACTTGGGCACAGATATTCCTCTCTAGGTTGGTTGCGCAGAATTGGGAGATTTCCCAGCTCGCCATACCTGACCTTTAAAAATGTCTGCCCGCAGCTCAGATTTTCAGTCGGGGAGGGAGGATCGTGGGCTGAAATAGGAATCAGGACGGGCAACCCCAGAACGAGTGGAGACACTGCCGGGTGCAAAGCGGGTAGAGCACAAATCTTGACCGCTATGCTCCGGCATTGTGTTAAATGTAATAAAAGCAAAAAACATCCCTTCGGCCCTCACCCCACATCCCCTCACGCGCATCCGCCAAACACTCCCTATGCCCCGTCAATTCCAAGCAAACCTGGTTCGATAGAGACTGGGATGCCATTTTTAAAGGGTGCCCCTGTCATGATATGCAGACATGCAGATAATGATATACAGACAGCAGCTAATGAACACAGAGAACAGGTCATGACCAATGAGCAGGCAGGACACTCAGGAGTGGTATCTCACTGTAAAAGGCACGAGGCACTCACACTCCGCCTCTTCCCACTGATGAACATCTGCAGAGTGAGTCAGGGTGTATGTACATTATCACACCTCCAGCACGTGGCTAAGAGCTAGTCTGGTTCAGTCAGACAGAGTAACCACACTTAGGTTAGCAGAGAGTCGAACTCATAGAGAACTGTGCTAACTGTGCTACTGGCCAATAAATCAGATTGAACTAACTTCAAGGTCTGGAGTATCTTTTGGTTAAAGCTGCATCCAGTTGCAGACTGTGTTATCCCAGAGTACATAACACATCATGCTACCAGAAGACTGCTTAATCTAGGTGGTTTACCTCAGTCCGTTCCGTGACGACCAGCGAATGTATCCCGGCACCATGGAGAAGATTCAGGCTCCTCACCAGCTCAGGACCTCCGGCAATCCCAGTGCCAACTGGCGGACATTCAAGCAAATGTTTCTGCTGTGCATCGAAGCTTCAGACCTCGTGGGTGCGTCTGATGCAAGGAAGATCGCGCTTCTCCTCTCAACAGTGGGTGATCAAGCCATCGAACTCTTCAATTCTTTTCACTTCACCGAAGGCCAGGACAAGACAAAGTTTCAGACCATCCTGGACAAGTTTGACAGTCACTGTGAAGTGGACACCAATGAAATCTTCGAGCGCTACATATTCAAACAGCGTCTACAAGGTAAAGATGAATCTTTCAACTCCTTCTTAACTAACCTCTGCCTGCTAGCGCTGTCCTGCAACTTTGGTGGTATTGCTGACTCCATGATCAGAGACCAAATCATTTTTGGAGTTCACCCTGATCCTCTGAGAGAGCAACTACTGAAAATCAAGCATATGACCCTGCCAGTTGCGATTGAAACATGCACAGTGCATGAGCACGCCAAAAGTCGGTATGCCCAGTACAAATCGGCTGAAAATGAGAAACTTGCCTCCCACAAGGCAGAGAGTGTGCAGGCCATCTCCCGGATGCAGCGCCTCATCATTGATGAAAGCGGCCATTTTGCACGCTTTTCCCGGGGCCCCACGCATGCGCGATGCGAACAGGATAACAAAGCGGCCGACACCCGCACTGCGCATGTGCGATGACCCGCGGAGCGTCAGGACGCCAACGTCATGACTTGCTCAAACTGCGGCAACGCCCACTTAAAGAAACACTGCCCTGCAAGAGGCAGGCGATGTTTAAACTGCGGGACACAATGCAGCCTTGTGCAGGTCTGCACCACCAGTCAGGGGCCAGCGCTCCCAATTCCGACGACGGCGCGTTCAGAGTGTGCAACAACGATTACAGGATTCTGATCCTGGCAGCACAACGGATCCAGAGGACGAATGCCTGGACTCCGCCTACTGTGCGGGCATCATTACCAAATGTGAATATGCCACATCCAACTCATCACAAATTCAATACATCCTCGCTGTGGACAACACTTCCAGCCACACACTTGCCAACCTGGATCACCTCCCGGTGCTGCAGAAGGTGCAGCAGCTCCAAAACCAGCAAAAGCAGGGCTCATGCCACCAATTTGCCCGTGTTATCCCCCGCAGACACTGTCAGGATCAAGATACCAGATGGTGGCTGGTCTGCTCCAGCTGTCGTTGTTCGACAGGCTGCACCCCGCTCGTATGTTGTATGTATGGCTGATGGTTCTGTTGTGCGTCAAAACAGACGGGCACTGCGCAAAGTTGCCTGCCCACAACTGCTTTCTTCTCCGTTTCCGTCCGTTGATTTGCCACCTCCTGATACCTCGAACTACGAGGCCACCAGTCAGGCTTCCATTCCGCCTGTCAAGGCGCTGTCGTCCTCACCAGCACCTCTCTGGCGGTCGACAAGGATCAGACGCAAGCCCCAGAGACTGGACTTATGAACATTTGTTTTATTTGCTGTGTTCTGTTTCCTCACATTAGACTGCTGGCTTCACATGTAAATACGTTCACATATGCCACCGCTTGTAAATATGTTAATATATGCCCCCACATGTAAGTACGTTCCCATGTGCTAACAAAACATTTAAAAAAGGGGAGATGTCATGATATGCAGACATGCAGATAATGATATACAAACAGGCACAGGCAGGCAGCTAATGAACACAGAGAACAGGACATGACCAATGAGCAGGCAGGACACTCGGGGTGGTATCTCACTATAAAAGGCACGAGGCACTCATACTCTGCCTCTTTCCACTTATGAACATCTACAGAGTGAGTCAGGGTGTATGTACAGTATCACACCTCCAGCACATGGCTAAGAGCTAGTCTGGTTCAGTCAGACAGAGTAAGCACATTTAGATTAGCAGAGAGTCGAACTCATAGAGGACTGTGCTAACTGTGCTACCTGTTCAATAAATCAGGTTGAACTAACTTCAAGGTCTGGAGTATCTTTTGGTTAAAGCTGCATCCAGTTGCAGCCTGTGTTATCCCAGAGTACATAACACAACAGTCCGGATCTCAATGTTTAAGTAAAAGCCCCCCACCCCACTGGGGCTTCTGCAACCACATCCCCCACCACCACCATTACCATCACCAGAATCAGGACTTTGGTGGAACCCCCCCCCAATGGGGTTCCCTGGAGGACCTGGCAGTTGGACCCGCAGACAAGTTTGAAGACAATACAAAGCAAGGTGAAAAGGAAAGCTGTGGGTGGAACACAGAGAACACGGAGAGGCTGCAAAGATATAGACGGGTTAAGTGAGCGGGCATTGTCATGGATTGCCCAGCAACAGGGCTACCCAGTGTAGCCATCTGGGATGGCCACTTACAATAAGGAACATGGATGGTCGCAAAGCATAACTGGAAAAATGGAGAATGCAAGGTTCAGGTAGGCTCAGAGCCTGAATGTGTATTTGTGAGCGAAGAATCCAGACGGTATCGAAACCCCCAACTGATTAGCATTCTGATGGCCCATCTCCGTCAGACAAAGGACTGATACTTGAGCAACCGATACAATCCCAGACATTTTGGCGGCACTCCCTGTACTCAGGAAGCGTAAACAACAGGGTCAATGACCGCTTAGGACACGCCCAGCCATCAAGGCACCCTCCCCTTTATTGGTTCAAATCGAACACAGTGATCAAGAATTACCCAATTAGTGGGGTCCAAACTGACGGAAATTAAATGAAAATCGCTTATTGCCACAAGTAGGCTTCAAATGAAGTTACTGTGAAAAGCCCCTAGTCACCACATTCCGGCACCTGTTCGGGGAGGCTGTTACGGGAATCGAACCGTGCTGCTGGCCTGCCTTGGTCTGCTTTCAAAGCCAGCGATTTAGCCCTGTGCTAAACAGGACCGCCCAAAAGAGCGCGAAAACCCCCAAGGATAAAGAGAGAGACCACCATGTGTTCGGCCTCTCTTTGACCTGGCGCTCCGGCAATGTCTACTTCCAATTGCAGCACCACCAGAAGCAAGTTCAAGTTCAACGCTCGCTACCAGACGGATGAGCCCAGCTGAGCAGCAGTTACTTCGACAGACCCGATAGACCCAGATTCGAACAATGGCCACTGTTTCTCTGACCTAAGCCGGGTGCCTGAAGTTAAGTACAGGTTGTCATAGTTGATAGGTGTATTTTAACTAGTATTGTCTATGTTGCATGATTAATTGTGTGTGTAAATAAAGTACCCTTGATCTTTAACTAACTAACTGGTGTTTGGCTCTTTGATCGATATCCGGTTGAACCTTGTGGTGGTATCATTTGATACCTGGCGACTCTGAGCAATATAATATCGATATCCAAAGAAAGAAGGGCAACCTCATTGATTGCCATATTTACAGTGGATAAAAAAGGCAACAGTTATTGGCAACATCTGATGGGACTCGACCCAGAAGTGACCGTGTCACTCCGAGAGAACCCATAAAACGTTTGAATTGGAAATCCAAATTGGGAAAGTAAAAGAAACCACAAGCGAAACCAGTATCGATCAAACCTCCAAGATTCGGAAGTGTGTAATTTGCATGCGTACTAACAAAGGGATATCAGGTAAACTCGATAGATTTTGTTGCGTGAAACTTTCAGGAGTTGCGTAAACCGGAAAATAGCTTGAGCCGTACCCGCGTTTGTACCACCGCCTTATTCCCCCTTGTCTCAAGTTCCCGGTAGAGACAGAGATAATCGTAGAGATGGCAATGAAGGCAATGAAGGCAATGGAATGCCTTATGCATCCACAAGAGCCCGAGGTCGCAGCGACCAACAGAGCAGAACAGTGTCCCGTATGGGAAGAAGAGATTAGGAAATACCTAACGGGGAAAGGGAAGCCCCTATGGCCTGAGTTTTGTGCGAATGAGGAAACAGGTCCTGGTAGCATAGGACAAACTTGGTGGGACAACCTGACCGAGATCCACAAGAAGAATTTGAGTAGAGTTCGGAAGCCGATGGCAATCGTGTCCTGCTTGGCACAATTGCGAGGCACAGAGGAGGACATGAGGACGCTCCCTAGACAGCTTGAGGAGAAAGAGAGGAGTAGAGAGGGAAATGTTAGCGAGTGTGAGAGATTAAACGAGTAACTCCAAGAGCAACTAGCGGCGAAGAACAAGGAGATGGTTGATGTCAAACAGGCACACCAGTCTTGTCTCGCTCACTTAAGTCGCTTCCAGATCCAATCCGATAAGGGCTACCAGGACACGTAATGTGCGGATTTGGTAAGAGAGGAAATGGAAAACCAAGCAGAACAGTTGAGAAAACAATATGAGGATTTAAAGACAGCCCTATGAGCACTCCACAGTTCCACCACGGAACAGAGGCAGAGTTTGGTGGACCACGACAAGTGCAGGCAGCAAATTGCAAGATTGCAATCACTGCTATCCATTCAGAATGGGTTCAGAGATACCTTTGGCCCACAGTTAGATCAGGAAGATGGCCCCGATTGGCAGGAACTCAGTGAAACTGCCCAACGGTACATGAACGAGACAGAAAATCAGAATAGAGCCCCCCAGGTCCCAAAAAGGAAAGCACCCACACCACCGACTGCACAGGCAGCACCCAACCCAATGAACCCCATCACCACATAGCGCAGAGTAACAACAGAAGACCAACCCGATTTTGTGTACACCAACCCACTAACTATCATCCAGTTAAGAGATGCCCGCGATAAAATTGAAACTTTTCACCCCACGTCAGACCCACACCACTTTTTCGAACGAGTTAGGCAACACACCGTCATGTACAGTCTGGACGAGCAGGAAGAGGTAAAGCTCATAGTGATGAGCCTTGACCCTTCGGTTAGTTCAGCCCTTCCCGACGCACAGAATCTAGGAGGAGGTAGCCTCCAAGATATGAAAACAGCTATTCTAGATGCCATTGGCTACAATAGAGGAGATCCAGTCGAAGGACTCAACCAGTGTAGACAGAAAAAAGGAGAGCATCCAACAGCATTTGCTGAACGCCTCTGGATCCACTTCACCGCAGTATTCGGTGATTTAGCCCGCGACCATCTATCTGTAGACAATACGACCAAATGGACCCGTATTCTAGTCTCCCACGCCAAGGAGGCAGAACAAAAGGCACGTGCCAACTACGAGCTCTCAGACTCGGCACACAACGAATTGTCAGTACTGAAGCAACTATCTAGAGCTTGGGAACCATCCCTACAGAAAAAGACAGACCAAAAAAGAGTAGATGCCAACATGAATCCAGTAAGGGCATACCAAAACCCCGCATGGGTAAATGAAGGTAGGGGTCACACACAGCACCCTAAAGTACAGGAATGCTACAATTGTGGACACGAGGGACATTACGCCCGAGAATGCAATGCCCCCCCGAAACAGCAACGGAATCAACCCGCAAATGCCCCCCCCTAGGAACAATGCCAGACCTATCCATAGCGTTACCGCCCGTGCAGATAATTTGGCCATAAATGGCACCGATTGACGGTGTTCGGACTCCTCAACTTGGGTCTGTGACACACTTTGGGATAAGTCCGGGAGACCGGTAGTTGCAGGCACAGTCCGGGGACACCCCGTAGAGTTCTTTTGGGACACAGGAGGGTCCCGAACCACGTTAAACTCCTCCACGATGTACCAGCGAGATATATGGCTCACGACAGACACCATTACTCTTAGTGGCTTTGTAGGTCACCTCCAGCAGGGACCCATTACAGCCCCTGTGGATATCCAGATCGGTAACATTAAAGCAAAGCACTCAGTCGTTTTGGTAGATTTACCCCAGACAGCAGAAGACATCTTGGGGATAGATTTTATAAGCTCACACAACCTTTCTTTGGACCCCGTAAATAAATGTGTGTGGAAAATGGCCAGAGCAGCACGAGCCCCCACCACGCTCACAGTAGGAGACAACACACACAGGATTAGCTCAGTGGGAGAGTACTGGTTTGATCCACAAACCATTATCACAGACAAAGCAGTTAGAGAAGTCTTGAAGAGACATAAAGCATCGTTTACCCAGCACAAGCACGATTGCGGTAAGATTCCAGGAATGGCCAACATTACAGGTCCCGATCCTAAGCCCCAGAAACAATACGCCCTCCAGTATTCTTAGAGCCCCTTTCCTCAGACTCCAGCAAACCCCAGACTCTTACTGAACTTTTCCTCCCTAATAAATTCCACGGTTTGTGTTTTTAATAAAGTTACTTTCTCTGTAAATTGACATTAGTGTTAAGTAGGAATGTGATGCTGCTATGGTTTATTTTGTATTGTAATAATAAGTTCTTTGGTTATTAGATAGCAGCATGAGTGTAGTTTAGTGAAGGACAGTTAGAGGTTCACCCTTTTTGTGTAAAGAGGCTGAAATGTATGTTTGAATGTTAAATGCCCCCTTAGAATTTTTAGAGATATGCGTTGTATTAGGGAAAACTTAGGTAAATATTTTGACCCATAGGACAGAGTAGGGTAGAACCTGTCCTTGGTTGAGAGTACCCGGCATGTCAGAGAACTGGAGAAGATCCAGTAGTGTGATCCTTCATGCTTCGCATTGAGGATCAAGAGGATGGACTGTAGCCATCTGGGATGGCCACTTACAATAAGGAACATGGACGGTCGCAAAGCATAACGGGAAAAATGGACAATGTAAAGTTCAGGCAGGCTCAGAGCCTGAATGTATATTTGTGAGCGAAGAATCAAGACGGTATCAAAACTCCCAATCTCCGTCAGACAAAGGACTGATACTTGAGCAACCGATACAATCCCAGACATTTTGGCGCCACTCCCTGCACTCAGGAAGCATAAACAACAGGGTCAATGACTGCTTAGGACACGCCCAGCCATCAAGGCACCCACCCCTTTATTGGTTCAAATCGAACACAGTGATCAGGAATTACCCAATTAGTGGGGTCCAAACTGAAGGACCGCCCAAAAGAGCGCAAAAAACCCCAAGGATAAAGAGAGAGACCACCATGTGTTCGGCCTCTCTTTGACCTGGCGCTCCGGCAATGTCTACTTCCAATTGCAGCACCCCCAGAAGCAAGTTCAAGTTCAACGCTCGCTACCAAACGGATGAGCCCAGCTGAGCAGCAGTTACTTCTACAGACCCGATAGACCCAGATTTGAACAACCGCCCCTGTTCCCCTGACCTAAGCTGGGTGTCTGAAGTTAAGTACAGGTTGTCATTGTTGATAGGTGTAGTTTAACTAATAGTGTCTGTCGTGTTATTCACCCTGGGGTAACACGGACTGCAAGAGGATGCAGATGAACAGTAAAGCATACACCAAACGTAGGCATTGGTTCAATATGATTTATTGAACTTCTGGAACAATGCACACAGCTGGCTGTGGGTTGACACTCTACTACTCTAAGTGTACTAACTCTAGCTTACTAGACCAGGCTAGCTCTGATCCACAGGTAGAAGGTGCTGACTGATATATACACCCTGACTGTCACTACAGTTGTCACCAGTGGAAAGAGGCGGAGTGCTGTGCCTCGTGTGTTTTATAGTTGGAAGCCCTCCTCTGGTGTTCTGTCTGGTGATTGGTTGTGTTCTATCCTGTATGTTGATTGACTAACCTGGGTGTCTGTCACTGCCTGTTTTTACCTCATGATGTGCATGGGTGCATATTCTGACAGTGTCTATATTGCATGATTAATTGTGTGTGTAAATAATGTACCCTTGATCTTGAACTAACTAACTGGTGTTTGGCTCTTTGATCGATATCCGGTTGAACCTTGTGGTGGTATCATTTGATACCTAGCGACTCAGCAATAGAATATCAATATCCAAAGAAAGAAGGGCAACCTCATTGATTGCCATATTTACAATGGGTAAAAAAGGCAACACCAGCAGCAGGTAGAAATCTGCCGTAAAACAAATGTAACAAGGCATGATGGGATTCAATCTGCCCAGCAGCAGATGCCATGGGTCTGCCCGGCAACAAGTAGAAATCTGCCGAGCAACAGTTGTAGCCAGCATTCAAAAGGCATAATGAGATGCGACTTTAAAAGTAACGAGATACAGGTGTCTAGACAAATGAGATATACTTTCCAGCACCCTAACAGCCAGGGAGGCAGTTAACACCTCATAGCCAGAAAGGTGAGTTTACATCTAACAGCCTGTGAGGTCAGTCTACAATCTAACAGCCAGGAACCTAGGCTAGCATCCAAGACTTATAGCCAAGGTCATTTAGCAACCTTCGTAAATGCAGTTTAAATATCTTCGCTGGACAAGGTATAGACAACTCCCAGACTTGACGATCAGCGCTGTATTGTGTGGTAACTATAAGCTGGATTTGATTTCCAGATTTACTCAATTTTGATGTTGTTTGTGGAAAGGGGAAGTGTTAAAGAGTTCAGGGATGGTAATATAGTTTGGAACAAGGGGTATGTTCTCCAAATACTGTTTGTGTGCTTCGTGATTCCTATACTTAATTGTACGAGAATATTATAGTTCTGTTCATGTATATTTGTCTTTTCTTTAATTTAATAAATAGTCTTTAATAATTGTTGCATGACCACCGGGCAGGTTATTCACTCTCAGGCTTCACTTGGCTACTCACACCATTCCAAAAACAAAAGCAAAACTATGCACCCCGCGATCCGGTGTTTCAGTTTGGAATACCCTCGCAGAGACCATCAGCGTGGTTTGAGATAGCATGAAGATGGCAGGAGGATTATAATGTAGGGGAGTGTGAAGTTGTTTCGTTGGAAGAACAGAAGAGTTGAATATTTTTTAGAAGGTGAGAAACTTGTAAGCGTTGATGTTCGAAAAGATTTGGGTCAGCTCATACAAGGGACGCCGAAAGTAAGCACGCAGGTACAGCAAGTAATTAGGAAGGCAAATGGCATGTTGGTCGCTATTTTAGGAGGATTGGAGTACAGGAATAAAGAAGTCTTGTTCGGGTAGTACAGGGTTTTGGTGAGACCATGGGCAGGAATTTCTGGCCCTGCCCGCTGCCTGGGTCTTTCAGTTTTGCTGAATGTCAATGGACGTTTGGCTGAACCACTTCATCCCCTGCAGCGGGTCCTGCCACAAAAGGGCTGGAAAAACCCGGCCCATATCTGGACCACTCTTTGCAGTTTTGGTCTCCACATTAAAGAAAAGATATATTTGCATTGGAGGCGGCACAGTGAATGTTCATTAGATTGGTCCTTAGGATGAGGGGAATTGTCTTATGATGAGAGGCTGAGTAAATTGGGTTTATTTTCTGTCAAGTTTAGAAGAACGAGAGGTGATCTCATTAAAATGTACAAGATTCTGAATGAGTTTGATAGAATGGACAAATCTAGAACATGGGTGTACAAACTGAGGCCAAGGGGTGTTCATTTTATCACTCCATTCTATTATACCTGATTTTCAATTGTACTCTGTTTCTGATACTTGTCAATAAGCCCCTTCTTGATCATTTTAACCCCTATTCCCTTGACCATCCAGGGAACTCAGAGAACATGTTTGGTTTGTACCTGAAATATCTCCACCTTGAAGGCCTGCCATAGATCAATTACTGTTTTCCCAGCATTTATTTTACTCTCCAGCCCACCAGTTCTCAAATTAATGTTGCTGGCTCCCTTCGAGTTGGGTATTTTCATTTGGATTGGATTGGATTTTTTTCATCAATGATTTTTCTAATGTTCAATGATGAAATCACAAAGTAAATTGAATTAATGTGTGGAGCCAGAGGACTCTTTTTATAACTGGTATCTACTTAAATTCACGTTGTAATCTTATTAAATGCATTTTTATTTTCTGCTAAAATCCAGCTTTTCATATTCTGGAGAGAAGGTCCTGTGTATCTCGACTGTTAAGAACCTGCTGAACATCACAGTGATTAACTTATAGGTCAGACACTTCGAAACTCTATTTATATTGTCACTCAAGCGACTTAAAAACTTCACTATCTGTAAGATAAAAGACCCCCTTAGATAATTAGTAATCTTCAAACTACTTCTCATTAATAATGTGCATGTTCTGTGCATTAGAGACATTTATTTCAACAACTTAAGTGGCCAACAGGTGAGCAATTTTTGTTAGAAGTGGTTTTGGTATTTAAATTCAAGTAGAAAACACCAGGAGGCCAAAACCTTTGATGATTTTACTATTTTTCAGGAAACCTTTCCTGTAGAATGCAGGAGAGCACAGAAACCCAGATTTTTCGCAAAGGACAGCATTAATGGAGGCCTTGGGAGAAATATGTAGTCAGCGATTAAATATCATAGAGGAGAAGAAAAAAACAGAAAGGGACGTTTGGCAAAACGAAAAAAATCATTCTTGCTGTAGTGCAACTTGTCACTTTTGAGTAACTCCTCAAGATCCCCTCAGACGTATCACAAATTTACAAGAATTATTTACAAACTGTCATGGAGGAGCAATCATGTGAGACAGCCTTTCGGCAGGTAATGTTGTATAGATCCGGTCCTGTGAAAAATGAATCAATATACACATGTTGCACTGACGGAAACTTTGCCTATCAAACACAATTTGTTTGGGTTGATTATTGGTGTATAATATTACAAAGCCTTCAACTTAGCTGAATTATTTCCAAGAGCTTTATCTTTTTGAAAGAAAAGAGACAGAAATGTTTACTTTTTATATCACACCTTATTTTTTCAGAAGCAACTCAAAAGTAACCACCACATAGTGACATTTAGATGAGTTAATGCTTAGTGGAAAGCAAAGAAGGAATAAATGAATGATTTTCGAATTGATAAGGTGTAGCTGTTGCAGTGCCTCATGAATGGTTATGTGGGTCTGTTTACAATCTAGATTAATGACCTAAATAAGCGGAAGATGTCCAGATTTACTGATGATGGAAAGCTCAGTGGGAAAGTGATGCGCTAAGCGTCAAGAACCACAAAGACATGTGAGACTTTAACTCAGGCTTTAATATACTACATGGGAGGCTTACCCGACACAGACGACCCCAGACAGAATGGGGCCTGTCCCAGAAGAGGGTTCTTATACTAACTCCCGGGGGAGTGGCTAAGGCGGAGCTCTCCGTGGCCAGGTCGGGTTACCTACCAGTGACCGAACCTCTGCAGAGTTACAGTACAATACACAGTATTACAGGGCCACGTTACGCACAACTATTATATACTATGTACAATGGTAGGGAAGTACAGTGGTGTATCACCACAGAAAGTAATCTGTGAAGGTGACACAAAGAGGTTTCAGAGATGAGACAGGTTAAGAAGGTGGCAGGTGGAGTAAAATGTGGGGTGAGGGTGGTGAAAGTATCCAGTTAGGTGGGAAGAAATCATTTGCAGCATCTGATATTTAATTCCATTGATTTCAATAGAACTAGATATCAGGTGCTGTGTATAATAAGCGTTAAACACCTGCTTTTTTGCACCACTATCAATTTCTACTCTTAGATGTTCAGTGAAAAGGTAACTATTTTGCCAATTGTGCATTAGCTGGAAGAATCCAAAATGAATCCTACATCCCCCCTTGGTTCCCAATAGCCTCACACCTATTGCTTCCAAAGGCAGTGAAACAGCAGCTAGAGGAAGTAGCCTTTTTCTATTCATCCAATCAAAATCTTAACAACTTCTACTCAATGTCTTCTTAGCTTTTTATGTTACAGCAAAAATAGTCCCGTCATCTCAAATCTTCGCACAAAGTGTGAAGCTGGTTGGATATCTGTGGGAATCAATTCAAACCCTCAAAACGTAACAGATCAAGGAATGCAAAGTACAAGGATTACTTAAGACTGGTCTGTAACCAAACTGCTGAAAGCTAGACTCATGGCACAGATGGAGAAGGAACAATTTGTCCACCTGATTGAGAAGGAAAGCAACCATATGGCCTTTTATCATTGTCACTGATGCACCAGCAAAGTACAACAGCAAAAGAAAATCCGGCATTACACACAATGGAGAAAGCCATTAGATGGCAAAAGACTGTAGTGGAACAATGCTACCCACCTAACTGCCTTGATGGCTATCATTTCTTCTTTTTTCTTTTTCATTCAGTTTGAAGAGCAAAATAATTCTTCCGCTCTCTTTGAGGTTCCTGACACGTGCACTCGCCTCAAAGTGGCCTCCATTAGCTTATGCCCCCAGCACATGGCACTGGGCCTATTCAAAGGTACAGTTAATAAGACTTGGGCGAGAGATATCTAAGGAAATACAAAGGACTGCATGAAATTGCAAGATTAGAAAATTACAGAGTCTATCTAATACCCTTAACAAGGAGTGACTGGCACATTGATGCACAGATCAATGCTTTGCACTTGAGTATATCCCTGAGTCATTAAAGAGCCGCTGTCTCTAATAAAAGCTGCTCGCCTTTGCCTACTGACGTTTTCATTTTCCATTTTAAATGGTGCTGAGATAGTTCAGCAAGAACAGAAACATAAAAAATTATATATAGCTTTTGCATTAAACTCATAAACAGATGTGCTATATATTGAAAGAAGCTTCTTAAACAGTCTTTGGAAGGTCTTTTCTTTGGGACGGAAAGCTGGGCGCTATTCATGTTGATAGATTGTAAGTACTAGGACACAGTAATGCAAAGGATATTGAAAGCAAATGGAAAACTGTTTACCAAACATTACTTCTGGTTTTATACTTTGTTGCTCATTTCATGCAAATTTTGGAGAACAGCAGAGGCTGACCGTAAAAGTTAGGGCTATGACTCACAGCTGCAATCCCTCAGATTGTTTCTGTCCCTTTGCTAGTTTTGCTTGCAGATCCAATTGGGGCATCTGTCACTATCTCACTAAGATTAGCACACCTCATCTCTACGTCCTTCGCACTTCAACCATCAACCAAGTTCAATAATGTTTAATGTTCTTCAGAAAAATCTGCTATTAATGTCTCATAATGAAGAATCCACTTTCATTCTAGAGATAGTAAGAAGTCTTACAACACCAGTTAAAGTCCAATAGGTTTGTTTCGAATCACTAGCGTTCGGAGAGCTGCTCCTTCCTCAGGTGATGAAGGAGCTGTGCTCCGAAAGCTGGTGATTCAAAGTAAACCTGTTGAGCTTTAACCTGGTGTTGTAAGACTTCTTACTGTGCCCACCCCAGTCCAACGTCGGCATCTCCACATCATTCTGGGGATAGACTTGGCTATCCAGTCCACTCCTGGTCGGCCTCCCATCTTGCACCCTTCATAAATATAAGATCTGGGGGTGGCACGGTGGGACAGTGGTTTGCACTGCTGCATCACGGCGCTGAGGATCCAGGTTCAATCCCGGCCCCTGGTCACTGTCACTGTTAGGTTTGCATATTCTCCCCATGTCATAGAATTTACAGTGCAGAAGGAGGCCATTCGGCCCATCGAGTCTGCACCGGCTCTTGGAAAGAGCACCCTACCCAAGGTCAACACTTCCGCCCTATCCCCATAACCCAGCAACCCCACCCAACACTAAGGGCAATTTTGGTCACTAAGGGCAATTTATCATGGCCAATCCACCTAACCTGCACATCGTTGGACTGTGGGAGGAAACCGGAGGGGAGGATGTGCAGACTCCGCACAGACAGTGACCCAAGCTGGAATCGAACCTGGGACCCTGGAGCTGTGAAGCAATTGTGCTATCCACAATGCTACCGTGCTGCCCTTTTTTTTGCTAAATTCAATCATATTGTGGTCATTGCTACCGAATGGATCCTTTATTCTGAGGTCATTAATTAATCCCATCACACTGTCTGCGTGAATCTCATTCCCACAACCCAAAGATGGATTGGCCACTCTACATTGTCCCTTAATTGGAAAAAATAAATAAATATAAGGTCATCCAAAACTCTGTTGTCCTATCCTAGTACTAAGTCTCATATGCCCATCATACCTGTGTTCACTGACCTACATTGGTTTCTGTTAAATAACACTTCAAGAGGGCAGCACGGTGGCGCAGTGGATTAGTACAGTGGCATCTCGGTGCCGAGGTCCCAGGTTCGATGCCGGCTCTGGATCACTGTCCGTGTGGAGTTTGCACATTCTCCCCGTGTCTGCGTGGGTTTCACCCCCACAACCCAAAAATGTGCAAGCTAGGTGGATTGGCCATGCTAAATTGCCCCTTAATTGGAAAAAAATGAATTGGGTACTCTAAAATTTAAAACAATAAATAAATAACACTTCGATTTTGCTCCTTGTTTTTAGATCTTTCCATGGCTTCGGCCCTCCCTAGTTCCGTAGCCTTTTCCAGCCTGACAATCCTCTGAGGTAACTTTCCTCTTGACAAAGCTTTTGACTTTTATCTCATTATGTGACTTGGAGTCAAATTTTATTTGGTAATGCTCCTGTGAAATGTTTTGGGATGTTTTACTCCAAAAAGGTGCTATATAAATGCAAGTTGTAAATGTAATCCTTCTAATACCAAGTTGTCACATAACAAAACTTGGATTAATTGTGGAGATATTTGACATTTGTGGAGATAAGGTGAATATGGTACCCTGGGGGCGTCAGGGAAATTTATTGAAGACTCGATGATTAAATTTATTTAAAGGAGCTTAGTGAGTTTAGTAGTCACAGAGAAGTCCAGAAAGGAAAGTCAAAACAAATGATCTGTTACCAAAGTACAGTATATACAAATAACAATCCCAGTCCCAGCCGGACCTACGCTGCAGTTCAGCTCCTGCCTGGGCCGGCTTTTAATTTCCTGAGTTAACCATCCCGCTGATGGGCCTCTGCTCCTCAGCGGGGGAGATTGGACTCCACGAGGCTCACCGGGAGATGAATTGGGTTGTCCCCATGCGTCTCATGGGTTTATAACAGTGAGTTAGAAGGAAATGGGCATCTGATGTAGGTTAGTACACTGGACCTGGGTTTGAATATTGCGCATTGAGCACAATGGAAGTCTCTTGTTACTGGCTTTGAGTCTTTCATGAAATTAACTTAGGGACTGGCCACATGATTCAATATAGAGCAGCTGTTTAACTTCAATGAGGTAACACATTGAATATGATAATAGGTTTTGACACCCTGGGCGGGATTCTCCCTGGGCACAAATCCCGCCCTGCTGCCCCGACGCCAGCTGCTGTATTCTCCAACCCGTTTTTTCGGTCGGGGGCGGGATCGCCGCAATGCCCATCGGGGGCCGTTGTTGACAGCGTCCCCCCCCGGCGATTCTCCGGGCCCCGATGGGCTGAACGGCCGTCCATTTTTGGCCAGTCCCGCCGGCGTGAAATGAAAAATGAAATGAAAATCGTTTATTGTCACAAGTCGACTTCAAATGAAGTTACTGTGAAAAGCCCCTAGTCGCCACACTCCGGCGCCTGTTCGGGAGGCTGGTGCGGGAATTGAACCGTGCTGCTGGCTTGTCTTGGTCTGCTTTAAAAGCCAGCTATTTAGCCCTGTGCTAAACCAGCCCCGGTAATCGCTTATTGTCACAAGTAGGCTTTAATGAAGTTACTGTGAAAAGCCCCTAGTCGTCACATTCCGGCACCTGTTTGGGGAGGACGGTATTGGAATTGAACCTGCGCTGGCGCCGTCTTCTGCATTACAAGCCAGCTATTTAGCCCAGTGTGCTAAACCAGCTCACTCAACTCACGCACCGGCGGGACCTGGCAGGTGAGTATGCGGGGGCGGTCTTCGGGGGGGGGGCGCGTGGGGATCTGACCCTGGGGGATGGCCCCCATGGTGGCCTGGCCCAAGGTCGGGGCCCATTGATCTGCGGGCGGGCCTGTTCCGTGGGGGCACTTCTTCCTTCTGCGCTGGGCCCCTGTATGGCACAACCATATTGCCCGCGGGCCGGGGCGGAGAAGAGAACCCCTGCGCATGTGCGAGAATACGACGGACGGTCCGCGCATGCACGGAATCATGTCGGCCGCTCTGTGCACCGGCCGGTCGGCGCCGGATGGAGCGGCGCCAACCCCTCCGGTGTAGAAAGGTGAGAATTCCTCACCTTGGGAGGGCCGTTGACGCCAGAGTCGTTGGCGCCAGTTTTCCCGTTGGCGTGGGGACTTAGTCCCCAGAAGGGAGGATCCTGGCCCATACCTGCAAAAGCATTTTTATTGTTTTGGAGAATTTTGAGACATGAGAGATGAGAGTGCTCGGGTTATGTCGTACTGGCATTTAATGGGAGAAAATTCCAAATTTGATTTCTGTTAATTGAAGAAAAGATTACGAGGACACATGGGAATAATTTTGTCAGTTTCAACTGTCAATAAGTAACCTTGAGTGAAATGAAAACTATTGTTTTCTTGAATCCCGCCCTGCCTCCCCAACGCCCCGACGCCAGCTGCCGTATTCTCCGGCGCCGGTTTTTGGGCGAGGGCGGAGTTCACACCACGCCGGTCGGGGGCTGTTGGCAGCGACGCCCCCGGCAATTCTCCGGGCCCTGATGGGCTGAGTGGACGTCGGTTTCTGGCCAGTCCTGCCGGCGTGGATTAGACATGGTCCCACACGGCGGGATCTGGCAGGTACGTCGGCTGGGGCGGTCCTCGGGGGCGCGCGAGGAGATCTGACCCCGGGGGGGGGGCACGGTGGCCCGGTCCATGATCGGGGCCCACCGATCTGCGGGCGGGCCTGTGACGTGGGGGCACTTCTTCCTTCCGTGCCAGCCGCTGTCGGGCTCCGCCATGGCCGGCGCGGAGAAGACACCCCCCTGCCGTGCAGAATATGCCGGCCGCTTTGCGCATGCGCGGAATCATGCTGGCCCTTTGGCGCATGCGCGGACTCGCGCATCCCTTTGGCACCGGCTGGCGCGGCGCCAACCTCTCCGCCGTCCTCCTAGCCGCTGGAAGTGCGGAGAATTCTGCTGCTTCTGGTCGGCCCGACGCCGGAGTGGTTCGCGCCGTTTTTGACGCCGGCGTCGGGCCCTCGTGCCCATTTCGGAGAATCCCGCTTTACATGTGGGTGAGGTTCTCTGCTGGCAATGTAAACACAGATAAGTCGGCCTACATCTAGGTTTTGTAATTAGGTGAGTGAAAATTCTATCCCTGTGGAAAAATATCATTAAAATGTATTGGCCGTGAAATTTGGATCTGTTTTGCCTGGTTGCATGGCCCATGGGTGCCTTTTTGCCTCCAAAATAGAGTCTGCAGTGCGCGCACAAGTACACACTTCTCTTTAATATAATCTATATTGTCACAAGTAGGCTTACATTAACACTGCAATGAAGTTACTGTGAAAAGCCTCTAGTCGCCACATTCCGGCGCCTGATCGGGTACACTGAGGGAGAATTCAGAATGTCCAAATTACCTAACAGCAAGTCTTTCGGGGCTTGTGAGAGGAAACTGGAGCATCCGGGAGAAACCCTCTCAGACACGGGGAGAACGTGCAGACTCCGCACAGACAGTGACCCAGGCCGGGAATAGATCCTGGGACCCTGGAGCTGTGCAGTAACAGTGCTAACCACTGTGCGACTGTGGTATTAGCTGCGTCAGAGGACAGATTGCCGGACTGCTGTTACACTTTGCAAGCCCCTTTGAACACTGATATCTTCATAAGTTCAGAAGATATAGGAGCAGAATTAGGCCATTCGGCCCATCGAGTCTGCTCCGCCATTCGATCATGGCTGATATGTTCCTCATCTGCTACCTACAATGTTACAGACCAAGAGCTGGATTGCGAAATCAGCCAGAGCATCTCTTCCCGAGAACACATGACCTAGGAGTGGGAATAGGCAATTTAGCCTCCTGAGCCTAACACCCTCAATGTGATCATGGCTGATCCCATCTTGGTCTCAACTCTACCGTCCTGCCTGTTCTCCATAACCCTTCAACCTATTGCCAATTAAAAATCTGTCGGACTCCTCCCTAAATTTACTCACTGCATCCACCGCACTCTGGGGGTAGCGATGTCCACAGGTTCACAACCCTTTGGGAGAAGTAGTTTTTCCTCAAATCTGTTTTAGATTTTCTACCTTTTATTCTAAGATTCTGACCTCACATTCAGCTCCACGTCTACTTTATCCATCCCTTTTAGCATCTTGTATACCTCAATTAGATCTCCCCTCATTCTTCTAAACTCTAGAGAGTACAGGCCTAAACTGTTCAATCTCTCCTCATACGACAAACCCCTTGGGCGGGATTCTTCCATTCGGCGGCAGAGTGTTCATGCCGTCGGAAACGCCATCACGTTTCACGACGGCGTGAACGGGCCGCTGGGAGTACCGATTCTGGCTCCTACAGGGGGCTGGCACAGCGCTGGAGCAGTTTGTGCCGCTCCAGCCTCCCATCCCGGCGCGAACTGTGCGCCGTGGGATCCGCGCATGCGCAGTGGTGCCGACGCCAACCTGTGCATGCGCGGTGGCCTCCCCCAATGCGCCGGCCCCGACGCAACATGGCACAGAAGTCCATGGGCCGGCGCGGACGTAAATAGGCCCGGGGAGGGAGAGGCCGGCCCGCCGATCGGTGGGCCACGATTTCGGGCCAGGCCCCATCGGAGGCCCCCCCCCCCCCCCCCCGGGGTCGGAGCCCCCCCCACACCCCCACAGGCCGCCCCCCGACCCTGCGCGCAGAGTTCCCACCGGCTGCAGCCAGGTGTGGCCGGTGCCGGCGGGACTCTGCCTTTTTAGAGCTGCCGCTCGGCCCATCCTGGGCCGAGTATCGGCCGCCCGGCCTCGTACAGGGGCCCGCGACCGGCCCCGCGGCAAACACGCCGGAGAATCGCATGCCGGCGTCAGGGCGGTGTGGCCCGTTTGCGGGGATTCTCCGGCCCGGCCAAGGCTGGGAAAATTCTGCCCCTCAACTCTGGAATCAATCGAGCGAACCTCCTCTGAACTGCCACCAAAGCCACTACATCTTTCCTCAAGTATGTCATTGTGATAGCAGTCTGCACTTGCATCACTTCACTCTGAGCTTCTAATACAGCATCCAGACATCGTTTGGTTTCTGCTTTTCTGCATTCGGAGTTGAGTATCGGTCATTAGGTACTGCACCATGGTTGGGTCTGCAAGTGTCTTCATGGAGTTAACCACCATTTCTATCCTGGAAAGAATGGACTTATTCCTGAACTCCACTGTGATTCAAAGTTCAAGTACTAGCAAAGAGTACCAAATGTGCGAAGCTAGACTTGCCCTGCAAGAGGTACGCTGGAAAGATTATTTTATCTGGAAAATAATTGACATTTTGATTGTTAAAAAAGGATATGGAGCCCAATATTGGATTCCACTTGTGGAATGTCACCCGGAGGTGTGATTTGAAGCTGTAATTACGAAATGTTTAGCTGTAGCATGTTCCACGTACTTGTCATGTTTACGCACTGTTGAAGCAAATCAAATTTCTGCTGCTTTTTTCACAAAATTGAATGCAACTGCAAAATTAACACGTTTTGAAAATTACTAGAAACTTGAAGGTGAGACCTCCTTAAAGAGGCATTGTGGCTGCAGTTTGAAATTGCCAAGAAGAGGCTTATAAGGACTAACAAAAAAAATGAGGCAGCTTTTCAAGCAAATTGATTGGGAAGGATTTTTAGTGACACTTCAGTAGAGGCAATGTAGAATATCTTTTTACTGGAGCAATGCTGGGTCTGAAGGATGAATACATAACCAGAATTAGGGAACTGAAACTAAACAAGCATGACTCAGAATGGATCAATAAGCAAACCAAAAGTGAAATAGAGGAAAAATTGTCTCTTCAAATCCTGCAGGGAAATAGAGGAAAATAGTCACAGAAATAAATGTAAACTTCCGATAGGCTGATTTCCTGCTTCCCTCCACAAATGTTTCCTGAGCTTAGGGCAGAGACATGGGCTAGAGATGTGTCACGTAACTGGACACGTATCCTGGAAAGGTTGGACAGCTTAAAACATGGTCCAACAGCTGGCTAATTAAACAACTGAACCCCTCTCCCCCCCACACCATCCCCCACAAACCAACCGACTATCCTCCTGACCCGACCTGACTACCCTCCCAGTCAACAAGGTGGCAGCGAAGAGAGCAGCTCCCCGTTTCACGGACGCTGAGATGGAGACCCTCCTGGACGCGTTGCTGGAGAGCCAGGCCAGCCTGTACCCCGGCCTGGGAAGGAGGCTGTCAGCGCCGCCGTTCACCGTGCCTGGGCACAGGTGGCAGAGGTGGTCAGCGCCTCGAGCAACAGCATCCGGACCGACCAGCAGTGCCGCAAGAAACTGCGCAATCTCTTAAGGGCGGCCAGGGTGAGTAGGCAGCACTGTGCCCCTGGCACTAACCCCCGTCCCACACACCCGTAAGCCCACCCCACCCCACCCAGCATCTGGAGGGCGGGTGAACCCCCACCCTGCACCACATGCCGGCACCCATACCGGCCGCCATGGCCGGGTACCCTGGCCACTGAAGCCACCAGCTACCCACCCCCTGGGCTGCATGCGTCGGACTTTATAAACCTATTGTTTTCTGTTAACAAACCCCCCCTTGCCCCACTGCCAGCGAAGGCCGCCCATAACCACCGGGAGCGGGAGAAAACTGGAAGGGGACAACCGGACCTGCGGCCCTCATTGCGGCAGAGCAATGGTCGGTGGCCCAGAGGAAGGGAAGTTGCCGGGGTGGAGATTAGCACAAGGCGAGGAAGTGAGATCCTGCTGAGTTACGGTTCCCCATGCAACGTGTGTCAACCCTTCCCCACACCATCCCCCCACCACACTCACCCTCACACCACCCCCACCCACACCCCCCACCTTCACCCCCACACCACCCCCACCCCCACACCCCCACCTTCACCCCCACACCACCCTCACCCCCACACCCCCACCTTCACCCCCACACCCCCACCTTCACCCCCACACCACCCCCACACCCCCACCTTCACCCCCACACCAGCCTCACCCACCCCCCCACCTTCACCCCACACCACCCTCACTCCCACACCCTCACCCCCACACCACCATCACCCCCACACCCCCACCTTCACCCCCACACCCCCACACCACCCTCACCCCCACACCACCCTCACCCCCACACCCCCACACCACCCTCACCCCCACACCCCCACCCTCACCCCACACCACCCTCACCCCCATACCACCACCTTCACCCCCACACCACCCCCACACCCCCACCTTCTCCCCCACACCACCCTCACCCCCACACCCCCACCCTCACCCCCACACCACCCTCACCCCCACCTTCACCCCCACACCACCCTCACCCCCACACCACGGTGGCATTGTGGATAGCACAATTGTTTCACAGCTCCAGGGTCCCAGGTACAAGTCCGGCTTGGGTCACTGTCTGTGCGGAGTCTGCACATCCTCCCCGTGTCTGCGTGGGTTTCCTCCGGGTGCTCCGGTTTCCTCCCACAGTCCAAAGATGTGCAGGTTAGGTGGATTGGCCATGATAAATTGCCATTAGTGTCCAAAATTGCCCTTAGTGTTGGATGGGGTTACTAGGTTATGGGGATAGGGTGGAGGTGTTGACCTTGGGTAGGGTGCTCTTTCCAAGAGCTGGTGCAGACTCGATGGGCCGAATGGCCTCCTTCTGCACTGTAAATTCTATGATAAACCACCCTCACCCTCAAAGCATCCACACCCCCACCTTCACCCCCACACCACCCTCACCCCCACACCACCCTCACCCCCACACCCCCACCTTCACACCCACACCCCCACCTACACCCCCACACCACCATCACCCCCACACCACCATCACCTCCACACCAGCCCCACACCCCCCTCACTCCCACACCACCCTCACCCTCACACCACCCCCACCCCCACACCACCCTCACCCACACACCAGACCACCCTTATCCTAACACCACCCTCACCCACACCCCACCCCACCCTCACCACATGCCACCCTCATCCTCAAACCACCCTCACCCACACCCCCACCCTCACACCACCCTCACCCCCACACCACCCTCACCCCCACACCCCCACCTTCACACCCACACCCCCACCTACACCCCCACACCACCATCACCCCCACACCACCATCACCTCCACACCAGCCCCACACCCCCCTCACTCCCACACCACCCTCACCCTCACACCACCCCCACCCCCACACCACCCTCACCCACACACCAGACCACCCTTATCCTAACACCACCCTCACCCACACCCCACCCCACCCTCACCACACGCCACCCTCATCCTCAAACCACCCTCACCCACACCCCCACCCTCACACCACCCTCACCCACTCCCCAGACCACCCTCATCCTAATACCACCCTCACCCACAGCTCCACCCCCACACACCACACCACCCACACTCCACACCACCCTCACCCATACCCCCACCATCACCCCAGACCACCCTCACCCTCACACCACCCTCACCCTCACCCCCACACCACCCTCACCCTCGCAATACACTCACCCTCACCATCACCCCCACCCTCACCCCCACCCTCACCCACACCCACACCCTCCCACTACCCTCACCCACACACCACCCTCACCCTCACAACACCCTCACCCTCACCCCACCCTCACCCTCGCAACACCCTCACCCTCACCCCCACCCTCACCCACATCCCCACCCTCACACCACCCTCGCCCACACCCTCACCCCCACCCACACCCTCACCACCACACCACCCTCACACCACCCTCACCCACACCCTCACCCCCACCCTCACCCCCACCCTCACCCGCACCCTCATCCTCACACCACCCTCACCCCCACCCTCACCCGCACCCTCATCCTCACACCACCCTCACCCACACCCCACCCCCACACCACCCTCACCCACATCCCAGACCACCCTCATCCTAACACCACCCTCACCCTCACAACACCCTCACCCTCACCCCACCCTCACCCTCGCAACACCCTCACCCTCACCCCCACCCTCACCCACATCCCCACCCTCACACCACCCTCGCCCACACCCTCACCCCCACCCACACCCTCACCACCACACCACCCTCACACCACCCTCACCCACACCCTCACCCCCACCCTCACCCCCACCCTCACCCGCACCCTCATCCTCACACCACCCTCACCCCCACCCTCACCCGCACCCTCATCCTCACATCACCCTCACCCACACCCTACCCCCACACCACCCTCACCCACATCCCAGACCACCCTCATCCTAACACCACCCTCACCCTCAGCCCCACCCCCACACACCACACCACCCTCACCCCACACCACCTTCACCCCCACACCACCCTCACCCCCACACCACCCTCACCCACGCTGCACATAACCCACACCCTCACCCACACCCTCACCACCACACCACCCTCACACCACCCTCACCCACACTGCACCTCACCCACCCCCTCACCCCCACCCACACCCTCACCACCACACCACTCTCACACCACCCTCACCCACACCCTCACCCCCACCCTCACCCCCACCCACACCCTCATCCTAACACCACCCTCACCCACAGCCCCACCCCACACACCACACCACCCTCACCCCCACACCTCCCTCACCCCCACACCACCCTCACCCACACTGCACATCATCCACACCCTCATACCATCCTCAACCACATGCCCACCTACACCCCCACACCACCCTCACCCCCACACCACCCTCACACACACACCACCCTCACCCTCACACCACCCCCACCCCCACAACACCCTCACCCACACCCTAGACCACCCTCAGCCTCAAACCACCCTCACCCACACCCCCACCCTCACCACCACACAACCCTCACCCTCACACCACCCTCATCCACACCCCCACCCTCACCCCCACACCACCCCCACACCACCCTCCCTCTCACCCACTCCCTCACACCCACACCACCCTCACGCACCCCCCCACCACCCTCACCCTCACACCACCCTCACCCTCACCCCCACACCACCCTCACCCCCACACCACCCTCACCCTCACAACACCATCACCCTCACACCACCCTCACCCTCACACCACCCTCACCCTCACCCCTCACCAAACCCCCCTCATCACCCTCACCCTCACCCACCCCCTCAGCCCCACACCACCCTCACCCTCACACCACCATCACCCTCACCCACCCTCACCCTCACACCACCCTCACCCTCACACCACCCTCACCCTCACACCACCCTCACCCCCACACCACCCTCACCCTCACACCACCCTCACCCCCACACCATCATCACCTTCACACCATCATCACCCTCACCTCACCCTCACACCACCCTCACCCCCACACCATCATCACCCTCACACCACCCTCACCCTCACACCACCCTCACCCTCACACCACCCTCACCCTCACACCACCCTCACCCCCACACCATCATCACCCTCACACCACCCTCACCCTCACACCACCCTCACCCTCACACCACCCTCACCCTCACACCACCCTCACCCCCACACCACCCTCACCCCCACACCATCATCACCTTCACACCACCCTCACCCTCACACCACCCTCACCCTCACACCACCCTCACCCTCACACCACCCTCACCCTCACACCACCCTCACCCTCACACCACCCTCACCCTCACACAACCCTCACCCCCACACCATCATCACCCTCACACCACCCTTACCCTCACACCACCCTCACCCTCACACCACCCTCACCCTGACACCACCCTCACCCCCACACCACCCTCACCCCCACACCACCCTGATCCTCACTCCCACATCACCCTCAACCCACGAGACCCTCTCCCCGAGCACCCACACTCCCCCTCCCCACCCCCCTCCCCCCCCCACCCCCGCCCAGCCTGCAGTCTAACCTTGCATATTGAAGGACCTGCTGATGGTGGAACGGATCCATCTGGAGTCCCCCCGCCCCCAGCAGGTGCCACAGCCGGACCTCCCCCACCCCGTGTGCTGAGCTGTGAAGATGACAGCAGCATAGATGGCAGCCCTCGACCAGAGACACAAGACAACCTGGAGCTCGAGTCCGAGGACGACACAGATTTCCTGCCACAGCTGTCTCCAACACCCTCCACCATTCCAGAGGCAATCACCTCGGTTGTGCACTTGATTGAAGAGGCTCCTGGGACAGCCTCTGGTGCCCATCACACAGCTGGTCCGGTGCATCAGATGGAGGTAGGGACACCCGAGGGGGTGGAAGGTCAGAGGGCAAGCCGACCCCAGGGTTTAGCTGCCGTCCAGATTGGTTTAGGGCTTCTGGAACGGACAGTCCCATCGAGTGTGGAGATGCAGTTGCAAAGCCAGGGACTACATGAGGGGTTGCCGGAGAGCATCCAGTACCTGCTGGTGCAGTTGGAGGAGTCCAACCGCAGGAGCAGGAGATGGTGCCGACCATGCATGCCACCCAGGCCAACACGACATGGTGGAGGCATGGGGGGTGCGAGGGTCTTGGCAATGGATCAGCGCGTTCAAGGCCTGGGCAGGTGCTGGCTGAGGCCCAGCACAGGGTTGTTGCCTCACAGGCAGCCATGTGTCATCCCGAGGGAGGAGGGAGCGATGGGGCCCATTGCCAGTGACTCCCGTAGGGGTTGTGCCGGAACATGCAGCGTCTCGGACTTCCCCCCCTCACTTCCTGTCCCTGGCGTGTCTGGTGGGCAGCGGGCAGAACAGGGCGGCACCACGTCACCTGGGATACCCAAGCAGCAGCCAGGCCCATCCAGGCCCAGTCACCCCAGAAGACCCCTGCCAATAGAGACCCAGGTCGTAGGGCGGGAATCGCAGCAGGCTGTCTCCACTGCCGGCTGAACCATCTGGGGAACCACCGAGGTGTAGCGTTAGGGCCTGTTAGGCCAGAAAGTTAGACACTAGTTAAGTTGGCATGGGTGCTGGGCACAGTTTAGTGATAGGGGCTAGGGCACGACTCAGTATATTTGTTGCCACATTAATTACCCGTGCACACAGTGACAACCTGCCTTGGTACTCTGTCAGATGGGTGTGAGGGCTGGTCTGGGTTGGTCAGAGATGTTAAGTAATGGGTTAAGAGACATTCCAATTAATTGTCTCATTTATGTTAAGTATCCAATAATTGACACTGATATGTAAAGGGGCTTTAGGTGGCCTTTGTGTGAGGTGATGTGATGAACAGAGTTTTGATCAGAGTCTGTTAAAGTGAAATAAAGGTGTTTGTGAAAAGGAGCAGAACCTTTGACTCTTTATACAACAGCAGCTAAACGTCTAACAAATGGTAGCAGAGGATGGTTGCTGTGCAAATGTGGAGGGTTGAAAGATACAACTTTTTCAGACCAAACCAAGGAGTGAGTGAGAAGAAAAAGATACATGGCTGAACCTGGGATAACGATGGGCGGATATGACTGCCCCTCCTTATTTTCTGAAAGGGAATCATACGATTAATGGAGAAGCGCAGTAGTTACGTGGACTAAGGTAACTGCTTTGGGAAAGAGAAAACAAGGTATGGCATTGGCTCTTTCTCTACCATATGGCAGTAAAATCCGAAACAAAGTGCTTTCTGAGCTGGAATTGGAAGAGTTAGACTCAGAAGAAGGTCTGCAGACTCTATTACATTATATAGATAAGATTTATAAAAAGGATGGCTTGTTAAGTGCGTATGAAGTATGGGCGGCTTTTGATAGGTTCCGGAAAATGGAGGATATCTCCATGGAAGACTATATAATGGAATTTGGCAGACTATATAAAAGGCTGCAGAAACACAACCTAGAATTTCCACAGTCTGTGTTAGCCTTTAAATTACTTGACTGTACTAGAATGAGCAAAATGGATAGGCTCCTGGTTTTGACAGGAGTTAAGTTTGCGGATAACGATACTGTAATAATCCACAGGAAGCAGGGGTTCCGTCACCACACCAGTATTTATTTGCAATAACTATATCCAAGAGAAGCACCAAACAGTGCTGCTAGCATTCCAGTCAACTTAAGACTGGTTCACAAAGCCTACACAGGTGATTATATGAGCCCCCTCAATGAGCTATCATTGAGGGAGCTCATACTCCAATTAGCCAACCAATAATGCCAATTGGAGGTCATTACAGGTACCTTATTCGATCAGATGACAGAAGCTTTAAAAAAGTTTCTGGGAAAACATTCGATTCCGATGGCTCTGATGACCCAAATAGGTCAGCCTGCAATAAAGCAGAATATGGAAGATACACTACTAACAGGATGGCGAAATCGTACGGCTATGAACCGGTTCCAAAGCTATAGAAGGAGATCAGGGCCCGGAAAATATAAAGACAGAAACCCAGTTAGAACCTACAATAGGAAGATGAACCCCAGAAAAGTACGGGGCATGATAAATCGATGTGACTCTCAATACCATTATGCTTTCAATTATCCAACACGTTATAATAGAGTGTTTCAAGAGTCAGAAGAGGAGAAAGATAGTGGCCAGAAAGAAGGCATTGTCCTATTAACAAGCAGTTTTACGCCGGTAATGAGGATGTTGGTTGCAGAATCTTTCAATTGTGCTGTATTAGACAGTGGCTGCACATCTACTGTGTGTGGAATTGACTGGTTAAAATGTTACCTGGACTCCTTGAATGCTGAAAATCGTAACAAGGTTAAGGAATTTGAAAGTTCCACAAGTTTCAGGTTTGGGGATGATAAAACTCTGAAGTCGCTGAAAAGGTGATCCCTTGCGATATTGCCGGAGTGAATCATTTCATTAGCACGGATGTTGTATCAAGTGATACCTTTGTTTCTGAGCAGACCGTCGATGAAGAAAGCACACATGAAACTGGATATGGAACAGGATAAGGCAACAGTTTTTGGAAAGACGGTGGACTTACAATATACACAGTCGGGACACTATTGTATTCCATTACTGACAAATAATATTTCAAGTAGAGTTGTTAAGGATGTGTTAATGGCAGTTGAAAATGGGACTTTAGCTGATAAAAAGGTTGTTGTATTAAAACTGCATAGGCAATTTGCACATCCGTCTCCTTGGAAGCGGAAAAATTATTAAAGGATGCAGGGGTAAGGGATGAAGACTATACTAAACTGATACAACAACAGGTTAGTGAATACTGTGAAATTTGTAGGAAGTACAGAAGGACACCAGCACGACTGATAGTAATCCTACCTTTGGTCAGGGAGTTTAACGACATTGTGGCCAAGGACCTTAAAATCTGGGATAAAGCCAATAATATATTTATTTTGCATTTTGTAGATTAAGCAACCACGTTTAGTCAATCAACGACTGTACGAAGTAAAGAAAAGAGAGTAATTCTGGATCAAATCATGGAAAAATGGATAGGGACAGGAATGGGCCCACCGACAAAATTCCTAACGGACAATGGGGGAGAATTTGCTAATGATGAGTTTAGGGATATGTATGAAAACGTGAATATCACAGTTATGAATACAGCTGTGGAAAGCCCATTTCGTAATCGTGTCTGTGAAAGAAACCATGCTGTAATCGATGACATGCACCGGAAAATTTTGTCAGATAGACTGAATTGCAAGCTAAATTCAGCTTTAGCATGGGCGGGACAAGCAAAGCATTCATTGCAGATGGTTGGGGGCTATAGTCCCTCTCAATTAGTGTTTGGTAGAAATCCTAAAATTCCGCCCATTTTGGATGACCAGCCTCCAGCTTGGGAAGGGACCACAATTAGCTCTGCCTTTGCTGAGCATTTAAATGCATTACATAGCAGTAGAAAAGCTTTTTTGGAAGCAGAGTTCTCTGAAAGAATTCGCAGAGCTTTAAGGCATAATGTACGGCCATCAAATACCATTTTTTAGCAAGGAGATATAGTATACTATAAGAGAGACATTTTAATGAATGGAAAGGCCCAGGGAAGATTATAGGCATAGATGGCAAAACAATTATTTTGCAACATGGCAATCAAACTGTTAGGGCACATTCATCAAGGATAATGTGTACAGACTACAAACTTTCAAATTTAGACAGAGCAGACAGACATGACGAGGAACCAGGGTCATCTGGTACGCACGTGTTAGAGAACTATGAAGACCAGTTAACTGATATAGACAGGGTTCCTATAGAGAAACACAACACTTCTGATGAATTAGAACAGGCCATTTTTCCAAAAGGACAATTGCCAAAAGTTGGTACAAAAGTGACATACTTGCCAGAAGGGTCCAGTCAATGGAAGGATGCACCTGTTATTAGAAGAGCAGGGAAGGCCACTGGAAAGTATAAACATTGGTTGAATGTACAGCATTCAGGGGAGGGAGTCAAGACAATGAATTGGGAACACAAAGTTCAAAAATGGAGGGTACAGAAACGCAGTGCCAGTTCAAATAGTACATCGGATAGTGAACAGATCCGCAGGAAAAGGTCGAGAACTATTGAAAGGACATCCCACAGCAGAGGGAAAGATCAAGCAGTAGCAGTACAGAACGAGATACCAGGCGGGCGAGGGGACATAGTTTACCAAGGTCTCGGAACATGAGTAAGACTATGAATACTAATGGGAGTAGAAGCCCACGTGCACGTGAGATTTTGGTGGCTTCCAATAAATTAGATGAAAAAGTTATCAAAGATGCCAAACAGCAAGAACTGCATAGTTGGAGTGAATTTGGGATATACACGGAAGTACTGGATAGGAGACAAAGAGCTCTATCCCACAGATGGATTTGCACGGAAAAGGTTCTTCCGGATGGAACTTATAAGGCAAAGGCCAGGCTTGTGGCAAGGGGATTTGAAGAAAACTTAGAAGATCAGGATTTAAGGGTAGATTCACCTACGGCAAGAAAGATTATTTTAAAGATCTTCTTGGCTCTGTTAACCACAAAGACATGGGAATGCAAATCTACAGATATAAAAGCTGCCTTTTTGCAGGGGCATCAGCTCCAGAGAGACATTTTTCTCTGTCCTCCTAAAGAGGCAGCTAACACAGAAGGGGTACTCTGGAAGTTGAACAAATGTGTATATGGATTGAATGATGCGTCTAGAGTCTGGTATTTTTCGGTAAGGTCAGTTATGTTAAAATTAGGCTGTTGCCAGTTGAAAGCAGATCCTGCAATGTTTTATTGGCACTATAAAGGAAATCTTTCTGCCATTTTTATGATGCATGTCGATGATTTTTTGTGGGGTGGGACTAGTGATTTTGAATCTATTGTAATCTCTGGTTTGAGGAAAGAATTCCAGGTTGGAAGTCAGACTTCCCGTGCATTTAAATATATTGGACTGGAAATCGGACAGACTAAGTTAGGGGCAACTTTACGTCAGCAATCTTATTTGGAAAGCATCAGCCCAATAGCAATTAGTCGTGGCCGGGTTCCACAAAAAGACGCAATGGTTTCAAAGATGGAAAAAGAGCAACTGTGAAGTTTAATTGGGCAACTGAATTGGTTAGGTAGACAGACTAGACCGGACGTGAGTTTTGATGTCTTAGAGTTGAGTACAAAAATGAATGATCCCAAAGTGGAAGGCATAATAAGAGCAAATAAAGGGTTGGCCAAACTAAAAATGCAGGAGTGTGTTTTGAGGTTCCCAGTTATAGGTGACCTTAGGCACTTGAAACTCATAGTTTATAGTGATGCGTCCTCTGCAAATTTATGGGATGGGGTTTCAAGCGCAGGAGGTTTTATAATTTTCCTGTTGGGGAACAATGGTAAATGTTGCCCTCTTGTGTGGGAAACAAAGAAAATAAGGAGAGTGGTCAAAAGTACTTTGGCTGCTAAGACATTAAACCATGTAGAGGCGGGGAATATGGCCTTTTACATATCTCAGATATTGACAGAAATTTGGGGATTTGGGTAATATACCTATTGACTGTCACATTGACAATAAATCCCTGTGGGAAAATGTGCATACTACAAAAAATGTCAATGAAAAAAGATTAAGGATAGACATCGCAAGTTTGAAGCAGATGTTGGACAGGGGAAATAGCAAAAATTAAATGGGTCGACAGGAGCTATCAACTGTCAGACTGTTTTACAAAACGACGGGCGAGTTCACAGAAACTTTTGGATATTGTTAATGAAGGGCGCCTGTTTCTGTGACTGTTTTTTTTCTTCCAAAAAAATGGGACAAAAAGAAGAGGGAAATTGCATGTCTGTTTTTGAGTTTCTTGTAATTTTGTTTTCACCTCATTATTTTTTTTCTCCAAGGAAGGGGAGACTGTTAAGTACTGGGTTAAGAAACATTCCAAATAGTTGTCTTCTTTATGTTAAGTATCTATTAATGGACACTGATATGTAAAGGGGCTTCAGGTGGCCTTTGTGTCAGGTGATGTGATGATAGAGTTTTATGCAGAGTCTGTTAAAGTGAAATAAAGGTGTTTGTGAAAAGGAGCAGAACCGTTGACTCTTCATACAACAGCAGCTAAACGTCTAACAAAAGAGGGGGTGTGGGGGAAATGGGCAGATGTTCTGGGTGGCCTGGGCTCTCCCCCCCCCCCCTCACCCCCCCCCCCCCCCCCCGCCCCCCCGACCGCCCCCACCACCTTCATCCTAGGGAAGTGAAAGGACGGTGTGATAGAATGGCCGGCTCACATGCAGGGGTCACCCAGGTGGATGGTGGAGAGTGTTACCATGGGCTACTGCCAACCCAGGGCCCGCACCCTGTAGTGTAGCAGATATGTATTACAAAGGGGGTTGTATGCAGGTAGCCACTGAAGGGGGGGGGGGGGGGCGTTGGGTGTGAGAGTGGGATGCAGTGTCTGTGCCACTGGTCAGTACCGCACTCCCCCAGTCGGTGAACCTGGAGGCAATCAGAGCATCGCATGCGCGTTGGCCCTGGCGCACACATTGTATGGCCTTCCGTGCCTGCCTGGGCCCCCATACACTGTCCATCCGCGCACTCCCCCGCATCCTATTCATTGGACGAGGCCTGGCGTTCATCCTCCTCCTCCAGCACATCGTCCCTCTGCTGCACGATGTTGTGGAGGACGCACGATGCGGGCAGCCCTTTCAGCGTCATACATGACGGCCTATCCAGAGTGGTCCAGGCACCTGAACCACATCTTCAAGAGGCCGAAGCACCATACGATCAAACCCCTGGTCACGGCACGGGCATCATTGCAGTGGGTGTCGCCGTCGGTCTGTGGCATCCGATAGGCATCATCAGCCACATCCGCAGTGGATAACCCTGTCGCCCAGGAGCCAATTCGCCAGCTGGGTGGGCATCTCCCATGGCAACGGTGACTATCAGGAAGACCACCATTGCTGGTTGAATTCCAATATCTATTGCCAGCAGTGGGTGAAAGGCTGATATATTATCATGGTATGTACCCCCCATGCCCAACCATGTCCAACGGGTTACGTGGTGGCCCCGGTTGGCACTGCAGACCCCCGCACCCCTGGCTCTGTCGGTGCCCAGCACTATGGATACTCTGGCGCCCATCCCTGCTACCAGTGGTACCATCGGCCCTTGCCAGCGGTGTGCTCTGCAGCCCCCACCCGGAGTCCATCAAAGGTTTAGCCGGTCCGGTGCTTTGGTGCTTCGTTGGGAGCGGCGTAACGGAAGTCGGTGCTGGCGGTGGTGGAGGTGGCACCGATGGCGGTGGTGGCGGTGCTGATGCTGGCCAGTCATTGGGGAACTCCGGGAGCGTGCCGAAGTCCTCTTTGTCCTCTTGTGCGGAAAAGGGGAGGGGGGGTTGGTCTGGTGGGGTCAATATTGGTGGCGCGGTGGGAGGTGGGGGGGGGGGCGCATTGGTGGGGGGGTGTTTTGGGGTGGAACCTGACTGCGCCAGGTCCCTGAGTGAGACAGTATCTTGGCGGCCATCGGTTGACGTGGAGCAGGTCCACCAAGGGGTCCGCCTTGTGGACTCGGACGTGCCTACGGAGAAGGACCGGTCCTGGAGCTGCGAGCCATGTCAGGAGCGACACCCCGGATGTGGACTTCCTGGGGAAGGTAAAAACACGGTTCATGGGGTGTGTTATTAGTGGTGGTGCACAATAGTGACCAGATGGAGTGCAGAGCGTCAGGGAGGACCTCCTGCCAGCGAGAGGCTGGGAGGTTCCTGGACCGTAGGGCCAGCTGGACGGCCCTCCAAACCGTCCCATTCTCCCGTTCTACTAGCCCGTTTCCCCGGGGTTTGTAGCTGGTCGTCCTGCTGGAGGCAATACCCCTGCTGAGCAGGAACTGATGCACCTCATCGCTCATGAATGCGGATCCCCTCTCACTGTGGATGTAGGCGGGGAAACCAAACAGAGCGAAGATGGTGCTGAGGGCCTTGATGACGGTGGCAGACGTCATAGCGGGGCATGGGATGGCGAAGGGGAATCTGGAGTACACATCGACCACACTGAGAATGTATGTGATATGGTCGGTGGAGGGGAGGGGCCCTTGGAAATCCACGCTGAGGCGTTCAAAGGGGCGGGAAGCCTTCACCAGGCGCGCACAGTCCGGCCGGTAGAAGTGCGGCTTGTACTCCGCACAGACCTGGCAGTCCCTGGTGACTGTCCTTACTTCCTCGACGGAGTAGGGCAGATTGCGAGCTTTGACCAGATGGTACAATCGAGTGGCCCCAGGGTAACAAGGCTGTCGTGCAGGACCCGGAGTCGGTCTACTTGTGCACTGGCACATGTACCTTGGGAGAGGGCATCTGGGGGCTCGTTGAGTTTACTGGGGCGATACAAGATCTCGTAATTATAGGTGGAGAGCTTGATTCTCCACCGCAAGATTTTATCATTTTTGATCTTGCCCCGCTGTGTGTTATTGAACATGAAGGCTACCGACCGTTGGTCAGTGAGGAGAGTGAATCTCTTACCGGCCAGGTAATGCCTCCAATGCTGCACAGCTTCAACGATAGCTTGAGCCTCCTTCTCGACGGATGAGTGTCGAATTTCAGAGGGATGAAGGGTGCGGGAAAAGAATGCCACGGGCCTGCCTGCCTGGTTGAGGGTGGCGGCAAGGGCGACGTCTGAAGCGTCGCTTTCTACTTGGAAAGGCAGTGACTCGTCCACTGCGCGCATCCCGGCCTTGACGCTGTCTGCTCTGATGCGGGCGAAAGCATGTTGTACCTCGGCCGCAAGGGGGAATTGGGTGGACTGAATGAGTGGGCGGGCCTTGTCCGCAAAGTTTGGGACCCACTGAGCGTCATAGGAAAAGAACCCTAGGCAGCGTTTGAGGGCCTTGGGGCAGTGGGGGAGGGGAAGTTCCATGAGGGGGCGCATGCGCTCGGGCCTGAGAAGTCCGTTTTGCACTACATAGCCGAGAATGGCTAACCAGGTCGTGCTGAACACACACTTCTCTTTGTTGTAGGTCAGGTTGAGAAGAGTGGCAGTGCGGAGGAATTTATCGAGGTTGGCATCGTGGTCCTGCTGGTCAAGGCCACAGATGGTGACATTATCTAAGTACGGAAAGGTGGCCCGCAAACTGTACTGGTCGACCATTCGGTCCATCTCTCTTTGGAAGACCGAGACCCCATTTGTGACACCGAAAGGGACCCTAAGGAAGTGGTAGAGGGAATCGTCTGCTTCAAAGGCAGTGTATGGCCGGTCCGACTTCCGGATGGGGAACTGGTGGTAGGCGGATTTCAGGTCAATTGTTGAGCAGACCCGGTACAACGCAATCTGATTGACCATATCAGATATGCATGGGAGGGGGTACGCGTCGAGCTGTGTGTACCGATTGATGGTCTGGCTGTAGTCCACGACCATCCTGTGTTTCTCCCCAGTTTTAACCACTACCACTTGGGCTCTCCAGGGGCTGTTGCTGGCCTCGATAATACCTTCCTTAAGCAGCCGCTGGACTTCGGACCTGATGAAGGTCTTGTCCTGGGTGCTGTACCGTCTGCTCCTGGTGGTAACGAGCTTGCAATCCACCGTTAGATTGGCAAAAAGGAGGGGGGATCGACCTTGAGGGTCGCGAGGCCGCAAACGGTAAGGGGGGGTAAGGGCCTGCCGAATTTGAGGGTGAGGCTCTGGAGGTTGCATTGGAAGTCCAGGCCCAACAGGAGTGCAGCGCAGAGATTAGGAAGAACATAGAGGCGGAAGTTACAAATTCTACGCCCTGGATCATGAGGTGACTACAAAAGCCTCGGATCGGGATGGAGTGAGATCCGGAGGCTAGGGAGATCCTTTGATTGGCAGGGTGGACCGCGAGGGAGCAGCGCCTTACTGTATCTGGGTGAACAAAGCTTTCGGTGCTCCCGGAGTCCAGCAGGCACGAGGTCGTATGGCCGTTGATTTTAACCATCGTCAATGCGGTGGCCAGGTTGTGTGGGCGAGATTGGTCCAGCGTCATCGAAGCGAGCTGCGAGTAGCCATCGGATGATTCGGGTGGCGAGCGTGCGCGGTTCTGATGTCGGGATGTCCGGAGACCCTGTGGGGGACAAGATGGCGGCGCCCATGGTGCGCACTTGGACCCGGGAGGAGAAGATGGCGGCTCCCATTGTGCGTCTGGCGTGGGGGAGGGGGCGATAGCGGGCGCGATCGCAGCGACTGCGCGGGCCTGGCACACAGCCGTGAAGTGGCCCTTTTTACTGCAGGCTTTACAAGCGGCAGTGCGGGCCAGGCAGTGTTGGTGGGGGTGCTTCTGCTGACCGCAGAAGTAGCAGCGGGGACCTCCGGGGTTCGCGGATTGGCGTGCGGCGCAGGTGTATTGCAAAGGTAGGGCCCCCGCTGAGGAGGTCGTCGGCGGGGTCCATGAGGGGTAGGAAGGAGTAGAAGGGTGGGCAGCGCGGCGGGGAGGTACGATTGTACGTTACGGGATGCAACCATCATGGAGAGCGCCAAGGTTTTCGTCTCCGCCAGTTTGAGCGTGGCCCCTTCCAGCAATTGTTCTCGGATGCGGTCCGACGCAATCCCCGTCACGAAGGCATCGCGCATGAGGAGATTCGAGTGTTCGGCAGCCGTGACGGCCTGACAGTCACAGTCCCGCACAAGTGGAATTAGGGCCCGCCAGAAGACTTTGATGGACTCACCAGGTAGTTGCGAGCGGGTGGCAAGTACATGCCTGGCGAAGAGCGTGTTCGCCTTCTGCACGTAGTGTTCTTTGAGGAGTTCCATTGCTTTTGTGTAATTCGCGGAGTCTTGGATCAACGGGAACACGCTGGAGCTCAGTCTGGAGTACAGGGCATTTATCTTCTGAGCCTCTGTTGGCGCGGAGTCCGCCGCGTTGATGTAAGCCTCGAAACATGCTAGGCAGTGAGTAAAGTCTTTCCTGGCGTCGGGCGAGTGAGGATCCAGCTGCAGGCGATCGGGCTTAATTCTGATATCCATTCTGTGGAAAATCTGACTGTAATAAATTGATGCACGATCAATTGCACAAAGACTAAAGTTGGGTACAACTGTGGCTTTATTACAGTCAGATGTATGGCCTCCTGCTGCAGCTAGCGAAATGGCAGAGCACTGGAGGTCATACATATTTATACAGTTCTCCGTGGGCGGAGCCAGCCGGCAGGAGCTACCGGCGAACCTGTAGTGCAGATCCTACCTTACATCTCCTATTACAGTGGATCACCACACAGCCTCAGGGCCAAGAACTTTAGCATTTTATAACTGCATCTGAACTCTGGAATGAGATTACAACCTATTGAAATGACTCGCATTCTGACTAGCTAGCCTGGAGTTGCTAGGGATATTTTATTCTATTTTGGGTCCTTTTTTAGTGAACAACAGGTGTTATGACAGATACCGAAATCCAATATGCTTGAAGCATTTGTACAATATAATTCTTGCTGGAAGATTGCCGACAGTAACAAAGCCATTTCTTAATTACCAGGCTCATAATTAGAGAAGAACCCTGGGCTCCAGTGTGTCGGGGAAGTAACTCTCAGACTCTTCTGGAGCAAATCTCTGAATTCCTGGGTTTGGAGCTAGAAACATTTCCATTTGTTTTGTAATTGGTATCCATGGTTAGCATAACTATTACAATTAGCTCTAATCTAAAATGTAAGTTTCATCATATGTTTAACTTCGTTGTTATAAATTCCAATGCTGCAATTGTATAGGGTGTTGGTGAGGCCGCATCTGGAGTATTGTGTTCAGTTTTGGTCTCCTTACCTGAGAAAGGACATATTGGCACTGGAGGGAGTGCAGAGGAGATTCACTAGGTTGATCCCAGAGTTGAGGGGATTAGATTATGACGAGAGGTTGAGTAGACTGGGACTGTACTCATTGGATTTTAGAAGGATGCGGGGGGATCTTATTGAAACATATAAAATTATGAAGGGAATAGATAGGATAGATGAGGGCAGGTTGTTTCCACTAGTCGGGGAAAGCAGAACTAGGAGGCATAGCCTCAAAATAAGGGGAAGTAGATTTAGGACGGAGTGTAGGAGGAACTTCTTCACCCAAAGGGTTGTGAATCTCTGGAATTCCTTGCCCAGTGAAGCAGTTGAGGCTCCTTCTTTAAACATTTTTAAGAAAAAGATAGATACCTTTCTAAAGAATATAGGGATTCGGGGATATGGTGTACGGGCCGGAGAGTGGATCTGAGTCCACAAAGATCAGCCATGATCTCATTGAATGGCGGAGCAGGCTCGAGGGGCCAGATGGCCTACTCCTGTTCCTAGTTCTTATGTTCTTAATAATAGTACTGAAATTACCTGTGTTTTGGCCAATTATAATCAAATTTAAAATTAACTGAAACAAAGTTAATTTCAGTAATATTTGCTCATTGGGATTTATAACTTTTTCTTTGCTTTTTAAATTATCCGTGGAATGATCTGAAATAGGTGCTTTTCAGGTATCTTTCATACATTGTTAACCCCCAATTCAGAGCGTCGTGGTGGCACAGTGGTTAGCACTGCTGCCGCACAGTGCAAGGAACCCGGGTGCGATTCCAGACTCGATGGGCCGAAAGGCCTCCTTCCTCACTGCAATGATTCTATGATTCAATAAACGCTTAGATTGCAGCATAAAAATGCCACATTTGGAGTAAGGTGCCTTTGTTTTTTTTTTCAAGTTTCCCATTTCACTTAGGGCTTCCCTCACATGTGGCCATGAAAGGAGGCTAATTGAGCTGCTTCTAGGGTCTTGCCAACGATGTCCAGAGACCTCTTGTTGACTATCAGATTTCTTTGTGAAGAATTGCCGTGGCCTCAGCCTGACTCCTCAGTGTGATAGATACTACAGAGACAACGGAGGGGGATTTCAGAGACGGCTCTGTACTCATCCTCCGTAACATCTGTGGAAGAGCTCTGGATGCCCCTGAATGATACCATCATTCAGGGGTTCCTGCTACTCTTCCACTGTACTTATAAAGACTGAGTGTGAGAATCTCTGCAGTAATTAACCCGTAGCAATTTTAGTAGAGGTGAGATGATCTCAGTCCCCTTGGAAAGCTTTACTACTCCAATGTCAAACACCACAAAGTCAAATTTATTTATCTTAATCATTTTATAACATTTGCCTGACAGAAATAATACTTTCCCTTCTAAACAGGACAATGTGCTGATCCAAATTGACCCGGCACTAAGCATCTGTTTTATATATTTAAATTTGATTCTGTACCTTGTCTCCTTGATTAGCACACTGGCGCAATTAACTGATAATGTTCCGTGTGCAAATTAGTTGTTTTTTTTCCCAGAAAATGAATTTATTTGCAAGCTAGAAATCCGCAGGAACCGCACAAGCCAAGTCGAGTTTCTTTCCAACAAACAATAAAAAACACCGCTACATTATATTCAACCTTTTATGCAAAGAACACAACTATTTCTGGTCCAGTCTGGAGACTGTTTTCACAATACCGTGCTAAAAGCTGCAAGAGGATCCTAATCAAAATGGATGAATGCAGACTGCACACATGCACAGTCAGACATCATTACTGAACCACTCTCTGGTGTATAGTCATTCAAGATTCTTTAATTATGTACTGCAACTGGCTTTCCAATATCACGGCTGTGATTCAGATAGATAATTACAGGTAAGTTGTTTGTTGGGTATTTTTGGTTGGCTTTACCAAAAGATTCGGTGGGGCATGAAAATAGGAAATCCATACACTTTCGCTAAAGCCATTGATAATTTCATCTACCCCCGCCAGCTAGTACAGCTTTTGACAGTGGAAAGATAGAATCTGGTCATTTGTTTTTCTTCTATTTTCCTTTCCATTCTATTGAAGGAGATAACTCAGAGGTTTCCATAGGCATTGGCCCCTTGCCAATTTCTCACCTAAATGATTATTCTTTGAACTTGGGCCCAGACAATGTGAGCATGCCATTCATAAGGAAGAGGAATGTCGCAGGTCAACCTGATGTCAGCCTCATCCATTGTCCACAGAGATCCACTTTCTGGCCAGGGTGGCTGGATGCTGGTCAGCATTGGGAACATTGTTTTGTTTCCACCCTTCCCAGCCTGGGAATACTAATGTATCTTATTTTAACTTTCATGCTATTGCTGCTTTGCTCAAGGTCAACAGCTCTGAATAAAGCAGAGAGTAAGCCAAAGGCTTTCCTGGTGCATAAGGCTCATACCAGCTAACATTTACACATTGCAGGTCCCTTTCATAAAGTACATGTTTAAACTACATGTTACACTGTAGCCACCTAAGATGGCCACCTGCAAAGGACCATGGGAATTATGGCCAACCCAGGACTCAAACAGATACACAGCCTATGTGTATCTAAAACACAGGTAACCAGACCTGATCGAAACCCCCGCTCGTTTGCATTTTAATGGATCATTTTCCCAGGACAATAGAACTTCAATCAAGCAACCGGTACAGCCACAGCCTGATTGGCGCCACTCCCCTTACTCAGAAAGAACAACTGCCCAGGTCAATGACCGCTAAGGACCCGCCCAGCTACCAAGGCACCCACCCCTTTGTGGCCGAAATCGAAGAGAGGGATCAGAGCCCTATCGAACTATTGAGTCCAAGGATAAGGACCAACCCAAAGAGCGCAAAATCCCAGAGGGATAGAAGAGGACACAGCCATGTGTTCTGTCTCTTTTCGATCCGGCCTGTGCCAGCCCAATTGCAGCAGGAACAGCCAGCTAAGTTCAAGACCAACGATCGCTATCTGACGGATGAGCCCAGCAGAGACAAAGCCACTTTCTTCGAACCAGCCAAGTCAAATCCAGATAAAGGCCTTATCCATTTGCACAGTGCCGGTCGCCCTGAAGTTAAGTATAGGTTATTGTAGCTGATAGGTGTAGTTTAGCTCGTAGTAGATATTGTCTTTGCATGTTGAGATAACGCTTGTGTATGTAAATAAACCATCTTTTGAACTAACTAACTGGTTGTGTGGTCATTTGATTGATATAAGGGAAGGCTTGTGGTTCACTAAGATAAATAGAAATACCCACAGTATTGTCGACGCTGTTGGGACCGAAACAGAGCAACATTATTGCCGACCCAGATGGGACTCGATTAGAAGTGACTTTGTCACTCCGAGAGAACCCACAAACTTTGAATCCAATTGCGAGAAAGAGAAAGAACCACAAGTGCAAGTCCCATATCGACCAAATAACTGAATTTCGGAAGTGTGTACTAACCCGCATGCGTACCTAACAGGAAGAGTAAGGTAAACTCATTAGAATTGTGTACAACTATCGAGGGATTGTGAGCCGGAAAATAGCTTAAGCCATACCCGCTGTTCAAATTGCCGCCTTATTCCCCTGTCCCAAATTAAAAGTTGAGAAAGAGATAAGAGAAGTAATGGCCACTAAAGCAATTGAAAGATTGATGAATCCACAGGAACCTGAGGTCGCAGCGACCAACAGAGCAGAGCAATGCCCCATATGGGAGGAAGAGTTACGGAAATACTTAAAGGGGAAATGATGGCCCCTTTGGTCGAATTTTTGTGCTAATATTGAGTCAGGTCCAGGAACGATAGGACAGACTTGGTGGGAGAACATAAGCGAGGTCCACAAGAAAAATGTAGGGAAAGTCAGAAAGACGATAGCAATAGTGTCCTGTTTGGCACAGTTGCGAGGCACAGTTCCGTAGGCAGTTAATTGAGAAGGAAGAAAAGAACGAGGGAAACAGTAAGGAAAGCGAGAGGATAATTGAGCGACTCCGGGAACAGTTAGCAGCTAAGGATAAGGAAATGGCCGATGTAAAACGCGCACATCAATCTTGTCTAGTTCACCTTAGTAGCTTCCAGACCCAGTACAATAAAGCCTACCAAGATACACAGCACGCAATCCTGGTAAGAGAAGGAGCAGAACAACAGGTCGCCCAGCTAACTAGCAAATGCGCAGACTTTGAGAGCGCTCCACAGCTCCACTAAGGAACAGAGACAGAGTACTGCTGACCATGCTAAATGCCGACAGAAGATAGAAAAGTTACAGTCGCTATTCTCAGTACAGAATGGCTTCAGGTACACTTTCGGGCAGGATTTAGAAGAGGAAGATGCTCCCCATTGGCAAGAGTTAAACAAAAGCGCCCAAAGATACGTAGAGGACACGGGAAATCAAACTCGCACCCCCCACGCTCCAAAAGGAAAAGCACTGGCAGCACCGACTGCATAGGCGGCACACACTCCCACTCACAAATCGACCCCCATGAATCCAGTTACCACACAATGCAGGTCATCGTATCACAAGGAGCCTGATATCGTTTACACCACCCCACTATTCATAACCCAATTAAAGATGCTTGCACAAAAATTATTCCAGTCCAGCCCATTGCAGACCTGCACAGCTTTTTTGAGGCGGTGCGCCAACAAAAAGCTATGTACGGCCTAGATGAGAGAGAGGAAGTAAAGCTAATAGTTATGAGCCTTAGCCAGTCCATAAGATCAGCTCTGCCAGAACCCCAAAATGTAGCAGGAGGAACCCTACACGAAATGAACACAGCCATATTAGATGCCATCGGGTATAACAAAGGAGATCCAGTCGAGGGTTTAAATCACTGAAGGCCAAAGAAGGGAGAACAACCGACCGCATTTGCTGGTCGCCTATGGATTCATTTTATGGCAGTCTACGGACAATTGAACCACGCACACCAAAATGAGGAGGACACCACTAAATGGTCCCACACCTCAGTCTCGCATTCCACAGATGCAGGTCAAAAGGCTTGTGTAAACTACGATCCCACAGACCACACACACAATGAAGTTTGGGTACTTAAATGACTTTCTAGAGCATTGGAACAAACCCGACACCGACAGACAGATCAGGACGATATAGAAGCAAACATGCACCCAGTTAGGACTAGCCAGGACCCAGCATTGATAAACAAGGGTCGACACGAGGGACAGCTCCCCAGAGCACAGGCACCACGAGGTTGTTACAATTGTGGCCACATAGGACAGTACGCTCGCGATTGCCGACTAAACCCCCCAAACCATCAACGATACCAACAACCCAACCCCACTACCTAGGAACAATGTTAGGCCCATGCATAATGTTAGCGCCCGTTCAGACAACTTAGTGTTTAACTCCACAGATTGACGGTGTTCGGACTCCCGAACTTGGATCTGTGACACACGCTGGGGCAAATCAGGCAGACCAGTAGCTACAGGCACAGTCCAGGACATACAGTCGATTTTCTTTGGGACACAGTAGGATCCTGCACCACTTTGAACTCCTCCACCATGTTTCAAAAGGACAAATGGCCCACCACAGACACCATCACCGTGAGTGGATTCACAGGCCACATGCAACAAGGATATATCACAGCTGCCGTACCCATTCAGATAGGGAACATTAGCACCAAACACCCCGTCGTCTTAGTTGACTTACCCCAAACGGCAGAGCACATTTTAGGCATTGATTTTATGAGCTCCCATAATCTTTCATTTGACCCAGTAAACAAATGTGTATGGCGAATGGCTATAACAGCTAGGGTTCCCACTACGCTCACAGTAGGGGATTATGAAAACAGGATTTGCTCGGTAGGGGACTATTGGTTTAATCCGCAAACAATTAGTGCAGACCAGACGATTAGAGAGGTCCTCATAAAACACAAAGCTTCGTTCGCACAACACAAACACGATTGTGGGAAGATCCCAGGTACAGTAAAGATTTCAGGTCCCGATCCAAAGTCGCAAAAGCAATACGGTTTCCCACAGCAAGCCGAGGGTGAGATTTTGAAGGTCATTAACAGTTTGTTAGACCAAGGAGTTATTCGACCCGTAGCTTCCACAAATAATGCCCCAATTTGGCCCGTAAAAAAGCCCGATGATTCATGGCGACTAACGTTCGACTACCGAGAACTTACTAAGGTAACCCCTTTAGCAGCCCCCACTGTTGCCATGAGTCCCGCGACCATGCTCAAACCGGGAGTACAGGCAAAATACTTCACAGTGCTGGACGTCAGCAATGGCTTTTGGCCCATCCCGTTAGACAGGGCCTGCCAGTATAAGTTCGCATTTACGTTTCAAGGGCAGCAGTACTCGTGGACATGCCTCCCACAAGGATTCCATAACTCCCCCTCCATTTTCCACCAACAATTGGCCAACAGACTTTCTAAATCTTCCCGATCCGAATGCCTAATACAATATGTAGATGATCTGCTCTTGCAAACGGACACAAAAGAGGAACACGTAGAGCTCTTATCTGAATTACTAGGCCTACTGCAATAAATCAGATGTAAGGTAAACCCCAAAAAGGCCCAGATTTGAAAGTAAAAGGTTCTTTATTTAGGCACCATCATCACCCACGGGAAGAGAGAAATTGAGCAAAAACGGATCGAGTCCATCGTTAAATTGGCCCTGCCCCAAAATGTCACTGCACACCGGTCATTCCTAGGTTTGGTAGGATATTGCAGAAATTATATAGATGGTTTTGCCATCAAAGCAGCTCCACTCTCAGAGCTCCATAAAAAGAACGCCCCATGGGAATGGCTTCCGCAGCACACAGACGCCATTGATGATTTAAAACGCGCCCTAGACACAGCCCACGCTTTACAAGTTCCAGACCCAGACTTGCCCTATGCCATCGAAGTAGCAACTACCGACCGAACCCTATCAGCAGTACTCCTGCAAGAACGACACGATCACTTGGGATCCGTAGCCAATGCCTCAAGAGTATTAGACCCCGTAGAGTAAGGATTCTCAGCCTGCGAACGGCACTTGCTTGCAGTCTTTTGGGCAGTACAGTACTTTGCGTATATGACAGGCCTCAACCCAGTCACGATCTTGACCGAGCACCCCCCCACTCAACTATTACTAGATGGTAGACTAAAGGACGGTTCAGTCAGCCAAATCAGAGCAGCTCGCTGGACACTACTATTACAAGGCAGGGACTTTACGGTAAAACGCACCAAAACCCACACATTTCTGGCCGATAATCTCCAATATGCAGGGACCGCACAAGAGTGCCAGATCATAGCAGCCCAACACCACACAGGACCCTTTATCCCAAAGTCACTACACCCACGAGCAGGCAGTAAGACATAGAATTCCCAAACCACCAGGGGATACTTCAAAAATTTATGTAGACGGTTCGTCCACAATCGAAAATGGAGTTAGAATTACTGGTTGTGGAATTTACGTGGAAGACGCGCAGGGACACCCACTAGAAGAGATCTCTTTAAAATTGCCAGGCCACCTAGGTTCACAAGCAGCAGAACTCGCAGCCATAGCCTATGTAATTCAGCACCCCGACTCTTTTCCATCCCCCGCAGACATACACTCGGACAGCCTGTATGTGTGCAACAGCTTAACAGAATTCCTGCCCCTGTGGGAATCTCAAAGGTTTGTTTCGGCCAATGGAAAACCCCTACCCTCTGCCCCGTTGTTAAAACACATTCTCAAGACAGCCTCAGACCGTACATACGGTATTGTTAAAGTAAGAAGCCATCATCGCTCCTCCCCACCCGGTAAGGTAAAGGCAGATGCATTAGCCAAGGCAGGATCACGCCACGGTCACTTCTGGCAGCCACCCGAAAGCGAACCGATACACTCGGTCCAGGTTTCCCAGACCAATATTGAGGATCTATCTCAAGCCTAAAAAGCAGACGACACCCTCAAACAGGTTTTAGATGGCACCTTCCCAGCCCTCTATGATAAATGGAAGGACGCACTGACTGTACAGGACGGCATCGTTTAAAAAAACAGAATTTATGTGGTCCCCATCCAGGACAGAAACCAGCTCATTTCCCAATTTCATGCCGGACACGGACATCAGGGGATAGACAATACCATTGCCCATTTAAGACCTTTGTGTTGGTGGCCCGATTTAAAAAGCGATGTAACCCATTATGTCGAGACTTGCCTTATCTGTGCTCAGAACAATCCTGAACGTTACTCAAAGAAAGGACAATTGCGTCACCCGACCTGTGAATGGCCCTTGGACACATTTGCAAATCGATTACATTGGCCCCCTTCCCCCTTGCAGAAACGGTTTCAAGTACGTGCTGGTTGTAATCGACACCGTGACTAAATGGGTAGAAGCATTTCCCTCACGGACAAACACAGCAAAGGCCACCGCTAAGATTTTGACCTAACAGATATTCACACGCTGGGGTCGACCCCACAGCATTGAGTCAGACCAAGGTTCCCACTTCACCGGCAGTGTCATGCAAAATGTTTTAACAATTTTTGGGATCAGGCAGAAATTCCATATAGCATATCACCCCCGAGCCAGTGGAATTGTCAGGAGAATGATTCGAACTTTAAAAGCGACCATTAGGAAGATGGTGCAACAGAACAATACCACGTGGGACACGGTCCTCCCATTTGCTCTCATGTTTATTCGGAACACCGTTTCCAGTTCCACAGGTTTCACCACCCACACTCTCGTGACTGGACAGCCCATGAAGGGTAATGAATATTTATTAGGCCTCGATCTGGAAAGCCCTCCAGTAACCGCCCTCACCCACGAAAAAGCAGTCCAACAGGTTACAAATAACATTAAAGCGGCACAAGTTGCTGCAGCTGTCCAATTAGGCGCTAGAAGGAAGCAGAGTAAAGCCTGCTTTGACAAAACCGTCCACCCCGTAGAGTACACAGTCGGTCAGCAAGTAATGGTTTCACTTTACAACCCCAGTTCTTTCCTCTCCCCCAAATTTGCAGGACCCTACTCCATTTCCGACAAAGTGAGCCCCTCTGTGTACAAGATAACATACCCCAATGGTAAAACTGGTTGTTTCCCACATCAACCAACTCAAAGTCTACGAATCACAATGTAGCCACTCCCACCACATCTCTCTGGCAATAGGAGACGATTACGCCTCGCCCATCGAAAACCTAGTCCAACGCCTACACCAGCCCTCCCCCAGCCATGCTGGCATTTATCCCTCATCCACGCCCACAGACCCGAACTTGTCTCCGCCCCCAGGTACGGACTTTCACCTTGCACTTGACTCCGGCGACAGTGAGAGCCTCCCGGATTTGATTACTATCCCTGAACACTGGCACGATCTCTCTGCCCCCAGTCACCCCAGCCCCTGGAACCACGACTTAGATATCTTTGACCCCTCCCCTAGCCACCGCCACATCCACCGCCCGACCACACTAACTTGCCCTCCACTCCCACCGCCCCTACGCTTCACAACAAAGAAGCCCCTCTTTGGCACCGCGACAACTCTTGCAGACTAGTAAGGCACGATGATTCGGATTATCCGACGGCCCACGCGGCCTAGGCACAGAAACGGCAGACACGAGTCTGGCAACCGGAGATGGTGATGATTCAGATACTGACTCTCATTTCGGTAATGCTTTTACAACACTGTTTGGTACAGAACCCTGAGGCATCCAGATGATGAGAAAGAGACACCGCCTAAGTATTAAAGTGTCCAAAGTTATGATGGAGACTGCCAGCCATTTTCCTTCCTTTTTTTTCTACTACATGGTTATAATTCATGTCGCCAGACACACAATTACTCTTCTGATTCGAGGGTACGATACCCAATGACAGTTAAAGGCACAAGTTTGTTGAGAAACAGATCACTGTTCTCCCAGTCCTTATGACAGGTTTCCACACGACTACAAACTCTTTCCATCCACCCAGGTCACCCAGGCAGGGAGTAACGGCACTGACCCCCGCCCTACCTGAGGACCCCAAATGCATCCGGTCAGTTACGCTCGGGTAATGGAGTAACGGCACTAACCCCCACCCTACCCGGGGATTCCACCCATTCTTCTCCCGCAGCTGCCCACACGCACCTCATGTTCCCTTCACTTCATACGCTCTAGAATGGTTCTCTAGACTCTGCACTGTCTTTGGCAGGCCTTAGTTTCACCTTCTCTACTCTCCCTTTTGTTGTGGTATAAAGAATGTATTTTGCCACATTCTGTACGCTTCCCCCTTCTTTCCTTTACCTCCCACGACCCCCTGGTCGCTCCCCACTTGCTATTTACACGTATGACACAATTGGTTGCTGCTCACTGCTGCTATACACACTGCTACACCCGAACTACCTCTGAGCCCTGGGATGAAACTCTATAAAACTGGCCACCCTGAAATTCGGCTGGTTAAGATAAGCCTCAACCACCACTGGTTGCAAGTAAAGAAAGACTGGTTGAAGAAATTGTCCAACCACTCCCTGCATCGACCACAAGCTGCGCGAGTCTTTGTACTTTAAAGACTTTTTTGCATTTCTTGTCTCTCCAAAGTGGTATTTCAAAAAAAAAATGAGGGAGTCACACATGGTGACAATAATAACGGGTAATTAGAGTGAGGAGAGAAAGACTAATAAAACGAGATATTAACCAAAGATAATAACAAATACTATGCTTGCACCCCCAGGATTACACGGAAAACAGAAAACACAGGATGAAGCAAGGACTGCTGACATGCGTTTGGATCATCGCTGGACTTCTGCAACTGCGCGCGCAATGGACCCTTGTAACAAACACGACACCAGCCCCGAACACTACCACACAACAGGCCACCACCAGCCCGGACACGACACCACACATAAAGACAGACATCGGAATCCCCACCTGGTGCGAAAACATTGCCAAATGGAACCCCCTTTAATACATAGTAGAGGCCCTTCTAGTAATTACAATAATCTACAGTGTCATTCAGACACTCCGACTCCGTAAATGGCGAGCAAAAGCCTCCCGCTCCCCGATATGTACAGTCCGATCTCCCTTCTTTGGAATTCAACAAAAATGAACTCATGTACCTCTTCAACTTTATTAAGATTAAGTAGAAATGTAATGCTGCTGTTTTAAATTTTGTACTGTATATAAGTTCTTTGATATCCACCAGCAGCATGAGGGTAGCTTAGATAACGTTAGCTAGAGATCAACTGTGCGGATAAATTAAATGTTTTATAGTGACCTGAATTAGAGTAACCGTTAGAGATGAATTAGTTTATGAATGTATTAATGGAATATTAGGTAAATGTCCCAAACCATAAGATAGAGTAGAGTAGAACCTTGCCTTGACCAAGGGTGACCGGGCCACCAAGGATGAACAGGGATCAATAGTGTGATCCACCACGCTTCGCGTTCAGAATCAAAAGGACGGAATGTAGCCATCTAAGATGGCCACCTGCAAAGGACCATGGGAATTATGGCCAACCCAGGACTCAGACAGATACACAGCCTATGTGTATCTAAAACACATGGAACCAGACCTGATCGAAACCCCCGCTCGTTTGCATTTTAATGGCCCATTTTCCCAGGACAATAGAACTTCAATCAAGCAACCGGCACAGCCACAGACTGATTGGCGCCACTCCCCTTACTCAGAAAGCACAATTGCCAAGGTCAATGACCGCTAAGGATCCGCCCAGCTACCAAGGCACCCACCCCTTTATTGGCCGAAATCGAAGAGAGTGATCAGAGCCGTATCAAACTATTGGGTCCAAGGTTAAGGACTGCCCCAAAGAGCACAAAATCCTAGAGGGATAAAAGAGCCATGTGTTCTGTCACTTTTGGATCTGGCCTGTGCCAGCCCAATTGCAGCAGGAACAGCCAGCTAAGTTCAAGACCAACGATCGCTACCTGACGGACGAGCCCAGCAGAGACAGAACCACTTTCTTCGAACCAGCCAAGTGAAATCCAGATAAAGGCCTTATCCATTTCCACAGTGCCGGTCACCCTGAAGTTAAGTATAGGTTATTGTAGTTCATAGGTGTAGTTTAACTCGTCGTAGATAGTGTGTTTGCATGTTGAGATAACTCTTGTGTCTGTAAATAAATCATCTTTTGAGCTAACTAACTTGTTGTGTGGTCATTTGATCGATATAAGGGAAGGCTTGTGGTTCACTAAAATAAACAGTATTGGTGACGCTATTGGGACCGAAACAGAGCAAGAACACGTCCTCGGGGACAGTCTTTTCTTCTTTGTCTCTGACAGATCTGGGTGCTGCTGAACAGGAAGCTCCAGTCCTGATTACATCCTATGAATTCTTATAGACTTTAAAACTCATTCTTTCTTTCCTGTGGAAAGAGCACCTTTTTCATGGTGAAATGAGCTCCGGAACTAAAAGAGCCAAAAGAGTTCTATGCCATTATACATTGTGGATGTTTAGATGCAAGTAACATGCAAAAAAATGTGCATTTTTGGACAATTCACACCATTGCGTTATTCAAAACAAAATAAATTTGTCAAACATTTATTTCATTAAGAGACAATTGCCTTTTATAAAAACAATTGGAATGATTCAACGTAAATCTATCAACGAGTTTACAAAGGGCTCCATTAATTGAGAGTAATGGCATTGTTTCAGAGCTTCCCGTCTCCGGATAGTCAGAGATCGGATGTACCCTGAAGGATGTGCGATGGGACGCCACAGAAATCCCACTGCAATGAATCCGTGGGAATTACCCGCAAAGTTTGAACTTCTGATGGGCAATTCTCCTGCTCCCCAACACCCTCCGAAAAAGACTCCACCCCTGAGTTAGAGTCGGATACTTCGGGACGTTCTGACTTACCTGAATAATTACCTTAAAATATTAGACAGATAAATCCTAGCCTAACTCCTGGGTAGCAATACAACTGACTCAAACCCCCACTTAACCCCCTGAGCCCCCAAACAGCCCCATGTTCCCCGACTACCCCCAACCCAACCTGACCTGACCTCACCGCCCGACTACCCCTGCAACACCCCAACTCCCCGACCATCTGTGACCTAACCTGACCCAACTAACCTGACCTCTTGATTGATCTACTCCCCAACTCCCTCTCTGATGCCTTTGGCACCCTCCCGATCCAACCTGACTAATACCAATCACCTGACTTCCGACTGACGACCCGACTCCCAACCCTAAAGCCGACATTATTAGTTCCCCAAATCCCCAACTTCCCCCAACACCTTGACCCTCTGGCACACCACCTAACTTTCCAACTTCCTCCTGACCAGGCCTGACTAGCCCCTACCAGTTGACTCCTCTCACTACCCTGACTCCCCCTACCCAAACTGACCCGACCTTACCCCATTACCCAGTGGCCACACTACCCCCTATCCACTCACCTTACCCACCGTATCCCTAACCCACATACCTCATCTCCCTATCCCCCCTGCCCTCGTACGTTACGCAACCTACCCCTCACCCCCTTATTGCATCCTCTTATCCATCTTACTTACCCTTACTCACTTACCTCACCAACCTACCCAGATGCCACCCTCCCGCTTTGCCCAATTACCTTACCCACCTTACACCCTTACCCATATACCTTGCAAATCCTACCCCCTTACCTATACTCACTCTACCCCCTCAACCCCCTTACCTCACTCACCTACCCCTTTACTCACTTACCTTCTCCCCATAGTTTTTCAAAGAAGTTTGGGACATTTAAACTCGCCAGAATGCGGCAGCTAGTGTGGTAAAAAGAGGGCGCAGTTTGCCTTTTCCTGATTATCCAGCGTTATGGAGAAGCAGTTCCATTTCAGGTACACATTTCTGGAGAAGCCGGAATCGGAAGTCCCGATAAAGAATGTGGAGACTCGGTGTGGCACAGAAAAAGTGTGGCATTTGCCACGCCTCAGAAGATTCAGGCCATTCAGGTCAATAAATGCTTTCAAATTGAATCTTTTAATATAAATATTCCTCTCATCCTCCTGCCTCATACTTTTTGGGGTATCATTTGCCCTCTTGTACTTTGACCAGTTGGTGCTTATTCACATGAGTTTTGACAGTGAATTTAAAAAACAAAAATTTAGAGTACCCAATTCATTTTTTCCAATTAAGGGGCAATTTAGCGTGGCCAGTCCACCTACCCTGCACATCTTTGGGTTGTGGGGGCGAAACCCACGGAAACACGGGGAGAATGTGCAAACTCCACACGGACAGTGACCTAGAGCCCAGGTCGAACCTGGCACCGTGGTGCCGTAAGGCAGGAATGCTAACCACTGTGCCACCGTGCTGCCTGACAGTGAATTTTTGTTGGTTATTCAACCATAGAGAGCATCACAGACTAGCCTAATTCTGTTCTCAACTATTATCCATTCACTTGTACTTATAATACAGCACAAAGATTACTGATTTTTATCATGCTTAATTCTACAGCCAAAAGTGATGTTTCTACCACTGACTTGATTGATCTCAGCTGTATCTGAGGCAGACCAGGGATCAAACCAGTCATTCTGTTGATAGAGATGAGACATTAACCTCAGAGCCACTGAGATGGTGATTTACCAATCTCCAATTAGCATATGTGCTGTGAAAAAGAAATAAATTACCAACATTTTTACCTATTGATGTGTCTTGAACAACATTTGTAGATCAGGACATCAGTAGTGTTACAATGGACTTAAACCTATAATCAAAGGCCACTGAAATACAATAGTTGAATAAATGACATTCTGAAATTTAGTTGATGTTTTGGTGATCGTGATCCATTATTCTGCCTGTTGATAATAGTGGCCATCGGAAAAGAACTAAATGATCTTATTAAATAGAATTATAGGGTTTGGGTCTGAATCCCACAATGCTGTCTATTTTGCGATGAAAACCATAAATAATGTTTTGCATGCAACAAAAACAGTAGTTCTTTCTTTTTTACAAAACAAAAAAACCTGCTTTTCATGAATCGGATTTTTTCCTGGAATCATCTGCGCACATGAAAAACCACAGAGCCACCCTTTTATCAGATGAAGTGCTGAACTCATACAATTACTACCAGGAGACTTATTGCATCCAATCATCCCAGCATCTCCCTTTGACAATGCTGTTCATTCAGATTCGATACTCTGCTACACACCACCAATACATATACAAACCCAATCTGTCAGCATGATGACTAGAATTACTTATCCTTAATCTTTCACTCCAATTGTTACAAAGGAGACATTAACTAAGAAAAATAATTCTATGCCTAACTCAAAAACGTGACGTATTTACCTTACCTTTATGGCTCTGGCTGAATGGCTTGTGGAGTTACTGTGGTGCTGTTCTAAGCTCTCATTCCTTTCGCCCTTATACAGACCTCAGACACCGAGCTTGCTGTCAATCAAGCTGTAGAAAGCTATTCACAGCCAATCAGCTGCTCCAGATCAATCCTGTACTTTCTGATCTTCAACAGTTTATCGTTATGTTTCTCCTTCTTGCTTCTTTCAGATTCTGCCTCCCTGTCCTCTTTGTTGCATGCTCTCTGCACTGTGTTCAAATCATTCTTTTCATGTTCCAATTTACTTAACCGCTGCCAGTCTTCCATGTAATGTCATTACATTTGTCCTTGGGTATTAAGTAACATCAATATTTATGAAATTAAAATTTGATTATCATTGCACCAAAATATCTGATTTTAACTGTCAGGATAGAACAATTTCAAAGAAAAGATAAATCACCCCTCTGACCACATCCATTTAAATTGCAACAAATTTGTGGTTTACAGTAGTGAGGTCTGTTAATAATTCATTATTAATAATTCTAATATCAAATTGAGAGCGTCATTTAACTCAAGATGCAGTGTGACAAATGTAAAGATGGGCACTTGCACTTTTTCTCTTGTATGCCATTTTACCACTCCACTATTTTCTGTCTTTGTAGCTTAATTTCCTGCGACTGCGTTTAGACTCATGTTTTGTTTATGTATACCTAAATAAATATCTATATGCTGTGTATATAGGCATTTATGGCATCTACCTGTTTGTGCATTTGAATGTTCTTGCAACATTTTAAAATGCAAAGCCATATGTCTCAGCTTTAATCCTGTCTATCGGACCATGTTCACGTTGAGACTGCAGCTGCTAATCCTGAATGCAGCTGGGGAGGCTGCAATTTTGTGGTTGTATGGGTGTTCATATTGCTTTTCCAGAGAGTAATTTGCCACAGACTTATTGTATTGCTCCCCTTTTAATAAACTTTCAAGTGACTCGTATAATCTTCAGTGTATAGATCAAACTAATATAAAACTGGATTGCTGCAGACCATTTTGAATTGTGAGGCATGGAAAATGCGAACAATTTTGAAGTTTTGTTTGATGATCTTGAGAGTTTGGGGAGCATTTATACATGCAATTGTCTTTTTTTTAAATGAGCTTTGTGGGCTGTAGGCTTCTTCTCATTCCTTGTGCCATTATGTTTAATATTGTGCTTAATTGGTCTATCTATAGTTCTAATTGTTTCAAAGAAAGATACCAGTATAATTACCAGAATTTCCTAGATATGTTTTATACTCCACTGGTTAGAGCCAGCTTGGAAATAGACTGTGTAGATCTTCCCTTGGAGGGAGAAATTTCATATATGTATAATTCTTATCAGAAAGCCAAAATGCATTTGTTGAAGGGCTTTGCATTTTACAGAAATACTCACTAGTTTAGCAGTACAGAACTGGAATATTGCTGAAAAGAGAGGCAAGTGAAGTTTTTTGTTTTGCACTCATCAGGACAAATGCAAGGATACCAAATGTCAAACAATCACAATTCATACAGGGAAAAGGGGTGCTGATTGGTTGGCAAGTTGGCTTAGGGAGTCTATAGATCCCCTTTCTCCATAGAAATCAGTCAAATTGCCAACCAGTTGGAGCTCTTTTCTCCAGCAGTTCTTTTTTTTCTTTATTCTTTCACATGATGTGGGTGTCACTGACTAGACCAGCATTTGTTCCGCATTGTATTGTCTTTGGTAATCTGGTGGTGAGCCACCTTCTTGAACCATTGTAGGAACACCCACAGTACTGTTAGGAATGGGAAATCCAGGATTTTAACCCAGCAACAGTAAAAGAAGGGTGATATTGTTCCAGGTCAGGATGGCATGAGGCTGGGAAAGAAACTTGCAGGTGGTGGTATTCTCATGCATCTGCTGCTCTTGTCCTTCAAGGGCATGGGCTTGGGATGTGCTGTCAAAGGAGCTTTGGTGAGTTCCTGCGATGCATTTTGTACAGGGTAAACACTGCTGCCACTGTGCATCAGTGGTGGAGTGAGGAAATGTTGAAAGTGGTGGGTGGGGTGCCAGTCAAACAGGCTACCTGGATGGTGTTGAGCTTTTTTAGCGTTTTTGGAGCTACACTTATCTGCAGCTGACTACTTGTACCGATCACTGTGCATATCCCCAGATCTGACCTTCTGATGGAAGAGTGGTGATTGATGAAGCAGGTGAAGGTGATTGGACCTAGGACACGGCCTTGGGAACTCCTGCAGTGATGTGCTGGAGCTGAGATGATTGACCTCCAACAACCACAACTATCTTCCTTTGTGCTAGGTATGACATCAACCAATAGAGAGTTTTACCCTCGATTTCTATTGCTTCAGTTTTGCTAGGGCTCCTTGATGTCATACTCAGTCAAATGCTGCCTTGATGTTAAGGGCAGTCCCTCTCACCTCACTTAATAAATTGTTGTGATCTTTTGAAAGGTTTATCATGATAAATTCAAGATGAAAAGCCTTGGCAACATGCCTCTCTTTTCAGCAATATTCAACTCCGTGGTTCCTAACTGTTATCCAGGGAGATAGCTACCTCCGTAACTTATTACTGTTCAAGTTAATTTTTGTTTCTGTGCTATAACACTATTTTTTAAGGAAATGTGAGAGCACATTTTAAAATTTTCTCTCATGTATTATTACGTACAAATCTACCTGTATGGGCATACACACAATAAAAGATAGAGGAAAAACTCCTGCTCCATCCAGCCTGTCCCATCCTGCTTTATATATAACAACAGAAGTGTTGTGAATCGGTGCCCACCGCATAAGCTGGCAGCCTTACCCAGAGGTGCACGATTGCCTTTGGAAAGAACCACCTCCTGACATGTAACCGAGGTCTGGTGTTATACAGCTTAACATTGCGACTTGGAGGCAGCACGGTGGCGCAGTGGGTTAGCCCTGTTGCCTCACAGTGCCGAGGTCCCAAGTTCGATTCTGGGTCACCGTCCGTGTGGAGTTTGCACATTCTCCCTGTGTTTGCGTGGGTTTCGCCCACACAACCCAAAGATGTGCAAGCTAGGTGGATTGGCCACGCTAAATTGCCCCTTAATTGGAAAAAATGAATTGGGTACTCTAAAAAAAGATTTTTTTTAAACATTGCGACTTGGTCCACCCTAATTAATTTAACTAGAACAAAGTGTTCAATGCAATCCATTTCCTTTATCATCTGATAAATGTTGATCAGATCAGCTGTAAGACTAAACTTCTCTAAAGTCTAGAGTCCCAGTTTTTTTTTTAGCCTCTCTTGATTAAACTACGAATTAGTCTAGCGGCCTTCCTCTGCACCCTTCCCAAAACTTCATTACAACCTATCATGTGCAGAGACCAAAACTGGCCACAGTGGGCTGGATTCTGCGGTTCCCCAGTTGTGTGTTTCTCAGCGATGGGATTCAATCTTCCCGACACTTGTCAAGAGGATTTCCCATTGAAAACACCCGGCACCGCCACAAAACCTGATTACGGGAGTGCACTGTCGCCAGGACAAGTGAATCCTGATGACTGGAGAATTTTGGCCAGTATCCTAAATGAGGCCTGACCATAGTTTTGTACAAGGACAATTTAGTAAGGCTTGTCTTATCATCAGTTGTCCTGTGAATCCTGTGAATAACTTGCTCCAGCTGTCGTTTCACTGCATTATTCATGGACCTTTAGAGATTTACACATTTGAAAACTCAGATCTCTCTGTCATAATATGCACCCATGCACATCATGAGGTAAAAGCAGGCAGTGACAGACACCCAGGTGAGCCAATCAACATACAGAACAGAACACGACCAATCACCAGACAGAACACCAGAGGGGGGCTTCCAACTATAGAACATAGGAGGCATCAGCACTCCGCCTCTTTCCACTGGTGACAACTGTAGTGACAGTCAGGGTGTACAAAACATTCAACACCTTCTACATGTGGATCAGAGCTAGCCTGGTCTAGATAGTTAATGTTAGTTTACTTAGAGTAGTAGAGAGTCAACCCACAGGCAGCTGTGTGCTTCGTTACTGAAGTTCAATAAATCTTATTGAACCAACGCCTACGTTTGGTGTATGCTTGATCATTTCACTGCATCGTGTTGCAGTCCGTGTTACCCCAGGGTGAATAACATGACATTCTCCTTTTCTCAAACTTCTTTAATGCTTTTCTCTGAAATAATAAACATTGAACACTCACCCTGCCCACATGCATACGCACTTTTCCAAGTTAAACACTGTTTTGCAATTATGAACCCACCCCTAGCATATCAAGATCTGCCTGAAGCAGTTGAGCTAAGCTACTGTCCTAAGAGTAGCTCAGCTTTTAGTATTATCTGCAAGTTTGAAGTTGATGCTCCCGACCCTTATTTCATTCCTTGTGACGATGAATAGAGATTTTGATATAAGCTACTTCTATCAAACAAAAAAGCTCCATTGGTTTGCATGAGTTTGCAATCTGTAATTTCATTCTTTACAAATGAATAACTCTTATCGCACTGATTCAAGCCATGATATCAGTGAGGCGGAGCACAATGAACTCGCACCAAGTACAACACTGCAAAAATGTTTTGCACGGCAGCCTTTTGTTTCAATTAGAAACAAAACAAAAAGCAACCAAGAAACATTGAATAGCGCACAAATTAAAAAATCATGTTCTGCTGGTGCTAGAAACCTGGAAATACTCAACAGGTTTAGCAGTATTCTGTGGAAAGAGAAACAGAGTTAATGGTCGGAATGGAGGCAGTGGCCTTACCACCTGGCTGAACCGTTGGTGGTGAACCCACCTTCACAAAGGTACGAGGCTGTGATTTAATTTTGAGGCTCTCAGGTTGTTAACTGGCTCAGGTTGCGGCTTCTGCTCCTGTCCAGGAGGAGGCCCCACTTCCGGGAGCTGCTGGCCAATCAGATAGCCAGAAGCTCCCCAGTGCTAACAGTGCCACTGGGGCTGCAGTGAAGCGGGGTGATTTTGCCAGGCCAGCCCGGTAGATTCTGGTGATGGGGTGCGGGGCTGTGATAGGGAGGCCGGGGCAGGGAAGTAATGGATTGGCTATCGCTGTTTGTGTGGCCTCGGTTCACCACAGGGTTCCCACAACATGAGGGATCTCCCCCTCCTTCCCCCGACCCCAAGCATGCAGCCAGGCCATCATTGTTTACTTGGCAACCTTGCCACATGGCATCTGCATGCTCAGTCGCTGGTGAAATACCAGCAGGTGCAGATAGGCAACAGGCATGTTGTTCCTACCATGCCACCTGATTTTATGCACCACTGTCTGTCAATCTGTACCCGCAGGGGTGTGGAGGGTGTGTGTGGGGGGGTGGGGGGTGGGGCTCGGGGGTTGGGGGCGCGGGGAGTGGTGGGGGGGGAGGGCGGTGGGTGGGGGGGGTCCATCGGGTAATCAAAGTACATCCAACATTTCAGGCCTCTGACTTTTCTCCAGCACAGGTCAGATTTTTGTACCTCCCGCCTGCAAACACGTCCCTTCATAATATATATTTGGAATGATGGTATGTTCAGTAAAATATAACTGTCTGAGGCCAGGACCGGAAATTCCTGCTGAAGGTCAATGGTTTGCCAAATTTTCCATACCCGCTACATGATGGGTCCCGCCCAATCCCCACCAGCGTGCTACTTTACCCCATTCAAAAAAAGTCCTCAATATTCCAGCCTTTGATATTTATCGGGTCTGCCGATGTAGATTGAAAACATAGATCACCGTTGAATCAATATTCATTCTGAGGCTAACCATCAAAGCTTCAGTACACTCACTCAGAACGCTGACGGAAGAGTGCTAATTATATGCTCTGGAGATTTCTGAATAAAGATTCTGCTAATGATTTGCTGGCTGAAAACTGACTAATTAGATATTCGGAATGTTTCAGGCTCTGACCTTTTCCCCCCTGTCTCTCCCCTCTTCACCTGAAGACATTAAGGGCACGAATTAATGGAAATGTTTCTAAGTGCGGTAGCGAGCAGGACCTGCCGCGACCTTCCTGTGCTCAACCCACTGCGGCCGTCACCGGTATTAAATGTTAATTGGTCCATTTATCAAGGCCCCACGGCTTTCACACCACAAATGATTCGCCGGGAACGCACCCACCAGCTCCCCGCCAATAAGGGGGAGCAGCACTTAAACTGATCCCGCAGAGCAAACCCCACACAGCCCGCAGCCCTGCCACCGAGGAGACCAGCCCCACGATCCGGGGATGCCGACCTGGTCAGATTGTTGGACGCGGTTGAAAACCAGATGGGTTGCTTTGTTTTCCCGAGGCATTCGGAGACTCAGCCACAGGGCAGTCAGTGCCACCTGGGGGGAAATGGCAGCAGGCAACAGCTCGGGGAGTGTCACCAGGAGGACTGGCACCCAGTGCTGTAAGAGGATCAACCGTCACCACCGAGCCACACAGGTGGGTTGGCACCGGCCCCTGGTACCACCCCGCCCACCACCCCCCGCACAAGTATGCACCTTGCAATGTCCCAGCCCAGCACCGTACCGTGCTCTGACCCACCAATGTCCACCAATTCCCTGCCCCAGCCTCCCGGGCATGCAGGTCCTGGATTCTTCCCCCCCGACTCCGCCCAGGCACATGGGTGCGCGCGAGCACCCAATAGACAGGCAGGGGTCAGACTATTTGATTGAGGAGCACCAGCGCTCAGCTCTCAGCGGGTTATCATCACACCGCTGCCTTCAACAGTGACCCGTTGACAGTGCCGTCACAGTGTTTACACTGTCCCCGGGAGGTTGGAATAGGGAGGTAGGGTGGAAGGGGGGGGTTGAATGGGTGAAAGGAAGGGGAAGAGGGAAAGGCGGGGGGGGGAGGGTGGGGGGGGGGTGCGTGGTAATGACAGACATGGCCATGTCCTAGGTGCAGCAGGTGAGGATGAGGGTCTCCTTGGCCCTCCAGGCTTTCCGGACCCTCACCGTTGCTGCCTGACCTCCATCCTCCTGGCTGGTCCTGCGGGTCCTCCCTGGGCTCATCCTCCAGACCCGTGAGTCTGGTGCCTCCTCGGAGGTGGCCACAGGCCCCCCCCCCCCCCTCCACCTCCAGCACGGCGCCCTGCTGCTGTGCCAGGTTGTGGAGGGTACAGCAGACCACCAAGAAGTGCACGACCCAGTGTAGTGCAGTACACCACCAGAGCGGTCGAGGCAGCGCAACCGCACTTTGCCGCGTCCAATGCACCGCTCAATGACAGCCTGAGTGGCTGCATGGGCCTTGCTGTACGGGGTCTCCGCATCGCTCTCCGGCCTCTGTCCTGGCATCACTAGCCAGGTCTTCAGTGTTAGCCCCCAAGAGCCAACCAGCCATCCTGGGGTGGTCATCAAAGAGTCCGGGGATGTCCGACTGCCCCAGGATGACGCTGTCATGCACACTCACTGCGAAGTGTGCACACAAGTGCCTGAACATCATGTGGTGGCCGCACATGAGCTTGATGTTCAGGGAGTGGACCCCCTTCCTGTTGCTGTAGGACACTTCCTGACAGCACCCCACATTCCCTGCCATCCGACACGCCCAGCCCACCCACCCCCAGCCGCAAATGGGGCCCTCGTCATCGGACCCACACCATGTGCCCCAGACACCCACACGTAACATTACCTGGGCCGAGCACTGATCCCCTCCCCGGTGCACACTCCCAATCTCTGGTCGCGGAAATGTCCCCGGCGCTGGGGCCCAGCCCCTGGGTGCTCGGATGTTGGCTTCTGTGTCCGTGGTGTCCCGCAGTGTCCAGGCATCACGGTCTGATTGAGATGCTGGGCAATAACTCCTACTTGCTACATGGCCCGCCCACTTGAATCCTCGTCCCCCCCCCCCACCCCCGAGTACCCTCAGTGCCACTGGCCTCATTGCCTGGCAGTGAAGACGGCTACTCACCTACTTGGGTCCCCCGCAGCTGCCATTCCACCAGCTTCACATTTTTAAAATGGAAAAGTGTCGCCCTCATGATCACTCGCCAGGGAGGCCATTAGATAATGGGAGGCTGTTAGTTGGGGCTCTTCCCGTTAATTATATGGAGATTGGCTGGATGGTGATTATTGGTTTCTTGCCATGCCACAGTGGGACCCCGATTTCACTGACGGGAGCGAGCCAGTTAGATTGCAAACAGGTCGGCGTCCGGCACAATTCTTGGAGCTGGAGGCAAAAGAGGTGACGCGATGCAGTGAGAGTCCTTGGACAGGTATGTGTGAGAGATCAGGGATGTTCGGGCCAGGGAGTGGCGTGCACCTGAGAGGGGAGATTGGGGCCTCAGAGAGGACGTCTTAGGCCTCAAAGGGGGGGTGGTTTCGGACCTCAGAGAGGCATGCATGAGAGAGTGGAGTTTTGGGCCTCAGAGAGGCGTGTCTGAGAGAGGGTTGGGTTCAGGCCTCGGAGAGGAATGTGTGAAAGAGGGGATGAGGGGGCAGCACGGTGGCGCAATGGGTTAGCCCTGATGCCTCACGGCGCCGAGGTCCCAGGTTCGATCCCGGCTCTGGGTCACTGTCCATGTGGAGTTTGCACATTCTCCCCGTGTTTGCGTGGGTTTCGCCCCCACAATCTAAAGATGTGCAGGTTAGGTGGATTGGCCACGCTAAATTGCCCCTTAATTGGAAAAAATGAATTGGGTACTCTAAATCTATTTTTAAAAAGAAAGAGGGGAATGAGATGATGTGTGAGGTAGGGAGGTAAATGTGTGTGTGAGAAAGAGGGGATGAGTGTGTGTGAGAGAGGGGATGAGTGTGTGTGTGCATGGGAGAGAGGTGAGTGTGTGCATAGGAGAGATGTGAGTGTTTGTGAGAGAGAGGGGATGAGTGTGTGTGTGCATAGGAGAGATGTGAGTGTGTGTGAGAGAGGGGATGAGTGTGTGTGTGCATAGGAGAGATGTGAGTGTGTGTGAGAGAGGGGATGAGTGTGTGTGTGAATGGGAGAGATGTGAGTGTGTGTGAGAGAGGGGGTGAGTGTGTGTGTGCATAGGAGAGATGTGAGTGTTTGTGAGAGAGAGGGGATGAGTGTGTGTGTGCATAGGAGAGATGTGAGTGTGTGTGAGAGAGGGGATGAGTGTGTGTGTGCATGGGAGAGATGTGAGTGTGTGTGAGAGAGGGGATGAGTGTGTGTGTGAATGGGAGAGATGTGAGTGTGTGTGAGAGAGGGGGTGAGTGTGTGTGTGCATGTGAGAGGTGAGTGTGTGTGAGAGAGGGGATGAGTGTGTGTGTGTGTGTGAGAGAGAGGGGGTGAGTGTGTGTGTGTGTGTGAGAGAGAGGGGGTGAGTGTGCATGTGTGAGAGGCAGTGAGTGTGTTTATGGGAGAGGGGTGAGCGAGAAGGTGTGAGAGAGAGGGTGAGTCTGTGTGTGGGAGAGGGGATGGGTGTGTGAGGGAGAGATCGAGAGGGGATGAGTGTGTGTGAGGGAGAGAGAGAGGGGGTGAGTCTGTCTGTGGGAGAGGGGTGAGTGTATGTGAGGGAGAGAGAGGGGGTGAGTGTGTGTGATGGAGAGAGAGAGGGGGTGAGTCTGTGTGTGTGGGAGAGGGGGGTGAGTTTATGTGAGAGAAAGGGGGTAAGTGTGTGAGTGTCTGTGGGAGAGAGGGGAGTATGTGTAAGTTAGAGGGGGTGAGTGCTCGTGTGTGCGAGCGAGGAATTGAGTGTGAAAGAGGGTGAGTGTGTGTGTGAGAGAGGGGGTGAGTGTATGTGTGTGTGAGAGAGAGGGGGTGAATGTGTGTGTGTGTGTGTGAGAGAGAGGGGGTGAGTGTGTGTGTGTGTGTGAGAGAGAGGGGGTGAGTGTGTGTGTGAGAGAGGGGATGAGTGCTCGTGTGTGAGAGAGAGGGGGTGAGTGTGTGTGTGTGTGTGTCTGTGAGAGGGGGTGAGTGTGTGTGTGTGAGAGAGAGGGTGAGTGTGTGTGTGTGTGTGTCTGTGAGAGGGGGTGAGTGTGTGTGTGTGAGAGAGAGGGTGAGTGTGTGTGTGTGTGTGTCTGTGAGAGGGGGTGAGTGTGTGTGTGTGAGAGAGAGGGTGAGTGTGTGTGTGTGAGAGAGGAATTGAGTGTGAGAGAGAGAGCGGTGAATGTGAGAGAGAGGGGGTGAGTGTGTGTGTGTGAGAGAGGGGGTGAGTGTGTGTGTGTGAGAGAGGGGGTGAGTGTGTGTGTGTGAGAGAGGGGGTGAGTGTGTGTGTGTGAGAGAGGGGGTGAGTGTGTGTGTGAGAGAGGAATTGAGTGTGTGAGAGAGAGAGGGTGAGTGTGTGTGTGTGAGAGAGGGGGGGTGAGTGTGTGTGTGTGAGAGAGGGGGTGAGTGTGTGTGTGTGAGAGAGGGGGGGTGAGTGTGTGTGTGTGTGAGAGAGGGGGTGAGTGTGTGTGTGTGTGTGTGAGAGGGGGTGAGTGTGTGTGTGTGAGAGAAGGGGTGAGTGTGTGTGTGTGAGAGAGGGGGTGAGTGTGTGTGTGAGAGAGAGGGGGTGAGTGTGTGTGTGTGAAAGAGGGGGTGAGTGTGTGTGTGTGAGAGAGGGGGTGAGTGTGTGTGTGTGAGAGAGGGGGTGAGTGTGTGTGTGAGAGAGGAATTGAGTGTGTGAGAGAGAGAGCGGTGACTGTGAGAGAGAGGGGGTGAGTGTGTGTGTGAGAGAGGGGGTGAGTGTGTGTGTGTGAAAGAGGGGGTGAGTGTGTGTGTGTGAGAGAGGGGGTGAGTGTGTGTGTGTGAGAGAGGGGGTGAGTGTGTGTGTGAGAGAGGAATTGAGTGTGTGAGAGAGAGAGCGGTGACTGTGAGAGAGAGGGGGTGAGTGTGTGTGTGAGAGAGGGTGTGAGTGTGTGTGTGAGAGAGAGGGGGTGAGTGTGTGTGTGTGAGAGAGGGGGTGAGTGTGTGTGTGAGAGAGGAATTGAGTGTGAGAGAGAGAGAGCGGTGACTGTGAGAGAGAGGGGGTGAGTGTGTGTGTGAGAGAGGGTGTGTGTGTGTGTGTGAGAGAGAGGGGGTGAGTGTGTGTGTGTGAGAGAGGGGGTGAGTGTGTGTGTGAGAGAGAGGGGGTGAGTCTGTGTGTGAGAGAGGGGGTGAGTGTGTGTCTGTGAGAGAGGGGGTGAGTGTGTGTGTGAGAGAGAGGGTTAAGTTTGTGTGTGGGGGGGGGTTCGGTGTGTGTGAGGGAGGCGATTAGTGTGTATGTGAGAGAGGGGTGAGTTGAGTGTATGTGTGTGTGTGTGTGGTAGTCACCACTAGTTGTATTACATGTATTACGGCACTGCCCGTATAGTAGAGGTACATGGGTAAATCCCTGCCTGCTGGCTCCGCCCAGTAGGTGGTGTATAACTGTGTGTGCGCGCCGGTGCTGCAGCCATTCTGGTTCCAGCTACAGGAGGCACAACATCTTTCTCAATAAAGCCTCGATTATTCCACTACTCTCGTCTTTGTGGTAATTGATAGTGTATCAGTGTGTATGTGAGAAAGGGTTTGATCGTGTATGTGAGAATGGGGGTGACTGTGTGTGTGTGTGAGGGAGCAAGGCGAGTGTGTGCACACGTGAATGAGGGAGATAGAGGTGTATGTCCGATATGAGAATCAGCTTTCCAGCATCATTTCTCCCTGTAGCGCAACAATTACTCACTCAAGTCGAGAAGAGATGAAATCAATCGAGGCTTTATTAAGCAAGACTTGTTCCCCAGCATCTCAGTTACAGAATGCGGCTGCTGGGAGAACTCGAGCTCTTATACTCCGCCTTCAGGGCGGAGCCAGCAGGCGGCAGATCCAACCAGGACCCGGGACCTGTCAGCCAATAGCCTCTCGGCTTCACAGGTACCGTATTACCCCTAATACATACCACCACATTCACCCCTTGTTAAAAAAGAACCCGGCGGGGTGGTGGTTCGCATGGTGGTAGGGGTTTACAAGGCTGGTCCTGGAACAAATTTTGAACAGTGGCTATGCATTTAGCCCAACCGTACAGGTTCTGTCAGAGTTATTATATAAAGATCCTTGTCGATCGCCTCAGCCCCGGTGGTGGTGCAGGTGCTGGCTCGGACACTGTCGTCTCTGGGAGCGTTGCGCTGTTCGTTCCTGTTTCTTTACTCCTGGGCGGGCACGGGAGGAGGACTGATCCACCCGGGAAGGGAGCGGTCGTGGGGTGCGCCGGTGGCAGGGAGGGGGTGATCGGTGTTGGGAGTGTGTGTGTTTTTCCGGCGGGCACCAGGTCCCGCAGGGAGACCGTGTCCTGTCGGCCGTTGGGGTACGCCACGTAGGCGTACTGGGGGTTTGCGTGGAGAAGGTGGACCCTCTCGACCAACGGGTCCGATTTGTGCGCCCGCACATGCTTTCGGAGCAAGATGGGTCCTGGGGCTACCATCCAGGTCGGCAGCGACGTTCCGGAGGAGGACTTCCTAAGGAAGACAAGGAGGCGCTCGTGGGTTGTTTGGTTAGTGGTGGTACACAGCAGTGACCGGATGGAGTGGAGGGCATCTGGGAGGACTTCCTGCCACCGGGAAACTGGGAGATTTCTGGACCGTAGGGCCAGTTGGACGGTCTTCCAGACCGTACCGTTCTCCCTCTCTATCTGACCGTTCCCGCGGGGGTTGTAGCTGGTCGTCCTGCTCGAGGCAATGCCCTTGCTGAGCAGGAATTGAAGCAGCTCGTCGCTCATGAAGGAGGACCCTGTCGCTATGGATGTACGCGGGGAAACCGAACAGTGTAAAGATGGTGCCGAGGGCTTTAATGACTGTGGCCGCTGTCATGTCGGGGCAGGGGATGGCAAAGGGGAAACGGGAGTACTCGTCCACCACGTTCAGGAAATATGCCCGTTGCAGTCGGCGGAGGGGAGGGGGCCTTTGAAATCCAAACTGAGGCGTTCAAAGGGACGGGAAGCCTTTATGAGGTGCGCTCTATCTGGCCTGAAAAAGTGCGGTTTGCACTCTGCACAGATTTGGCAGTTCCTGGTGACTGTACGGACCTCCTCCACAGAGTAGGGGAGGTTGCGGGACTTCACAAAATGGTAGAATCGAGTGACCCCCGGGTGGCAGAGGTCCTCGTGGAGGGCTTGGAGGCGGTCTACTCGTGCGTTGGCACATGTGCCGCGGGATAGGGCATCGGACGGCTCGTTCAGCTTTCCGGGACGATACAAGATCTCATAGTTATAGGTGGAGAGCTCAATCCTCCACCTCAAGATCTTGTCATTCTTAATTTTGCCCCGCTGTGCATTATCGAACATAAAGGCTACCGACCATTGGTCAGTGAGGAGAGTGAATCTCCTGCCGGCCAGGTAATGCCTCCAATGTTGCACAGCTTTCACTATGGCTTGGGCTTCCTTTTTCACTGAGGAGTGGCGGATTTCTGAGGCGTGGATAAAAGTCCGGTCCTGGGCGCTGTATCGTCTGCTCCTGGTGGCGGCGGGCTTGCAATCCGGGGTGAGGTTCGCAAACAAGGAAGGCGGTTCAACACTGAGGGTTCCGAGGCTGCCGATAGTGAGTGTGGGTATAGGGCCGCCGAATTGGAACGTTAGGCTCTGGAGGTTACACTGGAAATCTAACCCCAATAGAGTGGGAGCGCAGAGTTGGGGGAGGATGTAAAGCCTATAATTTTTAAACTCCCTCCCTTGCATCGTTAGGTTCGCGATGCAGAACCCTTGGATCTCTACTGAATGGGACCCCGCTGCCAAGAAAATCTTTTGGGTGCTCGGACGAATGGACAGAAAACAGCGTCTTACCGTATCCGGGTGGATAAAACCTTCCGTGCTCCCAGAGTCGATCAAGCATGGCGTCTCGTATCCGTTGATCAGCACCGTTGTTGTTGCCGTCTGGAGCATCCGGGGCCGCGATTGGTCCAGGGTCACCGAAGCCAGTCATGGTTGTTGCGTTGCAGCGTTTTCTTCCGACCCCATGGAGCCGTCTATGCTGGGGTCCTTGGCTATCAGCCAAGATGGCGACGTCCATGGATCGCACGCGGTCGGCGGTGGACAAAATGGCCACCCCCATGAATCGCACGTGGCCGGGGGTCACAAGATGGCGGCGCCCATCCTCCCCTCGTGGTGTCCGGGACCCAAAATGGCGGAGCCCGCGGGCTGCACCTGGATCGTTGGGGGGGCTGAGTCTGCTGTCCCCGTTCTCCCCCAGGGATTGCGGCGAACCCCCGGGACTGGCACACCGTTGCGTAATGCCCCTTTTTGCCGCAGCTTTTACAAATCGCTGAGCGGGCCCGGCAGCGCTGCCGGGGGTGTTTCTCCTGCCCGCAAAAATAGCAGCGGGGCCCACTGGCCCCGGTCTGGTGCTCTAGCTGTGCAGGCTTGCAGGGGGGGGGGTGCCGGGGAGTCGGTCGCAACGGGGGTCCACGGAGCCCAAGGGGCTGCCGCGCGGTCGGGGCCGTATGCGCGGGCGTTTTGTGAGGCCACGTCGAGGGAGGCAGCAAGGGCCCATGCCTCTGTGAGCCTAACGAGTCTTTCTCTAACAGTCTTTGGCGAATTTGAGAGGAAGTCATACCTGCCACAAACGCATCTCCGATTAGTAGCTCCGTGTGCTCGACCGCGCTCACCGACGGGCAGTTGCAGTTCCTCCCCAAAATCAAGAGTGCACTGCAGAATTCGTCGAGCGATTCTCCGGGGACTTGCCGTCTTGTCGCGAGTTGGTGGCGTGCGTAGACCTGGTTTATGGGCCGAATGTAGACTCCTTTCAGCATGGCGAGCACCATCGGGAAATCCTCCGCGTCTTCGCTGAGCGTGTAGATCTCCGGGCTCACCCTGGAATGTAGGACCTGCATTTTCTGATCTTCCGTGGTCCGACCGGGGGCAGTTCGAAGGTAACCTTCGAAGCATGCTAGCCCGTGTTTAAACACGGCTGCCGACTTTATAGAACATAGAACAATACAGCGCAGTACAGGCCCTTCGGCCCACGATGTTGCATGGGGGCTGATTTGCAGACACTCCGGGGCGATCCGGAGCTCCATAGTCTTTTAAACTTGCTTAATAAATTGTAGCGCAACAATTACTCACAAGTCGAGAAGAGATTAAATCAATCGAGGCTTTATTAAGCAAGACTTGTTCCCCAGCAGCTCAGCTACAGAATGCGGCTGCTGGGAGAACTCGAGCTCTTATACTCTGCATTCAGGGCGGAGCCAGAAGGCGGCAGATCCAACCAGGACCCGGGACCTGTCAGCCAATAGCCTCCCGGCTTCACGGGTACCGTATTACCCCTAATACATACCACCACACTCCCATAAAAATGACAAAAGGTAAGACGTATGTATTTTTTAAAAACAAGAACTTTTTAATTATTACCAGATTCCCACTCTTAAAGTGGGTACTACTTCCAGGGGTTAATGTTAAGGGGCTATGTGAGGGAGGGTGTTGACTTCATGAGAATATTTGGGGCTCACTGATGCTCTTGGGAAGTCACTTGGGGTTCTGCGGTTCGAAATGTTTGGGAAACGCTGCCATGGGGCATCTCCGGAGCACCCGCATTTTAACTTGAACACAGTAATTTAATTTAACTTACAGGCTAGTGATGTGGTGCAGGTATAGAGGTAAACACACATATATCATAGGCCCCAGGTGTATCCTCTCCTTGGATATCATTTATGTGACATTTCAAGGCATCTGGGAACTAGTATCACAAGCACTGCAAAACTATCAAGGAAGGTAAATCCAGGCCAATATATATATATTTATAGCCAAGAATTGGTAGCGTTATCGAGAGGGATTTCCTCTACCATCGGGAAATTTCCAGTTATTTTCTGCATTATTCCCTTCATTATGAATAGTGACTCACTATGGCTCCTTTGAGTAGATGTGCCTCATACAGTTCAGTGGTTTCCTTTAGTACAAAGAGCTTCAGTCAGGAACCAACAAAACTCACTTGAATCAGAGCCAGGAAAATGTCTATCCGTAAGCAGCATTTCACTTTGAGAGTATGTGGTTTAGTTCAGTCCCTGAGATGTTGAGAGTTCTTCTCTTTGTATTATTTTCTGTGATAGCTTTGAGGAGATTTCCCCCTCCTTGAGCCCCGCTTTCAGAGACGCCTTCCTTGTGCCACTGCTGTCACTAGAGAGTTGCTAGCCAATCAGATGGCCAACTAATAACTAGCTCTCTAAGGAGGGGCTTCTCCCGAATGCATTCATTGCCCATCCCTAATTGCCCCTCAGAAGGTGGTGGTGAGCTGCTTTCTTCAACCACTAGAGTCCATGTGGTGTAGGTAGAGCCACAGTGCTGTTAGGGAGAGCGTTCTAGGATTTTGACCCAGCGACAGTGAAAGAACAGCGATATATTTCCAAGTCAGGATGGTGAGTGGCTTGGAGGGAAATTTCAAGGTGATGGTGTGTCTCCTGCCCCTGTCCTTCAAGATGATAATTCTTGTGGATTTGGAAGGCGCTGCATATGGAGCCTTGGTGAGTTCAAGCAGTGTACCGTGTAAATGGTATACACTGCTGCCACTGTCCGTTAGCATTGGAGGTTTGCTTTGTCCTGGATGGTGTCGAACGTCTTGAGTGTTGTTGGAGCTAGTACTCATCCAGGCAAGTGGAAAATATTCCATCACACTCCTGACTTGTGCCTTGTAAATTGTGGACAGGTTTGGGGGAGTCAGGAGGAGAGTAACTCGCCGTGGGATTCCCAGCCTCTGATCTGCTCTTGTAGCCACAGTATTAATGTGGCTGGTCCAGGTCAGTTTCTGGTCAATGGTAACCCCCGGGAAGTTGATAGTGGGAGATTTAGCGATGGTAATGCCATTGAATGTCAAGGGGTGGTGGGTAGATTCTCTCTTATTGGAGATGATCATTGCCTGGCACTTGTTTGGCATGAATTTTACTTGCCACATGTCAGGCCCAGCCTGGATATTGTCCAGATCGTGCTGCATTTGGGCATGGACTAATTGAGTGTTAAACGGCTGTGGGCAGCTGTTATTGGAGGGGATGCATCCCCTGCCAATATTTTCGGTGGCAGGGTGAGAAAAGCTGTCATCTGAAAATTCTGCCCATGTGGAAAAATATTTTGATGCAGCGAACTGTTTTGATCTGGAATGCACTGCCTGAAAGGGTGATGAAAGCGGATTCAATAATAATTTTCAGCGTACTTGAATGGGGAAATTGTTCAGGGGTCTGCAGAAGGAGCAGGTTATGGGACTTGTTAGGTGACCTTTTCAAAGAGCTGGCACAGACATCTTGGTCTGAACATCCTCTTTCTGTGCCGTATCATTCAATTATTCTCATTCCAGACACTTGCAGCTTATTTGATTAATTTGTGCAAGAGTTGTATGCTGTTATTATATGTTTGATGATGTAGCTTGACTACCTTTGGAAGTTGGGAAGATACCTCATAGAGCTATTGTCTTCATGGAAGTGTGTATGTTGGACTTCTGGTTGCGGCTATGCTGAGCTAAGTCGCACGTTCGGCAGCTCCTGCCAGAAACTGACTTTTGGGCTCTTGTGAGGGGCCCCAGCGGCATTTGTTCGACAGTTCCCAGTGTGGGAAGGTGACAGTACGATTTCCCCGACACTGTATGGATTGCACCAGCAGTGGAGCGGTGAAAAAAGTAATTCTGGTGCAGCGAAAAGTGCGAGGGAGGAAAGCCAAGATGGCGGCAGGTGGAGACCAGACAGCGTGGGCGCAGTGGGCGCAAGAGCAGCAGGAGTTTCTCAAGCGCTGCTTCACGGCACTGAAAGCAGGGCTGCTGGAGCCAATGAAGGCTTCGATCGACAAGCTGGTCGAGACCCAGAAGGCCCAAAGGGCGGCGATCCGGGAGGTGTGGCACAAGGCCTCGGAGAATGAGGACGAGATGTTGGGCCTGGCGGTGAAGGTGGAGGCGCACGAGGCACTGCATAAGAAATGGCAGAAGTTCGAGGACATGAAGAATCGGTCGAGGAGGAAGAATCTGCGGATTGTGGGTCTCCTGGAGGGAGTGGAGGGGTCGGATGCTGGAGATTATGTGGTCACGATGCCGAACACGTTGATGGGTGCGGGTGCCTTCCCGAGGGTACTGGAGTTGGATGGGGCCCACCGAGACCTGGCGAGGAGGCCCAAGTCTAACGAGCCACCGCGGGCGGTATTGGTGCGGTTCCACCGCTTGGTGGACAGGGAGTGTGTCCTAAGATGGGCAAAAAAGGAGCGGAGCAGCAGGTGGAAGAATGTAGAGGTCCGTATATACCAGGATTGGAGCGCAGAGGTGGCCAAGAAGAGGGCCGGGTACAATCGGGCTAAGGCGGTTATGCATCGGAAGGGGGTGAAATTCAGGATGCTGCAGCCGGCGCGACTGTGGGTCATGTTTAAGGACCGGCACCATTACTTTGAGACGCCGGAGGAGGCGTGGACCTTTATTCAGGCAGAAAAGTTAGACACGGACTGAGGGTTGGTTGTGAGGGGAGGTCGCGGGGGGGCGACTGTGGTTACTGTGCTTTGGGGGATGTTGGGGGATGTTCTATTCTGTTCTGTATTGTTTCCTTGGGTGCTGGGTGGGGTAGGGTGAATTGGTTCGAAGGGGGAGTTTTGTGAGAGTGTGGGCGTCGGTGGTTGGAAGGACGGGGCCCCGTTGGGTGGAGGGGAGATGGGAGGCCCGAGGTGGGGGAGCTGGGATTAGGACGACAAAGGGAGATGCGCCAGAGAGGGCGGGGCCATTCTGATGGAAAGCGCGGGTTTTGTCCCGCGCTAGGGAAGGAAAGGGGCAGGGCCGGGGGGGGAAGGGCGGTGTTGGAGAGGAGCGCCCGCTGATGGACAGGAGGGGAAGAGGGAGACTACCACACTAGGGGGTCGATGGAGTGGCGGGAGTGGCCGGTGTCAGCAGGAGTCAGGTGACTTACGGGAGTGCTATGGGGGAACAACCCAGCTAGGGGGGGACCTAGCTGGGGGGAGGGGGGGAGGGGGGGAAGTGGGTTGCTGCTGCATTGGCCAAAGGTGAGCTGGAGCTCGGAGAGAGAGTCGGGGCGGGGGTCTGCGGCTGGGGGCAATGGAGAGTGCGGGAGGCGCAGGCACGTGGCTGGCCTAGGAAAGGGGAAGGCTAATCAGCAGGGTGGGGGGGGGGGGGGTGGGGGGTGGGGGCGGGAAGCCCCCTGGTCCGGCTGATAACTTGGAATGTGAGAGGCCTGAACGGGCCGGTCAAGAGGGCCCGTGTGTTTGCGCACCTGAAGGGACTGAAGGCAGATGTGGTTATGCTCCAGGAGACGCATTTGAGGGTGGCAGATCAGGTCAGGCTGAGAAAGGGGTGGGGAGGGCAGGCTTTCCACTCGGGGTTGGACGCAAAGAATTGAGGGGTGGCGATTTTGGTGGGGAAGCGGGTGGCGTTTAAGGCGCTGAACATCGTGGCAGACAATGGAGGTAGGTATGTGATAGTGAGTGGTAAGCTGCAGGGGATGCGGTGGTATTAGCGAATGTATATGCCCCGAACTGGACCGATGCCGGATTTATGCGGCGCATGTTGGGCCGGATTCCAGACCTGGAGGCAGGGAACTTGATAATGGGGGGGGGGGGGGGGGGGGGGACTTCAACACGGTACTGGATCCAGCATTGGACCGCTCCAGGTCCAGGACGGGTAAGAGGCCAGCGGCGGCCAAGGTGCTGAGGGGATTTATGGACCAGATGGGAGGAGTGGACCCATGGAGGTTTGTCAGGCCGGTGGCCAGGGAATTTTCTTTTTTTTCCCACGTCCATAAAGCCTACTCCCGGATAGACATCTTCGTTATGAGCAGGGCACTAATTCCGAGGGTGGAGGGCATGGAGTATTCGGCCATAGCCATCTCAGACCATGCCCCGCATTGGGTGGAGCTGGAGCTAGGGGAAGAGAGGGACCTGTGGCGCCTGGATGTGGGCTTGCTGGCGGATGAGAAGGTGAGCGGGTGGAACCGGGGGTGCATTGAAAGCTATCTAGAGGCTAATGATAATGGGGAGGTGCAGGTGGGGGTGGTCTGGGAGGCGCTGAAGGCGGTGATTAGGGGAGAGCTAATCTCCACTAGGGCCCACAAGGAGAAGAAGGAGAGGAGAGAGAGAGGGAGAGATTGGTGGGGGAGATTTTAAGGGTGGATAGAAGACATGCAGAGGTCCCCGAGGAGGGACTACTCAAGGAGCGACGAAGCCTCCAGGCCAAGTTTGACCTGTCGACCACCAAGAAGACAGAGGTGCAGTGGAGGAAAGCGCAAGGGGCGGTGTATGAGTACGGGGAGAAGGCTAGCCGGATGTTGGCACACCAGCTTCGGAAGCGGGAGGCAGCGAGGGAGATTGGGGGAGTTAGGGATAAAGGGGGGAACACGGTGCGGGGTGCGGTGGGAATAAATGGGGTATTTAGAGACTTTTATGAGGGGCTGTATAGGTCTGAGCCCCCGACGGAGGAGGGGGGATGCGTCGAATTTTGGATCGACTGAGGTTCCCGAGGGTGGAGGAGGAGCAGGTGGCTGGGCTTGGGGCACCGGTAGGGCTGGAGGAGCTGACTAAGGGGCTGGGGAGTATACAGGCAGGGAAGGCACCGGGGCCAGCTGGGTTCCCGGTGGAATTTTGCCGGAAGTACATGGACCTGCTGGGCCCTATATTGGTGAGGACCTTCAATGAGGCGAGGGAGGTGGGGGGGGGCCTGCCCCCGACGATGTCCAGGGCGCTGATCTCGCTGATCTTGAAGCAGGACAAGGACCCATTACAGTGTGGGTCGTATAGGCCAATCTCTCTCCTCAACGTGGACGCGAAGCTGTTAGCGAAGGTGTTGGCTACCAGAATTGAGGACTGTGTCCCGGGGGTGATTCACGAGGACCAGACAGGTTTTGTTAAGGGAATACCAGCTGAATACCAATGTGCAGAGGCTCCTTAACGTAATCATGATGCCTACGGTGGAGGGGGAGGCGGAGATAGTGACGGCGATGGACGCGGAAAAGGCCTTTGATAGGGTGGAGTGGGGGTACCTCTGGGAAGTGTTGAGGAGGTTTGGGATCGGAGAGGGGTTCATTAGTTGGGTTAGGCTACTTTACGAAGCCCCGGTGGTGAGTGCGGCCACGAATCGGAGGAGGTCGGAATACTTTTGGCTGTACCGGGGGACGAGGCAGGGGTGCCCCCTATCCCCCATGCTATTTGCATTGGCAATTGAACCTTTGGCTATGGCTCTAAGGGAGTCCCGGAACTGGAGGGGGCTGGACTGTGGGGGGGAGGAACACCGGGTTTTGTTGTATGCCGATGACCTGTTACTGTATGTGGCGGACCCAGTGGGGGGGATGCCGGAGGTGATGCGGATCCTCAGGGAGTTTGGGGACTTTTCCGGGTATAAGCTTAACGTGGGGAAGTGAGTACACCCAGGGGACCAGGGAAGGGGGATCGACGGCTTCCACTGAAGAGTGCGGAAAGGAGTTTTCGGTATCTGGGGATCCAGGTGGCCAGGAGCTGGGGGGCCCTACACAAGCTCAACTTGACGAGGCTGGTGGAGCAGATGGAGGAGGAGTTTAAAAGGTGGGATATGCTGCCATTCTCCTTGGCGGGTAGGGTACAGTCAGTGAAGATGACGGTACTCCCGAGGTTCCTTTTTATATTCCAGTGCCTCCCTATCCTGATCCCTAAGGCCTTTTTTAAGTGGGTCAGTAGGAGCATCATGGGATTCGTGTGGGCGAAAAAGACCCCGAGGGTGAGAAGGGTGTTTCTGGAGCGGAGTAGGGACAGAGGAGGGTTAGCGTTACCTAATCTATGTTACCTTACTACTGGGCTGCCAATGTGGCGATGATACGCAATTGGGTAATGGAGGGGGAGGAGATGGCGTGGAAGAGGCTGGAGATGGCGTCCTGTGTGGGCACGAGTCTGAGAGCGCTGGTGACAGCACCGCTGCCGCGCCCGCCGACAAGGTACACCACGAGTCCTTGCGGCGACTTTGAAAATTTGGGGGCAGTGGAGGCGCCACAGGGGTGAGGCAGAGGCTTCGGTTTGGTCCCCGATCCGGGAGAACCATCGGTTCGTTCCTGGGAGAATGGATGGAGGGTTCCTGAGCTGGCACAGGGCAGGAATTAGAAGGATGGGGGACCTGTTTTTAGATGGGACGTTTGCGAGCCTTGGGGTGCTGGAGGAAAAATTTGGGCTTCCCCCCGGAAATGCCTTCAGGTACATGCAGGTAAGGGCGTTTGTAAGACGGCAGGTGAGGGAGTTCCCGCTGCTTCCAGCACTTAGGATCCAGGATAGGGTGCTCTCGGGGGGGGGGGGGGGGAGTTGGAGAGGGCAGGGTCTCGCTGATCTACCAGGGGATGCAGGAGGAGGAGGAGACCTCGGTGGAGGAGCTAAAGGGTAAATGTGAGGAGGAGCTTGGGGAGGAGATAGACGAGGGTACGTGGGCGGACGCCCTGGGTAGGGTTAATTCTTCCTCCTCTTGCGCCACGCTTAGCCTGATACAATTTAAGGTTCTTCACAGAGCGCATATGACAGGGGCGAGGCTGATCAGGTTCTTTGGGGTGGAAGACAGGTGTTGGAGGTGCTCGGGGAGCCCAGCAAATCATACCCATATGTTCTGGGCGTGCCCGGCGCTGGATGGGTTCTGGAGGGGTATTGCGAGGACGATGTCTAAGGTGGTGAACACCCAGGTTAAGCCGAGCTGGGGGTTAGCACTATTTGGGGTATCGGACGGGCCGGGAGTGCAGGAGGCGAAAGAGGCCGGTATTCTGGCCTTTGCGTCCCTGGTAGCCCGGCGGAGGATTCTGCTACAGTGGAAGGATGCGAGGCCCCCGAGCGTGGAAGCCTGGATCAGCGACATGGCAGGGTTCATTAAATTGGAGAGGGTAAAATTTGCCTTGAGAGGGTCTGTGCAAGGGTTCTTCAGGCAGTGGCAACCGTTCCTAGACTTTCTAGTGAGGCGTTAGGAGGTGGTCAGCAGCAGTAGCAACCCAGTGCGGGGGGGGTGGGGGGGTGTACTTTGTGTTTTCTACTGTGTTTATTATTGCTTAATGGGGGTTTGTATGTTGGGGGAATTCGTGATGTAGTTGTAAGATGTTTATTTATGTGTTCTTTGTTTTTCTTTTTTCTGTAAGGGGGCGGGTTTGTTGAAAATATGTAAAAATTTGAATAAAAATATTTCTTAAAAAAAAGGAAGTGTGTATGTTGCTGAATGCATTCCTTAAAAAACATGAGAAAACGCCATGAAATGGTGCATTAAAAATGACGTGTGGAGTCAACAGGCTTGATGGCTTATTCTGTACTTTCTTGTGCTATCATGTATTTTTTTTAAATCGATCTGAATGAAAGGCTAAATGTGTAGGAAGGATAGATTTAATTATGACATTTACATATGTTAGTCAAAGGTAAGTATTTGCTCTTTTGTAATAATTCTGCAGTATTGTTGCAGCATAAGGATCACTAAGTATAAAAGCAATTGTATTCCCTAAGTATTTGATTTAATGTTCTTTGCTTTGTGTTGTCACTCTGTCTTAATGTGGATGTTTGAAATCGTATAATTACCATTTAGATTGGCAAAAATGCATGACTGATAGACCTCCTTATGACTTTCACCAGCTCCCATTGTGTGCGCTGAGAAACTGGAATTATCATTCGAAGCCCCTGATGCTGTGAAGCTGCAATTTGGAATGCTTCCTTTTTGGGAAAGGTCTAGGTACAGTTCTGAGAAAAAGTTGCACTGCCATATAATTTCCAGTAAATAATTACAATTATTTATTCATAATTTGCAGTAAATAACCTCAATGGTTTACACACATGAATTTCAGTATTTTTAAAAAAATACAATCAAAAAAGGCCTATTTACCGAAGGCAAGGACATCTTTACCTCATAAATGACAGTTTTTTAACCTTAAACATGTTTATTTAAAAGGCCAATTTAGTCCCCCGAACAGCCACGCTTCAACATTACTATCCTTTGATACAGTCCTCTGTCCCTCACATGATGCTCTCGCCACCCCGCGCAGAAGGGTCCTTTCTTCTTCATTTCACAGTGATGTTGTGTATGAAAAATATCAGCAACATAAAATGCAGGTGCTCAGTAATATAGAATATCAGACACTGCCATCAGCTCACAGCACAGAAACTGCTCTGAGTGCAAAGTAACGGCATCATATTGGAGCCTGGCAGTATCCCTTGAGGCAGTGAATCAGACTAAAGGAACCACAACAAAAAAAACCTATCAGAAATATTCTTCTTAAATCAAATGGCGACAGAGTTTAAATTTTAACAGAAATGCACCAGGGAGCTACTGCCTCTATTAGTCTGACTATTGAACACAAGTTCACAAGTTAATTGCTAATTTGGCACTTCTGGTTAAAACAAGTACACATTTGTGTATAGATGCTGATCACTTACATTATAGCGTAGAATTTTCAATGATCCTCATGTACAAATGCTTAATGTGCTTAACCAAATTTCTGTACAGCATTTTCACAAAGGTGCTGAACAATTCAAAACTAGTTTGTACACAGTTTTTGCTGTTGGAGTGATGTGTTAGGCTGACTGGTTCGATGTGGACTGCACTTGATGCAGGGAAGCTAGAAACAGACGTCTAACACAGGAGAAGATCCAACACTGTTTTATTCAACGATAGAACTGATATACATATTCAGCTGTGGGTCGACACTATACTGAACTGACTGGAGACCTTGTATTAGCCTGACCAGACTTACTAGCTACCGCATGGTGTTTGCACTGGCTAGCTCATGGACTCTGACTGTCTCAGTGGCTGGGTCCCGAGAAGCGGGAAACCTAGTGCCCTTTGGCTTTATAGTGGTAGTGTCCTGTCTGGTGATTGGCTGCACTGTGTTGTGTGCTTACTGGCATCCTGTGTGTCAATCATTGCCTGCCTGCATCTCATTATATACATGACTGGATATTATGACATCTCCCCTTTTTTTTTAGATAAATAAATACTAAGGTGTATGTGCGTATATATATATATATATATATATATGCCTGACTATATACAAAAGGTGTCTAAATGAACGTATATACATAGGAAGGTGTCGATGATGCAGATACATGGCAAACGAAACAATGTTTACAGAGGTAAAATCAATGAAGTCACAAGATATACAAAAGTTCAGTCTACAGATTCAGTCTTTGTGGTGGGCGACGAATTCTTGTCGATCGCCGCAGAGTTGGATCAGGAACCGCCTGCATGTGGATAGGCAGGATCGCTGCCATCGCGGTGGTCACATGGGCCGGCAGGATTGCTGGTAGATTGGTTGCCTCGTGGCAGGGTACGTCCGGAGGAAGCATCATAGGCGGCGGGGCACTTCGGTCAGGTAGCGGGCTTGGAACTCTTCGCAGTGCCCGTCTGTTGCGCCATAGCAGGGAGTCATCAGCCATGCGGACAAGGAACGATCTTGGGGCCACTTGTTTGATCACAACAGCTGTGGCTGACCAGCCGCCTTCAGGCAACTGGACACGAACATGATAAGTTGGGGCCAGCTCGGGTAGATCTGTGGCATGAGCATCGTATGTGGCCTTCTGTTGGGCCCGTGACTGCTGCATTTTCTGTAAGACCGTGAGGTGGTCAAGGTCTGGAACATGGATGGCTGGAAGTGTGGTCCTCAGAGTGTGATTCATGAGCATCTGCGCTGGAGACAACCCAGTGGACAATGGGGTTGCCCTGTATGCCAGCATCGCCAGGTTGAAGTCGGAGCCTGAGTCTGCAGCTTTGCACAGCAACCGCTTTACAATATGGACCCCTTTCTCGGCCTTCCCGTTTGACTGCGGGTAGTGGGGACTGGAGGTTACGTGACTGAAGTTGTAGGACTGTGCAAAATCAGACCATTCCTGGCTGTAAAAGCAAGGGCCGTTGTCGCTCATTACCGTGAGTGGAATCCCATGCCTGGCAAACGTTTCTTTGCAGGCTTTGATTACCGCCTTCGACGTGAGATTCGGACAGTTTCACCACTTCTGGGTAACTGGAGAAGTAGTCGACCAGGAGTACGTAGTCACGCCCCTTGGCGTGGAAAAGGTCTACACCTACTTTGGACCATGGAGAGGTCACGATCTCGTGCTGTTGCAGCATTTCCTTGGGTTCAGCTGGTTGAAACTTCTGACAGGTAGGGCAGTTGAGGACTGTGTCGGCAATGTCTTGGCTGATGCCCGGCCAATAAACCGCCTCCCGAGCTCTGTGTCGGAATTTCTTGAACCCAAGGTGACCCTCATGGAGTTGGCCCAGCACCATAGCGTGCATGCTCTGAGGAATTACGATCCTGTCGAGTTTCAGAAGGATTCACTACACCACCGTCAGGTCGTCTTTTACATTATAGAACTGGGGACATTGTCCCTTCTGCCAGCCATTGGTAAGGTGCTGCATCACATGCTGCATCACACGCTGCTGCACCTCACGAATTTGAACCACCCGTTCGTCAGAGGCCGGAAGGTTGTTGGCACACAACTGCACTTGCGCTTCTATATGGCAGATGAAGTCACTTTGTTCACACGGTGTGGTAATGGACCTGGATAGGGCATCTGCAACGATCAGCTCTTTGCCTGGCGTGTAGGCAAGTTCAAAGTCGTAGCGGCGTAGCTTAAGAAGAATTCGCTGTAACCGAAGTATCATGTCATTTAAATCCTTCTGGATTATATGGACTAGAGGCCTGTGGTCCGTTTCTACTGTGAATTTTGGCAGGCCGTATACGTAGTCGTGAAACTTGACTATCCCTGTCAGGAGGCCCAGACACTCCTTCTCAATCTGAGCGTACCGTTGCTCAGTGGGCGTCATGGCCCTGGAGGTATACGCCACTGGAGCCCAGGACGAGGAGTCATCTCGCTGAAGGAGCACCGCCCCAATGCCGTCCTGGCTTGCATCAGTCGGTATCTTGGTTTCCTTGGTTGGGTCGAAGAATGCTAGAACCGGGGCTGTGGTGAGCTTTGCTTTCAGCTCACGCCATTCCTCTTCATGCGTGGGCAGCCACTGGAATTCCGTCTACTTCTTGACGAGATGACGGAGGGCCATGGTGTGGGATGCCATATTGGGAATGAATTTCCCGAGGAAGTTGACCATCCCGAGGAAGCAGAGGACTGCCTTCTTGTCCTCCGGGGTCTTCATGGCGTTGACCACCAAGACCTTGTTGGCGTCTGGCTGCACACCCTGCCGCGAGATGTGGTCGCCTAGAAACTTAATATCCGATTGACCAAATGAGCACTTGGCCCTGATGAGCTGGAGATCGTGTTCATGAATTCTCTGGAATACCTTCTTGAGGCGAGCGATGTGTTCCTGGGGCGTTGTGGACCAGATAATTACGTCGTCAATGTATACTCGCACCCTCTCGATGCCCTCCATCATCTGCTCCATGATGCGGTGAAATACTTCGGAGGCAGATATGATCCCAAAAGACATCCGGTTGTAGAAGTAGCGACCGAACAGGGTGTTGAACGTGCACAGCTTGCGACTGGACGCATCCAGCTGTATTTGCCAAAAACCCTTGGAGTTGTCCAGCTTAGTAAAAATCTGGCATGAGCCATCTTACTGGTCAACTCTTCACGTTTTGGTATCGGGTAATGCTCCCGCATGATGTTGTTTAGATCCTTAGGGTCAATGCAAATGCGAAGCTCCCCTGACGGCTTCATAACGCAGAGCATGGAGCTGACCCAGTCTGTTGGCTCTGTGACCTTCGATATGATGCTTTGGGCTTGGAGGTCCTGTAATTGATTCTTCAGATGATCCTTGAGGGGTGCCGGCACCCAGCGTGGTGCATGAATTACAGAGGTGGCGTTCGGCTTGAGCAGGATTTTATATTGGCATGAGAGCATGCCCATTCCATCGAATACGCTGTGGTACTGCGTGATACTGTCATCTATGTCGGCTTGCAAGTTTCCATCAGGCAAGGCCATCGCCGGTGATGATGACATGGTGTGGACTCGCTGAACCAGGTTCAGGAGCTTGCAGGCTCGCGTACCGAGCAGGACACTCTGTCAGGCCCGACGATTTCAAACCGCAGTGTTGCCTTGATCGCCTTGTTGGATACCCTTAGTTGACAGGAGCCACTGGCAGCTATGGCATTGCCATTGTAGTCAAGGAGCTGGCAGGCCTGTGGAAGAATGCTTGGTCTGGCGCGGATGAGCGCGGATGATGTCGAGGTCGGATTTTGAGATGAGGTTCGCTGATGCGCCGGTGTCCAGTTTAAATCGGATGTGGGCCTTGTTAACTGTGAGGACAGCACACCACTCGTCGTCGGGATCCACACTGAGGATCGAGAGGCGTTTCGCCGTTGTGGTGGAAGGCAGCGCATGTGTAGTTATGATGCCCACCCGGTATGGGGACTTGAGGCACTCAGCATCAGGGTCCGTTGGGCTATCGGGATCAGAATCTGGCAGGCTTTGTTGTATTGAGCGGACACTTCTGCGCCGCAGCTGGGATCGCTGGCTGCTGAGCTGTGGAGCAGATCTGCAAAGGGCTACGTAGTGGCCAAGCTTGCCACACTGTAGACACCTGCGTCCTTTTGCCGGACATTGCCGCTTTAAATGGGTGGAGCCACAATTTGGACACGTCATGCCGCTGACGTCAGCGCGTTCCATGCGCATTGCGCATGCGCAGTGCGGTCTGTCGACGAACGCACCTGCGCAGTCGGGTTGTCGGCCTCGTCGCCCACTCGGTCGTGGCGCGCGTGCGCAGTGACCCGGGAAAAGCACGCGAAACGGCCACTCTCATCGATGCTCAGGCCCTGCATCTGTGCAATGGCCTGCACCTGTTCCGCCTCGTGGGAGGCCAGCTGCGCAGTTTCTGCCGCCCTGATGTGGGAGTAACGATTCTTAGCATGCTCATGGACAATGCACGTCTCGATAGCGACAGAGAGAGTCAACTGTTTGACTTTCAGGAGCTGCTGCCGAAGGGAGTCAGAGTGGACCCTGAAAACGATCTGATCCCGGATCATGGAATCAGCCGTCGAGTCATAGTTACATGACTGCGCTAGGATGCGGAGATGGGTGACGAAGGCCTGAAAAAGTTCATCCTTACCCTGAAGCCTCTGCTGGAAAACGTACCGTTCAAAGCTCTCATTCACCTCAATGTCGCAGTGGCTGTCAAACTTCAGCAGGACTGTTTTGAATTTTGTTTTGTCTTTGGCGTCAGCGAACGTAAAGGAGTTGTAGATGTGGATTGTGTGGTCCCCTGCGGTGGAGAGAAATAGCGCGATCTTCCTGGCATCCGATGCTGCTTTGAGGTTGGAGGCCTCGATGTATACGAGGAACTTTTGCTTGAAGATTTTCCAATTGGCGCCGTGATTGCCGGAGATGCGGAGCTACGGAGGAGGCTGGATGTTTTCCATTTCACCGGATGGCTGCTTGCTGGTCGATGCTGATTCACTCGAGGTAGGTCCATCAAGATCAGTATCACTCTGGTACCATGATGTGTTAGGCAGGTAGGTTCGATGTGGACTGCACTTGATGCAGGGAAGCTAGAAACAGACGTCTGACACTGGAGAAGATCCAACACTGTTTTATTCAACGATAGAACTGATATACATATTCAGCTGTGGGTCGACACTATACTGAACTGACTGGAGACCTTGTAGTAGCCTGACCAGACTTACTAGCTACCACATGGTGTTTGCACTGTGCTAGCTCGTGGACTCTGACTGTCTCAGTGGCTGGGTCCCGAGAGAGCGGGAAACCTAGTGCCCTCTGGCTTTATAGTGGTGGTGTCCTGTCTGGTGATTGGCTGCACTGTGTTGTGTGCTTACTGGTCATCCTGTGTGTCAATCACTCATTATATACATGAGTGGATATTATGACATGGAGTTTCTGTCATATTTCATAGTTAATATTGGTGCATTTCTTTCAACATTCATGTCCTACTAATAGGTGCTGAAGCTCAAAAACGGCTGGCACTTTTCACTTCAACCAATTAATCTGATTATTTGATGAAGTATTTGTACTGCCAATTACCTTGCAGTAGTTTATTCCACAATATATAAAGTTACAAATACCACAATTTTATGTCACATTATGGGCGGGATTCTCTGAAATGGAGACAGTGTTCGCGCCGTCGTGAATGCCGTCGCGTTTCACGATGGCGCAAAACGGGTGTGGGCACTACCGATTCTTGCCCCCACTGGAGGCCAGCCCGGCGCTGGAGCGGTTCACGCCGCTCCAGCCTCACTTCCCGGCGCCAACTGGGCGCCAACATGCCGCGCCAACCCCCGCATGCGTGGGGGACTCCCTCAGCGCGCCGGCCCCGACGCAACAAGGCGTGGGGGTTCAGGGGCCGGCCGTGTAATAATATGGGGCCGAGGCTGGAGAGGCCGGCCCGCCGATCAGTGGGCCCCGATCGCGGGCCAGACCCCATCGGAGGCCCCCCCCCCGCCCGGAGAAGGAGCGCTTTTCCCCGCCCCACAGGCTGCTCCCCCCGACCCTATGCGCAGAGTTCCCGCCAGCTGCGAGCAGGTGTGAATGGCGCTGCGGGACTCTGCCGTTTCCACGCGGCCGCTCGGCCCATCAAGGCCGGAGAATCGGCGGCCCGGTCGCGGATAGCGGCCCGCTACCGGCGCCGCGGCAAACGCGCCGGCGCGAATGCCGCCGATTCTCCGCTCCTCGGAGAATTGCCTGCCGGCGTCGGACCGGCGCCGCGGGAAAAAATGGTGCGAACGACAATTCTCTCATACGGCACGGCATGGGAGAATCCCGCCCTGTATCTCTGTTATAACCCTACAGGAGGCCCAGAGATCAGCAACTTCAGACACTGCTGTCTCACCTGAGTGGGAGGTCAGGTGTAATGCCTGTTTTGTTGTGCTCTTGACGTAGCATAAGCTGCTTCCTTGATGTGCACTCTGACAAAGAAAGGTTCAGACGTGGAGATAGCTTTAACACATTTATTAAACTGTTAACAATTCTGCTACTTGGTTTCGTCTCTACTGTTAATCCTGCTGTAGCTGCTCAGACTGACGAACCAGTCTGCTACAATCCACATGGTGGGTGTGATGTGTTTCAAATCAACCCTGTGTACACACTGAGTGTCTCCACTGGAAAGAGACTGAGCATGTGTGATGTGTCCTTTTATATGGGTTGGTGTAATGTCCTCCTGTGGTAGTGTCACCTCTGTGTGTATCGTGACTGCCCATTGGTCGTGTCCTATCTTACTGACCTATTGGTTGACTGTCTGTGTGTCATGTCTCTGGTGTTCCCTCTAGTGTCTAGCTAGGTGTAGTGTGTGTACATTAACCCTTTGTGTACTAACAGTGACGTATATCACCACAATGCCTGGATCTGGTATGTCTCTCTTGTGGGGACCATGAATTGGATTCAATTTGAATTGGTTTTTGGAGCAGGCAAGGAGCTGGATTAGGGATTTGCCCCTGTCCACACTCTGAGCTCAGGCTTTGTAACTCTGATAAAGTAATATTTTAAAAAATATCTAAATAAATAAATACCCCAGCCCTCACACTGGGAGACACTTTGGGGAATAGGAGGAGTGTATAGTTACCTGAATAAAACCAAATTTCTTGCTACAGACATCGCTTCCGAGTGATTGATTGCCTGAGACTTTACATTGGTGACGAGGGTCAAGTGGAGCTGCAGGAGGAGCCATTTCCTCCAGACCGGGCCCACCTCGATTAGGCCTCAGGAGGCCTCTACTCAGGCGGCAGAGATCTCACTAATCAGAAAGCTTGAGGCGTTTGACGCCGAGACTGGGGATTGGACCCAGTACATAGAACGGATTAACTACTTTCATCTGAACAACATAGTCAGGGACGACAGACAGATGGTGACTCTCCTTGTGGCTTGCGGTGTGGAGATGTACAGCATTATCAAAAGTTTTCCTGACTCGCCTGACAACCGCCAGTACGCGCAGCTCGTTACACTGGTCGGCGACCATTTTGTCCCGAAACTGCCACTTATCGTTCAATGGTTCTGTTTCCACACGGCTTCTCAAAGCCAGGACAAACCTTTAGTGGAATTCCTGGGTTGGTTGCACATGGTCGCCAAGTTTTGCGAGTTCGGGCAAGCATTATTACAGGCGCTCCGAGACCGATTAGTTTGCGGAATCAAAGACGGGGGCGACCCAAGAACATTTATTGAGTGAGATTGATCTGGACCTGAAAAAGCAACCGAGATCGCGTTGTTCTGGGGGGGATGCAGAGCGCGGTGTCCAGAAGCTCCGAGGGATGGCCGTCCTGAACCTCGGACGCCCAGCAAGGTGCAGGGTGCCCTCTTCCCAAGCGGAAATTTCAGACTCCCGCCATTGGTCCAGGGGCCCAGGACCAATGGCACCAGATCCCCGCCGATGGACATCATGGACCCCATACATCAAAGTTTCCTGATGTGCGCAGTGAGAGCACCGCTGCCAGAGAGGGATGGCGGGACAGACGCCAACAGGATGCTTTGCCCACCCACCACCGGCACACCGACAACTATCCCAGAACAGGGACACATTTCATTGATGATGAACCGGGGGTAGCCCACAGCCTTTACTGCATTTCAGCACCATGGGTGTTGCCTATCCATGTCACACACCAGATCAACTGTTTCCCAATTATGATGGGACTTGATACCGGAGCCACGGTCTCTGTGATCAGCCGCTGTACGAATGGCAAAATTGAAGGATACCAACGGCTGGCTAGCAAAGTATATGGGGTGACCGTTAGAGATTGCAGGCACCTCAGACGTCCCCAGGAATACGACTCCCAGTTGGCGAACCTACCACCTGTGCTGGTGAAAGGTCCCGGCCCAGGTTTGCTGGGGCGTGACTGGCTGAAACGCCTCAGTTTGTCTCTAATGGACCAGAAACCTTTCCCGGGAGTGCTCCGGGAGGGCCTCGGCACCATTAGAGGCCGAAGGTAGAGCCTGAACTGGACCACTTGGAAAACCTGGGAATCATCCCCCGGTGCAATTTGCGGATTGGGCCGTGCCAGTGGTAACAGTTAAGAAGCCTGACGGGTCTGCCAGCCTTTGTAGGGATTACAAATTTACGGTCAACCGGACGCCCCGTCTGGATCGCTACCGGTGCCGAAGATTGAGGACATAATTGCGAGGCTCAGCGGCGGACAAATGTTTACCAACCTCGACATGAGCCATGCCTATCTCCAGTTAGTTTTGGATCTATCCTCCCAAAAGTACGTGACCATAAACACGCAAAGCAGGATGTACAAATATACCAGGCTGCTGTTCGGGGTCTCGTTGGCGTGTGCCATATTTTAGGGCGCGATGGAAAATATCCTCCTAGGGTTGCCACAGGTGGCAGTTTACCTGGATGACGTGCTAATCACCAGCTCCTCTGACGAAGAGTATCTAAAAACCCTGGTGGAAGTGCTGCGCTGGTTGGAGGCGGCCAAGGTCCGCCTGCAGCACTCAAAGCGCGTGGTCCATGCAACTGAAGTGGTATATTTGGGCTACAGGGTTGGCAGGGCATGGACTACACCCGGTGGACGATAAAGTTCAGGCCATCCATCGTGGAGCTCCGTTCATTTTTGGGCCTGGCCAACTATTACGGGAAGTAATCACCCTGAATGTGGCGATGGTCTTGGCCCCGCTGCACCTGTTGTTGAAGAAGAGCCAGCAGTGGATTTGTGACCCACCGCAGCAGGAAGCGCTTTGTTGCCTTTTTTACCTGCTATAAATATGGCAATTAATGAGGTTGCCTTTCTTTCTTTAGATCTCGATATTATATTGCTCAGAGTCGCCAGGTATCAAATGATACCACCACAAGGTTCAACCGGATATCGATCAAAGAGCCAAACACCAGTTAGTTAGTTCAAGATCAAGGGTACTTTATTTACACACACAATTATCATGCAACATAGACACTACTAGTTAAACTACACCTAACAACTATGACAACCTGCACTTAACTTCAGGCACCCAGCTTAGGTCAGAGGAACAGTGGCCTTTGTTAGAATCTGGATCTACTGGGTCTGGAGAAGTAACTGCTGCTCAGCTGGGCTCATCCGTCTGGTAGCGGGCGTTGAACTTGAACTTGCTTCTGGTGGTGCTGCAATTGAAGGTGGCTGTTGCCGGAGCGCCAGGTCCAAGAGAGATCGAACACATGGCAGTGTTTCTCTTTATCCTTGGGGAGTTTTGTGCTCTTTTTGTGGTCCTTCAGTTTGGACCCCACTAATTGGGCAGTTCTCGATCACTGTATTCGATTTGAGCCAATAAAGGGGCAGGTGTCTTGTTGGCTGGGCGTGTCCTAAGCGGCTATTGACCCTGTTGTTTATGCTTCCTGAGTATAGGGAGTGGCGCCAAAATATCTGGGATTGTATCGGTTACCCAAGTGTCAGTCCTTTGTCTTACGGAGATGGGCCATCAAAATGCTAATCAGTTGGGGGTTTCGATGCTGTCTGGATTCTTTGCTCACAAATATATATTCAGGCTCTGAGCGTGCCTGAATCTTACATTGTCCATATTTCCCATTAGGCTTTGATAATGTCCATGTTTCTTGTTGTAAGTGGCCATCCCAGATGGCTACAGTTTGATGACATAAGGCGGTGGCTGTCCTCTTCCCATTTGCTGAATCATTTCAACCCTTCGAAGCCCAGGTTGCTCGTTACAACAAGACCTTGTTACAACAGCAACAGTATTCTGCTGTGATTCGGAAATCTGGACTGGTTAGAGGAGTTACATGTGACGTCTCGCCCTACGGAATCAGGGCTGTCTAGGCACACAGTATAGACGATGGTATTGAGCAGCCCATTGCATTCGCTTCACGCACGTTGGCAGCGACAGAGCAAAATTATGCCCAAATAGAAAAGGAAGGGTTGGCATTGGTGTTCGGCATTCAACGATTCCATCAATATGTCTACGATATGCATTCACAGCTTAAACCACTTTTGGGGTAATTCAAAGAGGACAAAGCACTTCCCCCCGGTGGCATCCACCCGTATTCAGCATTGGGCTCTCCTTCTGGCAGCAGATGAGTCTGTGTTGGAGCATCGCACGGGAACGAAGATTCCCCACGTGGTTGTTTTCAGCCTCCTCCCGCTACCCACCATCGCGCCTGCGCCACCGGACGAGGTAGTTGCAACCTTGCATTTTATGGGCTCGCTGCAGGTAATGGCAGCCCAAGTAAAGGCTTGCACACCGCAGATGCACTGCTGGCCAGGGTTCACCACATCGTGCTGTACGGGGCCCAGCACTGTTTCCTCCCAGAGCACCTGAGGGCTTTTACCACAAAGGTGGCGAAATTCTGTGTCGTTCCCAGGTGGTCATCCCCGAACGTGGCCAGGGGGCCATTTTGGAGAGCCTCCACAGTTGACGTCCCGGTGTCTGCAAAATGGAGATGTTGCCCTGGAGCTATGTGTGGTGGCCCGGCATCGACACAGCGATCGAGAACTTGGCAAAACAGTGTACCCAGTGCCAGGAGCACCAGAGGCACCCACCAGCAGTTCCACTTCGTCCATGCAAATGGCCGGGCTGGCCATGGTCCCGCCTCCACGTGGATTTTTCGGGCCTCTTCCAGGGGGCAATGTACCTACCGATAGTGGACACACACTCCAAACGATTAGATGTACACAGAATGACGACGACCACGTTACGTGCCACACCGAACAACATCGGCAGACCTTTAGTGTTCACAGACTCCCGGAGGTCCTCGTGTCGGACAACGGCACCGCCTTCACTAGTTCGGAGTTTGTGGATTTTAGGAAGCAAAATGGAGTTCATCATGTTCGCACCGCGCCTGATCACCCGTCCTCACATATGTTGGCAGAAAGTACCGTGCAGACTTTCAAACTGGGGGTGAAGAAACAGACCGCGGCTCGCCAGAAACACGTCTCGCCCTCTTTCTATTCCAGTATAGGACCACGCTGCAAGAGAAAATTCACCGCTGGCGACTCCATTTACATCCGGAGTTTGACTGATGGAACAATATGGATTCCGGGAACAGTCGTACAATGCACCAGGCCGGTCTCCTATACGGTGCAGGTGGAAGGGAAGGACTTAAATAGGCACAAGGATGATCTCCCGAGCTGGGTGGAACAGGTGCCTGAGGACCGACCACGGATCCCAAGACTGGTGGTGTCCCTCCCTCCAGAGCAGCAGCCAGTGGTGCCCAGTGAGGCGGCTGGGCCCAGTGACTTGGAAATGCGGGAGATCAACCAGTCCGACCAGAGTCGGACATGGAGCTTTCGCTGATGGATATCGATGCAGGTCTAAAGGTGGCCACCGTGCGACAGGCAGCAGAACCTGTTGGGCGTTCAACCAGGAAGCGATGCTCCCCGGTCCGTTATACCCTTGGGGCTCGGGCGGCCACCGGATAATTAGTCTTTAGTGAAGAGGGCAAAGGACATCGACGTGGATGATGTTTTGGACTTGGTGAGGGGGGTGGTGTTATAACCCTACAAGAGGCCCAGGGATTTGCAACATCAGAGTCCCTGCAGCCTCACCTGAATATGATCTACCCAGACAAGGGGGCGGGGCTAACCCCTCTATTCCTAGGACTGCTGAGATATAAATACCCTGGCCCAGGTGAGAGGGGGAGGACCTTTCGGGGAGTAGGAGGAATATATAGTAATCTGAATAAAACAAATTTTTTGCTGCAGACATCGCTTCCAAGTGGTCGCTTACCTGAGACTTTACAATTTCCATAATGAAAAAGGACTGAAGAGTTGAAGAAGAAACAATAACAACAATAACTTGATTATATGGCGTCTTCAACATATTACTATGTCCCAAGGTGCTTCACAAGAGCATTATGGGACACATTATGGCATCAAGCGACTGTTCTGCTGGCAGCCCGGGGGTTTCCCGACGGTGTGGGGCTGCCCCACAATGGGAAACCCCCATTGACCAGCCAGCGTAACGGAGAATCCCGACAGCGTGCTGAACCAGAAATCTGGCACGGCGGGACGGAGAAACCCACCCAAGAATTTTAAAGCAAAGATGTTGATTGATCGGGAGCCAGCGTAAGTCAGCAAGCACAGGTGTGATAGGGGACTGGGACCTGCAGTGCATTTATTCACAGCAGCTGAGGTTTGGATGACCTTAAGCTTACGTAGGGTGGATGGTAGGAGTGTGTTGGAATAGTCAATTCCAGAAATAAGGCATGATTTAGATTTGGATTTTGATGCACTATCAATTATTACAAAGACGAGAGTAGTGAATAATCGAGGCTTTATTGAGCAAAGATGTGTTGCCTCCTGTAGCTGGAACCAGAATGGGAGCAGCACCGGCGAGCACACACATTTATACACCGCCTACTGGGCGGAGCCAGCAGGCAGGGATTTACCCATGTACCTCTAATATATAAGTCTTACCGTAATACATATAATACAGTTAGTGGTGACTGCCACATTCACCCCCTGTTAAAAAGAGAGGCGGGGGTGGTGGAAAAATTTTACAAGTTCAGTCTGTCGGGGGCCTTGATCCTCCCCTGTGATCGCCTCAGTCCTGGTGGTGATGCAGGCACCGACTTGGTCACCTGTGACTCCAGGAGCATGTTGTCCTCGTCTTCGTCACCCTGATTGGAACCAGTGGGGGGACGGATCCTCCTGGGGCGGGGGCTGCGGTGAGATGCGCTGGGGGGAGGATACGTGGTGACGGGTTGAATGGGGCAACCGGAGGGGGGGTGTCGGGTGGGGGGACGTGGGTGGGGATCCAGCAGGTGCCAGGTCCCGGAGGGCGACTGTGTCCTGGCGCCCTTCGGGGTGTGTACTGCGGGTTCGCGTGCAGGAGGTGGACTCTGTCAATGAACGGGTACGACTTAGGGGTCCGCAGGTGTTTGCGAAGGAGGACGGGTCCAGGAACTGTCAGCCATGTTGGGAGCGAGACCCTGGAGGTGGACTTCCTGGGGAAGGCTAAGAGACGTTCATGGGGGGTTTCGTTAGTTGCGGTGCAGAGGAGCGAGCGGATGGAGTGGAGAGCGTCGGGGAGGACATCCTGCCAGCGGGAGACCAGGAGATCTTTAGACCATAGAGCCAGCAGGACGGCCTTTCAGACCGTCCCGTTCTCCCTCTCCACCTGCCCGTTTCCCATGGGGTTGTAGCTGGTCGTCCTGCTCGAGGCAATGCCCTTGCTGAGCAGGAACTGACGCAGCTCATCACTCATAAAGGAGGACCCCGATCGCTGTGGACGTAAGTGGGGAAACCGAACCGGGCGAAGATACTGTTGAGTGCTTTAATGACCGTGGCAGAAGTCATATCGGGGCATGGGATGGCGAAGGGAAACCGGGAGTACTCATGACCACCTTCAGAAAGTACGTGTTGCGGTCGGTGGAGGGGAGGGGCCCTTTGAAGTCCATGCTGAGGCGCTCAAAGGGGCGGGAGGCCTTCACCAGGTGCGCTCGATCTGGCCGGTAGAAATGCGGTTTGCACTCGGCGCAGACCTGGCAGTCTCTGGTGATGGCCCTGACCTCCTCAATGGAGTAGGGCAGATTGCGGGCCTTGATGAAGTGGCTGAACCGGGTGATCCCCGGGTGACAGAGGCCATCGTGTAGAGCCCGGAGTCGGTCCACTTGTGCACTGGCACATGTACCGTGGGATAGGGCATCGGGGGGCCCGTTGAGCTTCCCGGGGCGATACAAAATCTCGTAATTATAGGTGGAGAGCTCGATCCTCCATCTCAAGATCTAATCGTTTTTTATCTTGCCCCGCTGTGTATTATTGAACATGAAGGCAACCGACCGTTGGTCAGTGAGGAGAGTGAATCTCCTGCCGGCCAGGTAATGCCTCCAATGCTGCACAGCTTCCACAATGGCTTGGGCCTCTTTTTCGACAGAGGAGTGCCGAATCGAGGGTGCCGGCCAGAGCTACGTCCGATGCATCGCTCTCGACCTGAAAAGGGAGGGACTCATCGACCGCGTGCATTGTGGCCTTGGCGATGTCTGCCTTGATGTGGTGGGCCTCAGCCGTCAGGGGAAAGACTGTGGACTGAATGAGTGGGCGGGCCTTGTCTGCATAGTTAGGGACCCACTGGGCATAATAGGAGGAGAACCCTGATGTGTTGGTTATGCCGGGTCTGCGAGGACTTCGTTTACTGGAGCAGTGAGAGAGACAGGCTTCCAACACTTGAAGAAATGCAACTCGATTTTATTGAACTCTTAACTATCATACATACTTTAACTGTGGGTTGACACTATGCTGACTTGACTGAAAAAATGAAATGAAAATGAAAATCGCTTATTGTCACAAGTCGGCTTCAAATGAAGTTACGGTGAAAAGCCCCTAGTCGCCACATTCCGACGCCTGTTCGGGTGGCTGGTATGGGAATTGAACCATGCTGCTAGCCTGCCTTGGTCTGCTTTCAAAGCCAGCGATTTAGCCCTGTGCTAAACCAACCCCTGGAGACCTGAGGCTAACCTGACCAGACTATCTTACTACCACATGGTGTATGTTCTAGTTGCTGCTCACGGGCTCTGACTGTCTCAGAGGTTGGATCCCAAGAGAGTGGGAAAACTAGTGCCCTCTGGCTTTATAGTGGTCGTGTCCTGTCTGGTGATTGGCTGCTGTGTTCTGTGTGTTCACTGGTCATCCTGTGTGTCAATCATTGCCTGTTTGTGCACCATCATATACCTGTGTGTATATTATGACAAACCCCAGGCATCGTTTCAGGGCCTTGGGGCAGTGGGAGAGGGGGTGTTCCATGAGGGGGCGCATGCGGTCGGGGTCAGGCCCTAGAACTCCACTTTCCACGACATAGCCAAAGATGGCTAAGCGGTTGGTGCGGAACACACATTTCTCCTTATTGTACGTGAGATTAAGGAGTTTGGCGGTGTGGAGAAATTTTAGAAGGTTAGAGTTGTGGTCCTGTTGATCGTGGCCGCAGATGGTGACATTGCCGAGGTACGGGAAGGTGGCCCGCAGTCCGTACCGGTCAACCATTCTGTCCATCTCACGTTGGAAGACCGAGACTCCATTAGTGACGCCGAAGGGAACTCTAAGGAATTGATAGAGGCGGCCATCTGCTTCGAACGCAGTGTATTGGCGGTCCTCCATGCAGATGGGGAGCTGGTAGTCGGCGGACTTCAGGTCCACTGTGGAAAAGGCCCGATACTGTGCAATCTGATTGACCATATCAGATATGCGTGGGAGGGGGTACGCGTCGAGCTGCGTGTACCGATTGATGGTATGACTGTAGTCAATGACCATCCTGTGCTTCTCCCCAGTCTTTACGACTACCACTTGGGCTCTCCAGGGGCTGTTGCTGGCCTCAATGATGCCTTCCCGCAGATGCCGCGGGACCTCCGACCTGATAAGGTCCTGTCCTGCGCACTGTACCGTCTGCTCCCGGTGGCGACGGGTTTGCAATCCAGGAGATCTAGGAGTACAGGTCCACAGATCACTGAAAGGGGCAACACAAGTGGAGAAGGTAGTCAAGAAGGCATACGGCATGCTTGCCTTCATTGGCCGGGGCATTGAGTATAAGAATTGGCAAGTCATGTTGCAGCTATATAGAACCTTAGTTTGGCCACACTTGGAGTATAGTGTTCAATTCTGGTTGCCACACTACCAGAAGGATGTGGAGGCTTTAGAGAGGGTGCAGAAGAGATTTACCAGAATGTTGCCTGGTATGGAGGGCATTAGCTATGAGGAGCGGTTGAAGAAACTCGGTTTGTTCTCACTGGAGCGAAGGAGGTTGAGGGGCGACCTGATAGAGGTCTACAAAATTATGAGGGGCATAGACAGAGTGGATAGTCAGAGACTTTTTCCCAGGGTAGAGGGGTAAATTACTAGGGGGCATAGGTTTAAGGTGAGAGGGGCAAGGTTTAGAGTCGATGTACGAGGCAAGTTTTTAACACAGAGGGTAGTGGGTGCCTGGAACTCGCTACCGGAGGAGGTGGTGGAAGCAGGGACGATAGTGACATTTAAGGGGCATCTTGACAAATACATGAATAGGATGGGAATAGAGGGATACGGACCCAGGAAGTGTAGAAGATTGTAGTTTAGTCGGGCAGCATGGTCGGCACGGGCTTGGAGGGCCGAAGGGCCTGTTCCTGTGCTGTACATTTCTTTGTTCTTTGTTCTTTGAAGGTGGATCAACCTTAAGGGCCGTGAGGCCACATACGGTGAGGGGAGGGTAGGGGTCTGCCGAATTTTAAAGTTAAGCTTTGGAGGTGGCACTGGACGTCCAGATCGTATAACAGGGCAGTGCAGAGGTGGGGGAGGACGTAGAGCCGGACGTTGCTGAACTCTACGCCTCGGACGTTGAAGGTCGCGATGCAGTACCCCCGGATTTCCACAGAGGAGGCCAGGGAGATTTTCTGGATAACGGGGTGTACCGCGAGGGAGCAGCCCCTTACCATCGTGGGGTGGATGAAACTTTCCGTGCTCCCGGAGTCAAAAAGGCAGGACGTCTTGTGCCCATCAATTTTCACCGTTGTCGTTGCGGTTGCGAGGTTGTGGGGCCAGGACTGATCCAAGGTGATCGAGGTGAGCTGCGGCCGATGCTGGGAGGCCCTGGGCTGGTCAGCGGTGGTGGCAGGCGATGAACGGCCAGACGAGCTTCCCGAAGAGCAGGGGTCCTGAGGCGCCGTCCAACATGGCGCCGAAGATGGTGGCGCCCACAGGGCTCACATGGCGGGTGGCATTATAGATGGCGGCGCCCACGGGCCGCATGTGGCCTGCGGAAAAGAAGATGGCGGCTCCCACAGGCCGCACGTGGCTTGCGAGGAGGAAAATGGCGGCACCCGTGGGTCGCACGTGGGGGGTGCAGGAACGCTGGGCCTAGAAACTGCGGCGACCGACCGGGCCTGGCACACAGCAGCAAAATGTCCCTTCTTTCCGCATCCATTGCAGGTTGTGCTCCGCGCCGTGCAGCGCTGCCGAGGGTACATGTTCTGCCCGCAGAAGTAGCATTTGGGCCCCCCGGGGTTGGCTGGCTGCCGCGCGGTGCAGGCTTCTGGTGGGCTGGGGTCGGTAGCTGGTGGGGCCCACGATGCCCATGAGGGTGGCGTGCGGTCGGGGGTGTACGACTGGACGTTAAGGAAGGCCACTGTTAACGAGTTCGTGAGCTGCCTGGTTCCCGCAAGATCAAGCCTACCCCCTTCCAATAGGTGCAGGCAGATGTACGCCGACCCCATGCCCGTAACGAAAGCGTCTCTGATTAAACGTTCTGTATGCTGGACTGCCGAAACTGCCTGGCAGTCACAGTTCCTCCCCAGGATGTGCAGGGCACGCCAGAAATCGCCTAGGGACTCACCGGGGAGTTGCTGTCTTGTGGACAGGAGGTGCCTGGTGTATAGTTTGTTGACTGGCCGAACGTAATGTCCTTTCACGAGCTTCATTGCTTCAGCGTAAGTGGGCGCATCCCGGATGAGAGGAAAAATGTCAGGGCTCACCTGTGCGTCCGAGGGTTCCTCAGCAGATGTTCGGAGGTAGCTTTCGAAGCAGGCTAGCCAGTGGTCAAAAGCGGACATAACATTGGCTGCTTGAGGGCTCAGCTGCAGGCGATCAGGCTTGATGTGAAGTTCCATTGTTTTAAAATCTTTGCTCAATAAATTGATGCACTATCAATTACCACAAAGACGAGAGTAGTGAATAATCGAGGCTTTATTGAGCAAAGATGTGTTGCCTCCTGGAGCTGCTACCAGAATGGGAGCAGCACCGGCGAGCACACACATTTATACGCCGCCTATTGGGCGGAGCCAGCAGGCAGGGATTTACCCGTGTACCTCTAGTATATGAGTCTTACCGTAATACATATAATACAGTTAGTGGTGACTACCACAGATTTGTTTATTATGTGTACCAGGATACAGTGAAAAGTATTGTTCTGCGGCAGCTCAGACAGTTCATCCTGGACATGAAAAGAAAATACGTAATAGGGCAAACATAAAATACACAATGTAAATACATAGACAGAGGCATCGGGTGAAGCATACAGGAGTGTAGTCAGACACTCAGTAGAGAAGATGTGTGAAGAGTTCAGATCAGTCCATAAGAGGGTCGTTTAGAAGTCTGATAACAGGGGGCAAGAAGCTGTTATTGAATCTGTTAGTGCGTATTCTAAGATTTTTGTATCTCCTGCCCAATGGAAGAAGTTGGACGAGAGGGCAGCCCGGCGGTGCAGTGGTTAGCACTGGTGTCTCACGGTGCTGAGCTCCCAGGTTCGATCCCGGCTCTGGGTCACTGGTCCGTGTGGAGTTTGTACATTCTCCCCTGCTTGCATGGGTTTCGCCCCCACAATCCAAAAATGTGCAGGGTAGGTGGATTGGCCATGCTAAATTGCCCCTTAATTGGAAAAAATGAATTGGTACTCTAAATTTATTTTTAAAAAGAAGTTGGAAGAGTGCGTAAGCTGGGTGGGAGGGGTCTTTGATTATACTGCCCGCTTTCCCCAGGCAGCGGGAGGTGTAGATGGAGTCAGTGGATGGGAGGCAGGTTCATGTGATGGACTGGGCTGTGTTCATGACTCTCTGAAGTTTCTTGCAGTCTTGGGCCAAGCAGTTGCCATACCAGGCTGTGATGCAGCCAGATAGGATGCTTTCCAGGTGCACCTGTAAAAATTGGTAAGAGTCAATGTGGACATGCCAAATTTCCTTAGTTTCCTGAGGAAGTACAGGCATTGTTGTGCTTTCTTGGTCGTAGCCTCGACGTGGGTAGACCAGGACAGATTTTTGATGATGTGCACACCTAGGAATTTGAAGTTGTCAACCATCTCCACCTCGGCCCCGTTGATGCAGACAGGGGTGTGTACAGTACTTTGCTTCCTGGAGTCAATGACCAGCTCTTTAGTTTTGCTGACATTGAGGGAGAGATTGCTGTTGTTGTACCACGCCACTAGGTCCTTTATCTCCTTCCTGTATTCTGACTCATCGTTGTTCGAGCTCCAACCCACTGCAGTGGTGTCATCAGCAAACTTGTCGATGGAGCTGGAGACAAATTTTGCCACAGTCGTTTGTGTACAGGGAGTATATTAAGGGGCTAAGTACGCAGCTTTGCGGGGCCCCACTATTGAGGGCTATCATAGAGGAGGTGTTGTTGTTTATCCTTACTGATTGTGGTCTGTGCGTCAGAAAGATCCAGTTGCAGAGTGAGGAGCAAAGTCCTAGGTTTTGGAGCTGAAGGATTCGGCATAGGATTCGGCACAGGAGCAGCATGGTGACAATGTAAGTTAGCACTGCTGCCTCACAGCGCCAGAGACTCTGGTTCGATTCTGGCCTTGGATGACTGTGTGGAGTTGGCACGTTCTCCATGTTTCTGCGGAAGTTACCTCTGGGTGCTTTGATTCCTCCCACAGTCCAAAGATGTGCAGGTGTGGCGAATTGGCCATGATAAATTGCCCTTCCAAATCCAAAGATGTGAAGGTTAGGTGGATTGACCATGATCAATGTGTCGGGCTGCAGGGATAGGGTGGTGGGTGGGCCTTGGTAGAGTGCTCTTTCAGAGGCTCGGTGCAGATGTGATGGGCCAAATGGCCTCCTTCTCCACTATAGGGATTCTATGGATTTTTCTATGGAGGGGTGTAATTGGGTGATGTTACTGAGGAGGAAATGGGCAGTCTTAGTGAGTTAACAAAGGGATTTAGATAGGTACACTGAGTGGGTAAAAATCTGGCAGATGAAATATAGTGTGGAAAAATGTGAACTTGTTCACTTTGGCAGGATGAATAGAAAAGTAGTGTACAGTTTCAATGGAGAAAGATTGCAGAACTCGACAGTGCAGAGATCTGGGTGTTCCGGTACACGAATCCAAATAAATTGATATGCAGGTGCAACAAGTGATTAGGGAGGCAAATTGAATTTTGTTTATTGCAAGGGGAATTTAAAGTAGGGAAGTATTGCCACAGCTGTTCAGGTTCTTAATTCGACGACATCTGGAATACACTGAGGGGAGATGAAGAAAAGAGGGCAGTGAACCCAGAGGAGAGAGAACTTGATGGGTTGGGATGGCGTTTGAAATCACTGAGGACGCGAAGTCAGTTGGTGCAGAGCCTGAGGGAGAAAAGCAGTGAAGAAATCAGTGATAAAGTGTTTTTTTAAAAAGATATTTTTATTAGGGTATTTGTAAGTTTTTATAATAATAACAATAACACGACATAAACATGGAACAATAAACATTTCGACCCCCATCACAATCTTTACACACCCCAACCATAAAGTAACAGTCCGGCCCTCCCCACCTCCCCCCTCCCCCACCCCCCCCCCCCCCCAAACGCCAGGACGTCGGCCTCTTTTGCCCCCTGAACTCCCGGTTCTTCCGACACCCCAAAGATCGCCACCTCCGGACTCGGCACCACCCGTGTTTTGAGTACCGTGGACATTGCCTGAACGAAACCCTGCCAAAACCCTCTGAGCTTCGGGCATGCCCAAAACATGTGGACATGATTTGCTGGGCTTCCCACGCATGTCGCACACCTGTCCTCTACCCCAAAAAACTTGCTCATCCAGGCCACCGTCATGTGTGCCCGGTGGACTACCTTGAATTGTATCAGGCTAAGCCTGGCACATGATGAGGTTGTATTAACCCTGCTTAGGGCATCCGCCCACAGATCCGCCTCTAGCTCTCCTCTTAGCTCGGCTTCCCACTTGCCCTTAAGCTCCTCCACCGGAGTTTCCTCCGATTCCAAAAGTTCCTGGTAAATATCTGATACCTTCCTCTCTCCCACCCAGGTACCTTCCCCTCTCCCACCCAGGTACTGGGGACTACTCTGTCCTGTATCCCCCGTGGTGGCAGCAGCGGGAAGGCCGGATCCTGCTTTCTCAGGAAGTCTCGCACCTGCAAATACCTAAACCCATTCCCTGCTGGCAATTCAAATTTATCCTCCAAGACTTTCAAGCTGGGGAAGCTCCCGTCTGTAAATAGAGACCCCATCCTCCTAATTCCTGCCCTTTGCCATCTCCGGAACCCACCATCCAGCCTACCCGGTACAAACCGATGATTATTATAAATCGGGGTCCAAACCAATGCTTCCTCCACTCTCTTATATCTCCTCCACTGCCTCCAGATTCTCAGAACCGCCACCACCACCGGACTTGTGGAGTATCGGGTCGGCGAGAACGGAAGAGGTGCCATTATCAGTACTCCCAAACTTGTATCTTTACATGACGCCGCCTCCATCTGCACCCACACCGACCCGTCCCCCATTACCCACTTCCTAATCATGGCTATATTAGCCATCCAGTAGTAATTGCAAAAGTTCGGCAGCGCCAACCCATCCTCCCCCTGACTGCGCTCCAGCAACACTTTCTTCACTCACGGAGTTTTACCCGCCCACACAAAGCCCGCAATAACCTTATTCACCTTGGGATGAAGATGGGGAGGCACTGAAAGACAACAGATATCTGGGGAGGACCGTCATTTTCACGGTCTGTACCCTCCCCGCCAGTGATAGCGGGAGCATGTCCCAACTCTTAAAGTCCTCTTCCATTTGTTCTACCAGCCGGGATTAGTTTAACTTGTGCAGTGCCTCCCATTCCCGGGCCACCTGGATTCCCAGAAACCAAAAGTTCCTTCCTATCGTTCTAAACGGCAGCTCTCCCAGTCTCTTCTCCTGTCCTCTTGCCTGGATCGCGAACATCTCGCTTTTCCCCATGTTCAATTTATATCCCGAAAAATTACCAAATTCCCCGAGGATCCGGATAACTTCCCCCATCCCCTCCAACGGGTCTGAAATATACAAGAGCAGGTCATCTGCGTAAAGCGAGACCTGGTGCTCCACCCCCACCCCCCCACCCCGAACCAGCCCTCTCCAGTTCCTAGAGGCTCTTCTTGCCATGGCCAATGGCTCTATGGCCAGACCAAACAGTAGCGGGAAGAGTTTAAAATACCCCGACCTCAGCCGGTTCGTATGCACACTCGCTACTGGTGCCTGATAGAGCAACCACACCCAGTCCATGAAGCCCTCATCAAACCCAAACCTTCCCAGTGCCTCTCACAGGTAATCCCACTCCACCCGATCAAAAGCCTTCTCGCATCCATCACTACCACCACCTCTATCTCCTCTTCTTCTGAGGGCATCATTATAACATTTAAAAGCCTTCAAACATTGGCCTTGAGTTGCCTGCCCTTTACAAATCCACTCTGGTCTTCCCCTATCACCCCCGGGACAGAATCCTCTATCCTTGTGGCCAGTATCTTAGCCAGCAGTTTGGCGTCCACATTCAGTAGAGAAATTGGCCTATATTGGTCCTGCTCCCATTTCAGGATCAATGAAATTGAGGCCTGCGACATTGTTGGGGGGTGGACTCCCCTCCCTCTTGCTTCATTAAATGTCCTCACCAGCAGTGGGCTCAATATCTCTGAAAACATCTTATAGAATTCCACCGGGAAGCCATTCGGCCCCAGGGCCTTGCCCGACTGCATGCCCTCCAGCCCCTCAATTATTTCCTCAATTTCAATTGGGGCTCCCAGCCCTTCCACCAGATCCTCATCCACCCTCGGGAACCTCAACTGGCCCAAAAACTGCCTCATCCCCTACACCCCAGCCGTGGGTTCCGACTCATATAATTTGATGTAAAAGTCCTTTCCTCATTCACCCCCACTGGGTACAGGACCATGATCCCACCTCTACTCTTTACTCTCCCTATCTCCCTGGTCGCCTCCCTTTTTCTGAGCTGGTGCACTAACATTCTGCTTGCCTTTTCCCCGTACTCACAGATCGCCCCCCCTTACCTTCCTCAACTGTTCCATCGCTTTGCCTGTAGTCAACAGCCCAAACTCCGCCTGTAACCTCCGCCGCTCCCTCAGTAGCCCCGTGTCCGGTGCCTCCGAGTATCTCCTGTCCACCTGGAGTATCCCCTCAACTAACCTATCCCTCTCAGCCCATTCCACCTTTTCTCTGTGGGCCCGTATCGAGATTAATTCCCCTCTGACCACTGCCTTCAAAGCTTCCCAAACCGTCGCTGCAGAGACCTCCCCTGTGTCATTTGTTTCCAGGTAGTTTTGGATGGACCTGTTCGCCCGCCCACAAGTCGCTTCGTCCGCTAACAACCCCACATCCAGCCTCCAAAGCGGGCGTTGTCCTCTCTCCAAACTAACCCGTAGATCCACCCAATGTGGGGCATGATCCGACACTGCGACTGCCGAGTACTCAGTATCCACCACCCCCGGTATTAGAGCCCTGCTCAGAACAAAAAAGTTGATGCAAGAGTATACCTTGTTGACATGGGAGAAAAAAGAAAACTCCTTCGTCCTCGGCCGTGCAAACCTCCATGGGTCTACTCCCCCCATCTGCTCCATAAACTCCTTCAATTCCTTTGCCGCGGCTGGCACCCTCCCTGTCCTGGATTTTGACTGGTCCCATTCCGGATCAATGACTGTATTAAAATCTCCCCCATGATCAAGTTATGTGACTCTAAGTCTGGGATCTTTCCTAACACCCGCCTCATAAATTCCACATCGTCCCAATTCGGAGCCTATACGTTCACGAGTACCAGCCGCACCACGTCCAGCTTCCCACTCACCATTATGTACCTACCCCCCATGTCTGATACGATTCTCCCTGCCTCGAATGCCACTTGTTTATTGATCAAGATCGCTACTCCCCTGGTCTTTGAGTCCAGCCCTGAGTGGAATACATGGCCAACCCATCCCTTTCTCAATCTAGTCGGGTCTATAGCCTTTAGGTGTGTCTCTTGTAACATTGCCACGTCTGCCTTCAGCCCCCTCAAATGCGCAAATACTCGAGCCCTCTTGGCCGGCCCATTCAACCCTCTAACGATCCATGTAATCAGCCTGGTCGGGGGGGGGCTTCCCGCCCCCTCCCCCTGCCGACTAGCCATCACCCTTTTTAGGTCAGCCTCTAGCTCGCGCCCCCGGCCTCCTCGAGCCCCCCTCGGGCATTCACCGTCCCCAACCTCCCATTTGTCCCCTAGTAACAGTTCCTCCCCTGTCAGCGAAGCAGCTCCCCCCCTGCTCCCTCCCCCCCGGTAACAGCACTAGAAACCCAACCCCCCATATCAAGCTCCAGCTTAACATCTGCTCGCCCCCCACTGTGCTTCCGTGAGTCAGCTGACCCAAGCAGACTTGATAGCTCCCACCCATGGCACCAAACAGTCTGTCTCCCTATTGTTCTCTCCTCTCTCCCCCCGCTTGGACAAACATATTCAAAGCATCACATTCCCCAGTAAACAAACATCAGAAAAAACAGTGGAATAACGGCCACAGAAAAAACAACCACAGAAACCATACTCCCTCCAACCAGCTCCCAGTAAGACAAAGTTATCTTTAGCCATCGAAACAGCCCCTTATTGCACATAACACTACTCATTCAAATCAGCATAAAAGTGATTTTCAACAAATCGCCACTACAATACTCTCGAAGGATTTGGTGTCTTTAGTTCACCTCCAGTCTTTCTTCCTTGATGAAAGTCCATACATCATCTGGTGTTTCAAAGTAAAAATCCCGTTCCCCATATGTGACCCACAGACGGGCTGGGTACAACATCCCGAACTTCGCCCCTTTCTTAAAGAGGGCCGATTTTGCCCGATTAAACTCCTTTTGGCCAAATCCGCGCCCAGGTCTTGATAAATGCGCAGCTCACAATTCTCCCGCTTGCTGCTCCGTTCTTTCTTGGCCCACTGCATTACGTGTTCCTTGTCCAGGAATCGGTGCAAACGTACCACCATCGCCCTCGGCGGCTCGTTCACAGGGCGCTTCTTCGCGAGGGCTCTGTGCGCTCTATCCACTTTCAGGGGCCAACGGAATGCCTCAGCCCCCATCCACTTCTCCAACATGTTCGTCACCGAACCCTCACTGCCTTCAGGGAGGCCGACGATTCTCAGATTCTGCCTCCTGGACCTGTTCTCCAGGTCCGCCAGCTTCTCCTGCATTCTTTTCTGGCAGTTGTTCATCATCTCCACCTTGGTCCCCAGCACGATTAGGTATTCCTCGTGCTCGGACACCTTTTTCTCCACCTCCTGGATCGCACATCCGTGGGTTTCTTGACTCTGCACCACCTGATCAATCGAAGCCTTGATCGGGTCCAGCGTGTCCTTCTTAAGCTTGGTGAAGCAACCTTCAAAAAACTTCACCAGCTGCTCCGTTGACCACTGCGCTGTCTCCCCGCGGCCCTGCTTCTCCGCCATGCTTTCCCGCGTTGCCAGCTCTGCTCGCGTCTTCCTTGTAGAACTTTGTCTTCTCACACGGCCACTTCTGGTCCAATTCTCCATACACTGGAGGGGGATTTCTCCTCACTGTCTCACTCTTCACCGGTTTATCCAATAAAATCCAGGGAAAAAAGGGAGAAAAAGGTCCAAATGTCCGTTACAGGTGGAAGCTATCAAATGTGCAACCTACTCCTCCATGGCCGCCACCAGAAGTCATCAATGATAAAATGTTTATTGTACTTGGGAGGAATGATGATTTTGAAAGAGAGATGAGGAAGTTGAACAAAGATCAAATGCTCAAAAGGAGAAGAAAGTGCCAGAAGAAGAGACGGTCAGTGCAAGGTGTGATTTTGTGATCGGCACTAAACACCATCGCAATGGGCTTGATGGGGTGAGTGGTGGAAGATATAGTCAAGGCTTATGGTGTCATAACTCCTCAGTCAGGTCATCATGTCAATGCAATCATCCATGATATGTTTGTAGGTGCCAAATACCTTGTACAAATGAACACACATTCTGGGGGCAAATGACCAATGGGATGGTGAGAGTTGATCTGCTGGCTGTGTCCACAGAGCCAGCAGTGGGAAAGGTGAGTTGGGAAGAAAGGAGATTGGCAAGGTTAGTCCCCAACGGTGCAATGGGTGGGAAGGTCATTATGAGAGTGCAATGGGCATTGGGGTGGCTGCTTATGGAAAAACCTGGAAATAAAACTATCCCCAATTCACATACAACTCCCCTTTCAAACTCCTAACTTTAATATTTACCCCTCTGTTTGCCACAACATTTCTGCAGCAATTAATTTACTCGACCACACTTTCACCTCCTCCATTAATGCCTGAATCCCCAACAGAAACCATTACTCTCCATTGCCCTGGCTGAGCCAGCTGAAGATGCCTCAATGAGCCCATCAAAAGGTGCCAAGAAACAAATGGAGCTGTAGGCTTATCTAACAGGGAGTCAAACCTGGGATGGTGGCCAGGGAGCAAGAAGGGCAAGGAGTGCTGATGGGGATGGGATGGGGAATTGGGAAGGCAGAGGTGTTTGAGAGAGAAGAAGTGGAAAGAGACATGCCGATAGAAGAGGGTTTAGGAGTGGTAAAGAGAAAAATTATAAAGAAAGAGCAAAAATGGCATTGATTGATGGTCTTGGGTCCTGAGCGACAACTAAAATGCACAGGGAGAGCGCTGGTTACATTGGTGTAGCTGCATAAAAATTAGAATAGATGAAAACATGACAGGAGATGGACAATAGGAAATAAATGGTGCAGACAGGAAGGAGCCCAGAGTTCAAATCGAAGGTTATATGTTAGAATAATGATGACTTAGGAAAGGGTGAAATCATCATGAAGCATCAACAAGCTGTTGTCAAAGGGCAGAGGCAGGTGAAATGAGTGAAGACCCAGAAGCTGCTTGAGAGTAGAGTATCGGCAGGCCCACTGATGGTGGTAATTTCAGAGGAATGAAGTTAGAGTGTGATTGCAGAGTCATTTGCGGGAGAAAGGTGATGGTGAAGCCATGGTGCGCCATGGGCGGGATTCTCCATTAAGCGTTGACGCCGGGGCATAATTGGTGGACTTCTATGACAGTAATATTGGCGCTGGTCTCGGAGCAATTTCGGAACTAGCACTGGCGACCACTGGCTCCACGTGGAACACGACCGATTCCAATGGAAAATGGTATCCAATGCGGCGGGATCAGGATCGGGATTGGCACTTGAGAGGCTGACAGGCTGCAGCTGCATATTAGCACTCTACTCCCCACACACACTCATTCCAACCAACAAGATGGCACTGTTTGCGCTGGAGTGCCCCCATCCCGTTGATAAGTCGGCTGGGGCCAGAGGATACCTAGGGAGTGGCCTGGGGGGACACCAAACGACCTGCGGCACTAAGTTCACAGCGGGCATTCAGCGGCGTGTGCAGCTGCCTGGCTGCCGTGCAGGCTGCGACAATGATGCTCCACGCCCATCCACCCCGACCCCATGGTCCACCTCCTGGCCGCCCTCCGCTACTACTCCCGGCCCTGGCAGAAGCCCCCCCGGCCAGCGGCACAACTGTCAGCATGCTATAGTGATGTTGGACACTTTTTGTCCCCTCCTTGCTCTCCCTCAGCAGCTATGACATCTGTTTCCCGATTGTGAAAACCTCAAGTGAAACGCGCCATTGGTAATTCCTCCTGGTGGAGGTGGAGCATTGCAGGAGCCCTGGAGATTACAGGGTCCGGCCTGTTAACAGTCTGCCAGTGACGTTTACTCTAGGTGCGGAGAAGAATGCATTGACGACGCCGTCGAGGCACTGGAGCATGGCATTCCATTTGGCGCCCAGCACCGGCTACGATTTGCGGCTCGCGCGCGATTCTCCGTCCAATCACATTTCCTGATTCCGGCGGCGTCCGACGAAGAATCCCGCCTCATAAGTTCCAAAAGCAGCTGAACTTTACAGGTCAGGAATAGAATGAAGCTGAAAAACTACTAGAAGCAGTGGCCAATTCCAAAGTCTCAAAATCAGAGGTCAACTGAGTAGCCCTCCAAGCAGGGTCATGCCAAACTTATGTGTTGCCTTCCCCTGACTTTGTTTGCTTTAATCCCCAAAAGAGGGATTCATTTACCACAACTCTTTATCAACTTTACTTCTTAAATCAGATCCAATGTTAGTCCAGCCAGTGTGACGTAGGAGAAGCTAAATGGGCCAGCTGGTCTTTTACTGCCCATCCATTCCAGATGTTCATCACCAGTCCAGGATGGGTTTTCATGAGGTTGGATAGATGGAGGTAAGAACGAAATCAGCCATGACCTACCTAAATGGCTGAACTAGTTTGAATTACAGAGTATCCTAGTCATGTTGCAATTCTCCTCCCTATGCTAAGCAACATTAATCTGCAATTCTACATCCAGTATATAATTCAGTGCTGGCACTGTGCTGGGCAGTTTTGAAGTTAATTGCACAACAAAACACACCTAGATCAATTACAATGAGTAAGCATGATGTCAGTAAATTTTCTTTCCATCGCCATAAAACCAATCTCCGAAATGAATGAATAACATTACCTCTTCAGGAAATGTCTGTAAACTAACAACTTCAAAGATCATTTTTACTTTTTACAGCAATTAGAATGATTTTGCATGGTATTCAGTCAGTGAATGTTCCGTGCCAAGGATGAAACCCATATTTGAATACAGTGTACAGATATACTCAACCAGTGTCCACTGACTGACTCCAGGGCTCAAAACCAAGCTAAGATCTTGACGTTCACGGTATCTAGTCACTGCCGAAGATAATTACAAGGGTGTAATCTCACTGAAAAGTTCATACGATGAATATAAGCATGTCTAATTTCATTTTTCGCAGTATGAGATGCCTTTGAATCTTTGGATTAGACCCCAGTTTCCTTCTTAGTACTGGGACTCTTCCATTCATTATATAAGCCATTTTAATTGATTAGATTCAGTCTGTGCCTCATTTCCAGTTATCCATTATTCCATATATATCTTGAATCCAGAGCCCTTGATTGGATTGCAGCTTATAACTAATTAGATGTAGCAATTATTGTCAATTTATTCATTGCAAGTCAGATGTTCGCCAGTTTAGTAGTCATAGAGGAGTCCAGAAAGGAGAATCAAAATGAATGGTTTGTTACCAAAGTACAGTATATACAAGTAACAGTCCCAGTCCCAGCCAGGGCTACTCTGCTGCTCAACTCCTGTTTCAGTTGCTTTTAATGTTCTGAGTTAACTATCCCACTGACGGACCTCCGCTCCTCAGCAGGGAAGCTCGTACTCCACGAGGCTCACGGGAGATTAACTGGGCCACCCCATGGGTCTTGTGGGTTTATAACATCCCACTCCTCCCGAAGTTCATAAATCCCTCTGAAGCAGGTAGAGCAGGAGGATGTCTGCTCTTCTTTGCACCTCCAGTGTCTGTGGGGCTGTGTCAGGAGGCATACAGTGTGTCAGGGACCATCGCTTTCTCAATGGCCGCCTGGGGAGCACTACTGCTGATGGCTTCTTGACGCAGACCCAGTCTGTGGGTTCTGTGACCTTTGATATGATGCCCTGGTCCTGGAGGTCCTGTAACTGCTGCTTGAGGCGGTCCTTGAGGGGTGCCGGCACCCGACGTGGTGCATGGATCACAGGGGTGGTGTTCGGTTTGAGCAGGATTTTGTATCGGTATGGGACTGTGCCCATTCCGTCGAACACGCTGTGGTACTGCGTGATGATGTCATCAATTTCAGCCTGGAAGTTCTCATCAGGTGAGGCCGTTGCCTGTGAGAATGACATGGTGTGGACTCGCTGAACCAAGTTCAGGAGTTTGCAGGCCCGAGCACCGAGCAGGGATGCTGTGTCAGGTCCCACGATCTCAAATCGCAGTGTCACTTTAAATGACTTATTGGAAACTCCGAGCTGGCATGAGCCACTGGCAGCTATGGCATTGCCATTGTAGTCAAGGTGCTGGCAGGCCGGTGGAAGAATGCTTGGTCTGACGCGGATGGTGTCGAGATCGGATTTGGAGATGAGGTTCGCCGATGCACTGGTGTCCAGTTTGAACCGGATGCGAGCCTTGTTGACTGTGAGGACAGCACACCACTCGTCGTCAGGATCCACGCTGAGGATCGGGAGGTGCATCGCTGTCTTGGAGAAAGGCAGCGCATGCTTCTTCATGCAGCACGGGAGCATTGTGGATAGCACAATTGCTTCACAGCTCCAGGGTCCCAGGTTCAATTCCGGCTTGGGTCATTGTCTGTGCGGAGCCTGCACATCCTCCCCGTGTGTGCGTGGGTTTCCTCCGGGTGCTCCGGTTTCCTCCCACAGTCCAAAGATGTGCAGGTTAGGTGGATTGGCCATGATAAATTGTCCTTAGTGTCCAAAATAGCCCTTAGTGTTGGATGGGATTACTGGGTTATGGGGATAGGGTGGAGGTGTTGACCTTGGGTAGGGTGCTCTTTCCAAGAGCCGGTGCAGACTCAATGGGCTGAATGGCCTCCTTCTGCACTGTAAATTCTATGATTCGTAATGATGCCCACCCGGTATGGGGACTTGAGGCATGCAGCATCAGAATCTGTTGGGCTGTCGGGGTCAGAGTCTGGCATGGCCTGCTGTATTGAACGGACGCTTCTGCGCCGCGGCTGGGATCGCTGGATGCTGGGCAGTGGAGCAGATCTGAAAAGGGCTGCGTAGGGCCAAGCTTGCCACACTGTAGACACTGTCGTGATTTTGCCGGACATTGCCGCTTTAAATGGGCGGAGCCACAATTTGGACATGTCATGACGCCAACGTCAGCGCGTTCCATGCGCCATCGCGTATGCGCAGTGCGGTCGAACGATGTACGCACCTGCGCAGTCTGGTCAGCAGTCTCGCCGTCCCTCGGTCGTGGCGCGCATGCGCAGGGGCCCGGGAAAAGCACGCGGAATGGCCACTCTCGTCGATACTGAGGCCCTGCATTTGTGCGATGGTTGCACCCGTTCCGCCTCGTGGGAGGTTAGCTTTGCCGTTTCTGCCACCCTGATGTGGGAGTACCGATTGTTAGCATGTTCGTGGAGAACGCACGTTTCGATGGCGATGGTGAAGGTGAGCTGCTTGACTTTCAGGAGCTGCTGGCAAAGAGAATCGGAGTGGACCCCGAAAATGATCTGATCCCGGATCATGGAATCAGTGATCGAGTCATAGTTACATGACTGCGCGAGGATGCGGAGATGGGTCAGAAAGGATTGAAAAGGTTCATCCTTACCCTGAAGCCTCTGCTGGAAAATGTAGCGTTCAAAGCTCTCATTGACCTCAATGTCGCAGTGGCTGTCGAACTTCAGTAGGACTGTTTTAAATTTTGTCTTGCCTTCGCCTTCAGCGAATGTAAGGGAGTTGTAGATGTGGATGGCGTGGTCCCCGGCTGTGGAGAGGAATAGTGCGATTTTCCTGGCGTCCGATGCGGCCTCAAGATTGGTGGCTTCAAGATAGAGTTGGAACTTTTGTTTGAAGATCCTCCAATTTGCACCGAGGTTGCCGGCGATATGAAGCTGCGGAGGAGGGTGGACGTTTTCCATGTCACCGGATGGCTGTTTGCTGGTCAGCTCTGATTCACTCAAGGTAGGCCCGTCAAATTTTCAGCATCACTCAGCTGGTACCATGATGTGATGGTTAGGCTGGGTCGAGGTGAACTGCACTCGATGCAGTGTAGCGAGAGACCTCCAACACTTGATAAAATGCAACACGATTTTATTCAACATCTAAACTATTATACATGTTCAACTGTGGGTTGACACTAAGCTGACTTGACTGGAGACCTGATACTAGCCTGACCAGACTAACCTAGCTACCACATGGTGTAGGCACTGGCTAGCTCACGAGCTCTGACTGTCTCAGAGGCTGGGTCCCGAGAGAGCGGGAAAACTGGTGCCCTCTGGCTTTATAGTGGTCATATTCTGTCTGGTGATTGGCTGCTCTGTTCTGTGTGCTTACTGGTCATCCTATGTGTCAATCACTGCCTGTCTGCACTCCATTGTATACATAGATGTATATTATGACACTGACCCTATTGTACTTTCCCACCATTATCGGGGAACATAAAGCTGAGGCAGGTCCTAAGCCTCTGGCCCACCAAAAGTTCTGCTGGCGCTATGCCAATCGCAGCATGTGGCGTGGTCCGATAACTGAACAGGAATCTTGCCGGTCGCATCCCCATGGACCCTATGATCTGCTTCTTCAGACCCCTTTTGAAGATCTGCACCACTCGTTTGGCCAGTCCGTTTGAGGAAGGGTGATACGGGGCCATGTGGATGTGCCGCATTCGTTTGCCTTCATGAATCGCTCGAACCTGTCACTGGTGAACGGGATGCATGGGTTTCCTCCGGGTGCTCCGGTTTCCTCCCACAGTCCAAAGACGTGCAGGTTAGATGGATTGGCCATGATAAATTGTCCTTGGTGACCAAAAAGGTTAGGAGGGGTTATTGGGTTACAGGGTTATGGTGGAAGTGAGGGCTTAAGTGGGTTGGTGCAGACTCAATGGGCCAATGGCCTCCTTCTGCACTCTATGATCTATGTTCTATCTGAGGGTAATTGTGCTCCGCAAAGCCAATGTCCTTGACATGAATGCTATTGGCCTATCTCTTCTGTCCGCCACGCGGGACAATCCAGCTCCGATTCCATGAGGCGAGGTGTCGCACGTCACCAAAAGAGGCTTGGAGCAGTCGTAATGTGTCAATAAACCAGACAATGTTAGTTACTGCTTTACCCTGGCAAAAGCTTTCTCCTGAGGTACTCTCCACACCCATTCTTGGTGCTTTTTCAGCAATGTGTGCAGTGGGGCAAGGATGGTATCTAGGCCAGGAATAGAATTCCTGTAATAGTTTATGAGTCTTAAGAATGACCGTAACTCTGTTGCGTTTTCCAGAGTCTGATCGCCCGCAACTTCTCCTCTACCAGCTGCGGTCTACACAATACCCCAATTATGTCACTTCCTTGGCGTAGAGAATACACTTTCGCTCCTTGAGGCGGACGCCCATGTCAAACAAACCGATGGAGGATTTCCTCCAGGTTGTTCAGGTGCTTCCTTTCCATAGCTTCGGTGACCAGGGCGATGTCCAAGTCGACCACCACACGCGGTAACCATCTCAGGATGTTCTCCATGAGGCACTGAAAAATTGCGCAAGCTGCGACACTCCAAACAGCAGCCCTGTGTATTCATGAGGTCCCTATGGGTATTAATAATTAGGTAACGCCTGAAATCGCAGCTCGAACTGGAAGTAGGTGTGGCTTGGAAAAGGAATTACTCCCTGGTTAACTTCGTGTATAGGTCTTCTATCCACAGCATTGGGTAATTGTCCAGACGGGAGGCCTTGTTGACAGTCAACTTATAATCACCGCACAGGTGTACGGTTTTGTCAGGTTTACTACCGGGACCCAGCACTGCACAATCAGCGAACTGTACTGGTCAGACGATCCCAAGATCTTCCAGTTGCCTGTGTTCGACTTTGAACTTTGCCAGCAGCACATTGGAGACCATGCAGGCCCCAAAGTACTTAGGGTGGGCCTCAGGGTCCACATATAATTTGGCCACTGCTCCCTTCATTTTGCCTAGGACTGCCAGTCCAACCGGAGGAGTTGTAGCCAGTCATGACCCAGCAGACTTGGTCCAGAGCCTTTCACCATTATTAATGCAGCCTAACAGACCACTGCCTAGGTGTTACTGGGTCCATCATCGTACCCGCTATGGCTAGGGGTTCCCCTGTATGGGTCGCTAGCCTTATCTTGGTGTCCTGCAAACTCAACTGTTGAACTCCAGCCTGTCTCCCAGTTACCAAAACTGCAGCTCCTGGGTCCAACTCCAACTCTAACGGGCGGCCATTCACCTGGACAGCACTCCTAATGGGAGCAACCAGTGGTGCGGCAATGCAATTCGATTACATTCATTCCGTGTCATCAGGTTGTTCTGAGTGGAGGGTCCAGGCTCTGTGCTGGCATTTCCCTTGGCTAGGGCAGTGGGTTTGCTGGTTGGCCTACGGTTTCCTACCCTGCGATTATTCTGCCAAATATTCGGTAACAAACTCCCCTGGCGTCCTCTCGGCCATATTAAATCGATACGGTAACTGATGGTTTGGGGTACATCAGGCTCTTTATGATGCTGAAATTGGGAACCTTGCAGGTGATCAGAAAAATTACCGTCTAGCTGTCATCTAAAACAATAGCATTCACCTTCAAAAAATAGTGCATAGGTGTGGTAGTCACCACTGATGTATATATTGTATACAAAGGATGTCGGTGTAGGTGCTTTACGGTAAGGCCCTGTACTACAGGTACGGGGGTAGTTCCCTGCCTGTTGGCTCCGCCCAGTAGGCGGAGTATAAATATGTGTGCTCCTCGTACAGCAGCCATTTCGCCAGCTGCTGTAGGAGGCCACACATCTTAGTGTAATAAAGCCTCGATTGCATCCAACTCTCGTCTTTGTGTAATTGATTATGCATTAATTTATTACACTAAGTTTTCAGAAGATGGACCTCTGCATCAAGCCGGATCGCCTGCAGCTGCGTCCACAATCAGACAACGCCAAAAAGGACTTTGAACATTGACTAGCCTGTTTCGAAGCATACATCAGGTCTGCGCCAGACCCAATTCCAGAAGATCAGAAGATTCAGATCCTCTACACGTGGCTGAGCTCCAACGTCTTTCCACTTATCCAGGACGCGCCGACCTACGCAGATGCCATGGTGCTACTGAAGGAAAACTACACTCAGCGGACTAACACACTCTACGCCAGACGCAACCTCTCCACTCGTCGTCAACTTCCTGGTGAGTCAGTGGAAGATTTCTGACGTGCCCTGATTCCCCTAGTTAGAGACTGTGACTGTCAGGCCGTCTTGGCCACGGAACACTCGAACTTGCTCATGAGAGATGCTTTTGTTACGGGGATAGGGTCCGATTACATCCGCCAGCGCCTCTTAGAAGGGGCCACGCTCGACCTCACGGAAACCAAAAAGCTAGCGCTCTCGCTTATGGTCGCTTCGTGCAACATCCAGGCCTACGCCCCCGACCGCGCGAGCCACCCCTCCTGTGCATCGTGGACTCCGCAGACGGCCAAACCATCGTGGACCCCACCAGCGACCGCCCTCAGCCAGCCCCACGCCTGTGCCGCGCGGCAGCCAACCAACCCCGGCGGCCCCAAATGTTACTTCTGTGGGCAGTCCAAACACCCCCGACAGCGCTGCCCGGCGCAGAGCGCCCTTTGCAAGGCCTGTGGCAAGAAGAGGCACTTCGCTGTGGTGCGCCAGGCCCGCTCAGTCGCCACTATTGTTCCAGCTCCCCCCACGTGCGGCCAGTGGGCGTCGCCATCTTCCCCTCCCCGGACCACATGCAGCCCGTGGGCGCCTCCATCCTGTTCTCCCCAGGATCGTCAGGTGCCGCTATCTTGTTTTCCCAACGACACGTGCGGCCCGTGGGCACCGCCAACTTACCAGGACCCATGCTCCCAGGCACCTCAGCTGGCCGCGCACCGTCCACAACCGCCGACGACCAGCCGCGTCCCGCCTCGGTCACGGTTGACCAGTCTCGCCCACACAACCTGACAACGGCTTCTACCAACATGAAGATCGATGGGCACAAAATCTCCTGTCTGCTGGACTCCGGGAGCACAGAGAGCTTCATTCACCCCGATACGGTAAGGCGATGCTCCCTCGCGGTACACCCCGCTAACCAGAGAATCTCTCTGGCCTCCGGGTCCCACTCCATGGCGATCTGGGGGTACTGCATCGCCACTCTCACTGTCTAGGGCGTGGGGTTCAGCGGCTTCCGCCTCTACGTCCTCCCCAACCTCTGCACTGCCCTGCTACTCGGCCTGGACTTCCAGTGCAACCTCCAGAGCCTGACACTGAAATTTGGCCGGCCCCTACCACCCCTTACTGTGTGTGGCCTCGCGACCCTAAAGGTCAACCCACCTTCCCTATTTGCAAACTTAACCCCAGATTGCAAACCTGTCGCCACCAGGAGCAGATGGTACAGCGCCCAGGACAGGACCTTCATCAGGTCCGAGGTCCAGCGACTGCTTCGAGAAGGCATCATCGAGGCCAGCAACAGCCCCTGGAGAGCCCAAGTGGTAGTGGTGAAAACTGGGGAGAAACACAGAATGGTCGTGGACTACAGTCAGACCATCAATAGGTACAAGCAGCTCGACGCGTACCCCCTCCCACGCATATCTGATATGGTCAATCAGATTGCACAGTGCCGGGTCTTCTCGACTGTGGACCTGAAATCCGCCTACCACCAGCTCCCCATTCGTAAGGCGGTCCGCCCATAGACTGCCTTCGAGGCAGATGGCCGCCTTTACCACTTTCTTAGGGTTCCCTTTGGCGTCACCAACGGGGTCTCGGTTTTCCAACGGGAAATGGACCGAATGGTTGACTCGTACGGGCTGCGGGCCACTTTCCCGTACCTGGACAATGTCACCATCTGCGGCCACGATCAGCAGGACCATGAAGCCAAATTTCTCCACACTGCCACTCTCCTCAACCTAACCTACAACAAGGAGAAGTGCGTGTTCAGCATGAACCGCATAGCCATCCTCGGCTATGTGGTCCAGAACGGAGTTCTGGGGCCTGATCCTGACTGCATGCGCCCCCTCATGGAACTCCGCCTCCCCCACTGCCCCAAGGCCCTCAAACGATGCCTGGGGTTCTTTTCTTATTACGCCCAGTGGGTCCCAAACTATGCGGACAAGGCCCGCCCACTCATTCAATCCACTCTTTTTCCCTTAATGGCCAAGGCTCACCAGGCCTTCTAACGTACCAAGGCCGACATCGCCAAGGCCGCGATGTACGCGGTCGACGAGATGTTACCATTCCAAGTCGAGAGCGATGCATCAGACATCGCTCTAGCCGCCACCCTCAGCCAGGCAGGCAGGCCCATGGCGTCTTTTTCACGAACCCTACACGCCTCTGAAATTCGGCATTCCTCCGTCGAAAAAGAGGTCCATGCCATCGTTGAAGTTGTGCGGCATTGGAGGAATTACCTGGCCGGCAGGAGATTCACTCTCCTCACTGATCAACGGTCGGTTGCCTTTATGTTCAATAACACACAGCGGGGTAAGATCAAAAACGATAAAATCTTGAGGTGGAGGATCGAGCTCTCCACCTACAACTACGAGATTTTGTATCGCCCCGGTAAGCTCAACGAGCCCCCCGATGCCCTATTCCGAGGTACATGTGCCAGCTCACAGGTGGACCGACTCCGGACTCTGCACGACAAACTCTGTCACCCGGGGGTCACACGTTTTTATCATTTCATCAAGGCCCGCAATCTGCCCTACTCCATCGAGGAAGTCAGGGCTTTCACCAGAGACTGCGAGGTCTGCGCGGAGTGCAAACCGCACGTCTACCGGCCAGACCCTCAGCATGGCATTCAAAGGGCCCCTCCCCTCCACCGACCGTAACACGTACTTCCTCAGTGTGGTCGATGAATATTCCAGATTCCTCTTCGCCATCCCATGCCCCGACATGACGCCTGCCACCGTCATCAAAGCCCTCAACACCATCTTTGCTCTGTTCGGCTTCCCCACCTATGTCCACAGCAATAGGGGATCCTCATTCATGAGCGATAAGCTGAGTCAGTTCCTGCTCAACAGTGGCATCGCCTCGAGCAGGACGACCAGCTCCAACCCCCGGGGAAACGGGCAGGTGGAGCGGGAGAATGGGACGGTCTGGAGGGCCATCCAACTGGCCCCACGGTCCAGAAATCCCCCGGCCTCCCGCTGGCAGGAGGTCCTCATCGACACCCTGCACTCCATTCGGGAGCTCCTGTGCACTGCGACTAATGAAACACCCCATGAACGTCTCTTTGCCTTCTCTAGGAAGTCCACCTCCGGGGTGTCGCTCCCAACTTGGCTCGCAGCTCCAGGACCCGTACTCCTCCATAAACACGTATGACTCCACAAGGCGGACCCGTTGGTTGAGAGGGTACAGCTACTCCACGCCAACCCACAGTATGCCTACGTAGCGTACCGACGGCCGCCAAGATACATTCTCCCTCAGGGACCTGGCACCAGCTGGTTCCACACACTCACATCCCCCCGGCCCGGCGCCACTCCTCCTCCCCCGGTGCACCCAGCCGCAACCCCCGCCCCAGGTCAATCCGCCCTCCCCCTGCCCACACCCGGGGATGAAGAGGACTTCGACACGCTCCTGGAGCCACCGAAGACCAGACCGACACCGGAATCGCCGCCAGCACTGCGGCGCTCCCAACGGCAGATCAAGGCTCCGGACCGACTGAGCCTGTAACTTGATCCTGACTCCATTTTTTCCCTGTAGTTCTATGTAGTATATAGTTCTCCACCACCCCCGCCGGACTGAATTTTAACAGGGGGTGAATGTGGTAGTCACCACTGATGTATATATTGTATATAGAGGATGTCGGTGTAGGTGCTTTACGGTAAGGCCCTGTACTACAGGTATGGGGGTCGTTCCCTGCCTGCTGGCTCCGCCCAGTAGGCGGTGTATAAATATGTGTGCTCCTCGTACAGCAGCCATTTCGCCAGCTGCTGTAGGAGGCCACACATCTTAGTGTAATAAAGCCTCGATTGCATCCAACTCTCGTCTTTGTGTAATTGATCGTGCATCAATACGCTCGTGTACTGCGTCCAGTCCTTCATGCCCACATGGCATGTATTTAATCTGCCAAGGAGCAGTATTTTCAAAATGGTGTGATCCTTACTCTTTCATGAAGAGAGGTGAGTGTACTCCAAATGGTTAGCAGCGCCAATTGTAGTTCCGCTTTATCCTCATCGCCAGTTTAGTAGTCACAAAGGAGTCCCGAAAGGAGAGACAAAACAAATGGTTTATTACCAAAGTAAAGTATTTACAAGTAACAACCTCAGTCTCGGCCGGGACCACACTGCATCCCAGTCCCTACTTAAGCAGGCTTTTAATGTCCTGCTGATGGACCTCCGCCCCTCAGTGGAAAAGCTAATACTCCAAGAGGCTCATGTGGAGATTAACCGGGACGTCCCCATTTGTCTCGTGGGGTCAGTTAAACACATTTTTTAGAAATGAACCTCTTTGAAAATTGTAGCACAAATCTAAATGTTTGACTGAATATATTGAGTAATAGCATGTAAACCAGGAAACAGTGATCTTGTAATTAACTTGTACGTGTCTCGCACACGACACTTTATTTAGGTTAATGAAAGCTTCGATAATTATTTATTTCTCTTATGGACATTGCTGCAGGTGTCACATTAATCCAATCATTACTGAGCAAGGAAACTGCGGCATCTCTGCCACAACACGGGGAGCAGATGCTGCTTGAGCTTGTCTCTTCATTGTATTTTCAGAATGTTTCAATAGATTCTGCAGAGTCTAAGATTTTTCTCAATCTGCCAGGCTTGTTTGTAATCCTTTCAGAATCAAGGCAATGCAATCATGATATCCTTTACCGCTACAAAAAGCTAAGTAACGGCATGCATTGATTTATTTTTGTAACATGCATATTTTCTACAACACAGTGGGTAGCACTGTTGCTTCACAGCTCCAGGGTCACAGGTTTGATTCCCGGCTTGGGTCACTGACTGTGCGGAGTCTGCATGTTCTCCCCGTGTCTGCGTGGGTTTCTTCAGGATGCTCCAGTTTCCTCCCACAAGTCCCGAAAGACATGCTGTTAGGTCATTTGGACATTCTGAATTCTCCCTCTGTGTACACGAACAGGTGCCGGAATGTGGCGACTAGGGGCTTTTCGCAGTAACTTCATTGCAGTGTTAATGTAAGCCTATTTGTGACAATGAAGATTATTATTATCATAAGTCAATGGACTTCGAATGAAAGAGAATATTAAGAGGAAATAAACAATCTCCCCAAATACTTTCTACTAAACAAACAGAAGAGTTCGATGATACTTAATTCCAAAGACCCTTGAAGGTGGCATGGGGTTACCAAGGGTATAGGCGAGTTAAAGCTTGGTGTGCATCTAACTGCTTTCGGGGAACGGAATATATGGCAGTGGTGCAGCTAGTCACCTGAGACCTCATACAGATGAGGTGCCTTTCCACACTAGACTCTGGTGGCATTAGTGCTCAGGAGGTTCAGAGGGATTGGATTTCAACGTAACTACTGCAATTACAGCTTTCTGCCCCGAGTCATACAAGGCTATATTCAGTTGCTGAATGCATCACGACCTAACCTGTTCCTGTTCTTGACCAATGTCCACATTCACCAGCAATTGGGAGCAAGACCACTAGGTTAAAATTCACCTAAGGTGATAATGCAACAAATGAGCGGCAGTGAATCAACAGCCTGTTTCACACTCTACCCAATTTTGACTCCACCACAGAAGAAACTCAGGCAAGGTGTATAAATCACTGCTGATTTGCTGTCATTCATTATGTCCTACATCCAAGCTGAATTAATACAACACTGTGGACAATTGTACAAGACTGTTATTTACTTACTGGAATACGAAGAAAACTATACCAAGTAGTTGATTTCCATTAGCTGAGAGAGGCTCCTGAACTAGGTGAGATGAGGTTGAAGACTTATTTTTCTGTCTTGCTATTTTGATTGCTAACAGGCTTAAAGCATGTGGAATATTTCTTGGCTCTGGAGGCAGGAAGATTGAGATACTGCTCCTTTTGTTTCTGGTCTCTTCAGAGCTCCCTCAATGTAGTTAAAGGAGTGAACGGCTAGATAGCTTGTCCTCCTGGTTCAATGCCGATCAGCATTATTACTGAGTTACTGCTATTTGCTCTGTAAATACGTTTCTAATTAATAATCTTTACTCCTGTCACAAGTAGGCTTACATTAACACTGCAATGAAGTTACTGTGAAAATCCCCTAGTCGCCACACTGTGGTGCTGTTCGGGTACACAGAGGGAGAATTCAGAATGCCCAAATATCTAACAGCATGCCTTTCAGGACTTGTGGGAGGAAACCGGAGCGCCCAGAGGAAACCCACGCAGACCCGGGGAGAATGCGCAGACTCTGCACAGACAGTGACGCAGACGGGAATCGAACCTGGGAGTCTGGCGTTGTAAAGCAGCAGTGCTAACCACTCTGCTACTGTACTGTGCCGGCCCAAGTTCTAAGTTTTGCAACAGAAGAAGAATGCATCTGCCAATGGGAGCTATCTTTTGCTTTGAGCATGAATGAAAAGTGTAAGGAGAGAACCTGAATTACATTAATTACCTTACTTACTGATGTTAAATCTAACAAATGGTAAACCGGTGCAACCCACACAGAGCCAAATCTCAGGCTGGGAAAGAACTTTATCGCTTATCAAATTTTACATAAACTGAATAGGTGTTAACTTTATTTCCAGATGTTGTTGAAAGTAATCACAAAGATTGAATATTAATTGAGTATGGTTATTGGTTGATTGAATTTGCAGATCTTTAACTGCATACAAATACTGAATTAACAAACACTGGTCGCAACATACATGTTACAGCAAAGAAACCAGTGATTTACTGTGATGTCAACACAGCAAAGTGTCCTAAACATTCATGGCTCCCTAGTTTGACATACTGTGCTAAATTTTAACTTTTAGACTTGATCATGGCAAGGGAGACCAACGGTATGTCGTTAACCTAAGAGCTTTAGCAGCACATTTATCCGTGGCTTTTTAACCCAGCCACTGCACTTGCATTGACATGATGATTCCCGACCATTTAGAAATAGTAGCTATGACTGACAATCTACAGCAGTCTGTCGGAGCTCCAAAATTGAAAGGGATCTGCTGTGAAGATTAGCATTGGACTATGGAAGATATGCAATATGGCACACTCAGGAAATGCACAGATGGAAACTCAACACGGCGACACAACACATATAGGTCTCTTATTTTCTCTCCTCGAAGAAGAGAGAACAGAACCTCAGAGACACTGGAGATGGCCTTCAAATCGTTTCCATCCTGACAGCTGCAGAGGAGGAAATGTTGGAGGCAAATCACGTCTCGGCATGCCTGACATTCAGAGATGAAGAGATGGGGGTCTCCCTACTATCTGGTGACAGTATTAAATCTAACACAGCAATATGGCATACAACATTCATTCATGTTGACTTAATGTCAGCAGACACTGAACAATGACATGCACAATGATTTCTTAGAACCTCTCGCTTTGTCAGTTCAATCTCCCACAGGTCCTTCAGGTTCAGAGTGCCACTTTAAACAGCATGGAGGAAAGAATCCCCTTGACTGTTCTGGGCCTTACTGAGTGCAGAAGTTTCCTCCAACCCTTGGAAGTGCCGGTATGGAGACAGAGGGAAGATAGAGAAAGGACGCATGAAAGTCAAAGCATTTCCATTCTGAGAGTGATACAAATGGTCTGAATCTACGTCTGCTAAAGCCACGAGGATTGCCCCATATAGGAGTAAAAGGAAAAGGAGAAAAAGGAGCAAAAAGAACAAAAGAATTTGGAGTCACACAAGGTTATTCAATGGGATGTTTGACACTGCACTACATTGTCACATTTCTGTTTAATTTTTAAGAACCATAAGCTTTATTTCAAACCCCCATATACCATGCTCCCTATTCTTGCCTTCAACCTTGTGAAGAATGATAGAACAAGAATAAAAGATGAGCAATGGGTGTCTGTGAGAGGGATCGATTGTTGATTATGGAGTTGCTTTATACTGGGGGCTGGATGGGGGCGGCATGGGTTGGGGGCGGGGGGGCAAATTGAACAGAGTAGCTTCACAATTTGTGTGTTAGGTGCTGCATCCTCAGATTAGCTGAAGTGTGGCAGAATCAGTCTGGATTCTTGGCAGCTAAATGAGTGGCTACAGGACGGTGCCTCTGGATTCAAAAGATTAGCTCTTTTCTCTCCCTACAGATGCTGCCAGACCTGCTGAGATTTTCCAGCATTTTCTCTTTGGTTTCAGATTCCAGCATCCGCAGTAATCTGCTTTTATCCAGGATACTATTCCTTCTTTTATTCCTCCAATTGTCTCTCCTGGTGTTCCTCCCCTGAACATGCAGAGTAATCATTATTTTCTCCTCCTGCAGCTCCAGTCCTCCTTGCTATGCAATGTTATGGAAAGCACAATGGAACGCTGCAATTCTGGAAAGGGTTGCTGATGCATGCGGAAGGGCACCCCAGAATTTGTCCAGGCACCCAAATCACATCTTCAGCACCCAAATGGTTTGCTCAATGATCCCACTTATACTCATGTCATAGATCATAGATCATAGAATTTACAGTGCAGAAGGAGGCCATTCGGCCCATCGAGTCTGCACCGGCTCTTGGAAAGAGCACCCTACCCAAGGTCAACACCTCCACCCTATCCCCATAACCCAGTAACCCCACCCAACACTAAGGGCTGTGGTCTGTGTCATGATATACATCAGCATATCATGGTGCAATCACACACACACTGACACACTGATGGACATACAGTAGGACCAACCAGCATACACAGCATCGCAGCCAATCACCAGTGAGAGCACACACACTATAAAGACAGGGGACACCAGAGTTCCCACTCATTCTAGCAGCAGCCAGCTCAGAGCACAGAGCTCACAGCCTGCCTCTCAGACATTCACCATGTGCTGAGTGCCTCACCTAGATAGTGATAGGACAGGGTCCACAGATAAGCTGGTAATGCACGTACCCAAG